>NC_135840.1:2675000-3210000 GCF_029677425.1 Wolffia australiana
GATTGAATTTTGGATAGAACACGACATCTTTATTTATTCTTCAATGTAAAGCTGACATCACCTTTTAATTTTTGGGTTCCTGATTTGTTTTTATATGCTATGTCTCTAATAGTTTCTGTTACTTTCAACTTCATGACTGCACTCCTAATGGAACGAAAAATATTTGTGCATTATTCCAATTAAAACTGATGTAACCTCATAATTTTAAGGTACTGTTTTTGTTCACGTAGTATGCCTCTGGTAATTTTTGGTACTTTCAATTTCATGATTAGATTCCGGCTATAAGATAGCATCTTTTTGCTTTCTTCTATATATAACTGATGTAGCCATATGATTTTTCAGATTCCTGATTTGTTTCATGGTTTACAGCGGCTCACATAAGTGAACACCTTATCACAAAAGTTTGAAGGATTATTGAAAATTCTGCTCGCTCCTCGGAAGAGTAAATGGGCTCAAATATGCCTTCTGTTTCTCCATTGTTTGATGGATTTAAAATGGAAAGAGTGAGAACAATCTTGACACACAAATACCCTTACCCGCACGAGCATTCACGGCATGCGATGACAGCAGTCGTCGTCGGCTGCCTGTTCTTCATTTCCACTGATAATATCCATACATTGATCGAGAAGTTAGACATCAACATCAAGTGGTGGTCAATGTATGGGTGCCTAATTGGCTTTTTATATTTCTTCTCATCTCCATTCATAGGCAAGACGATCAAACCTAGCTACTCCAATTTTAGTCGATGGTATGTCTTTTTCTTTCTCTTCTCTTTCGTTTTTTTTAAGAAAACATCTCACGTTTATGTATGGTTTAGGTATGTTGCATGGATCTTCATTGCTGCTCTATATCATCTTCCCAGTTTCCAGTCGATGGGTGTAGACATGAGGATGAATCTCTCTCTCTTCCTCACTGTGTACATTTCATCTGTGATATTTCTTCTTATTTTCCACATTGTCTTTCTCGGTCTCTGGTACATTGGGCTTGTCGCCCCTGTCGCAGGGAAACGGCCTGGAATTCTTGCAATTCTCCAGAACTGCGCAGTAAGTAGAAGTTTTTTTTTTCACTTCAAATAAAAATTCTTATGCAGTGCATTAAGATGATACTTTTAATATCTTTTATGCAGGTTATTAGTATTGCCTGTTGTGTGTTCTACAGTCATTGTGGAAACCGTGCCTTAGTGAGGAAGAATTTTCTGGAAAGAAAAAGCTCAGGCTGGTTTTGGTTTTCATTAAAGCAGGATATAAGCCCATGGATATCAAAGATACTTCGGATGCATGAATTCAAGGATCAGATTTGTTCATCATGGTTTGCGCCAGTCGGATCTGCATCTGATTATCCGCTTTTATCAAAATGGGTCATTTATGGGGAGGTACTATTCAGTTCAGTGTTTTTGTTTGGCTAACTATTTTTAATATTTTGGTCATTTAGGGGAAAGTACTATTCATTTTAGTATTTTTTAACAATTTTTTTTAATATTTTGATTATTTTATGTTAGTTGGTTTGTAGCGGATCCTGCTCCGGCCCATCAGACGAAATATCACCTCTCTATTCACTTTGGGCAACATTTATTGGTCTTTACATGGCTAATTATGTTGTGGAGAGGTCTTCAGGGTATGTCATAATTGTACTCTCAGTTTATTGATCGTCATGATTAGGGTTTGCTGTCCTTGATGAGTTGTCATTTTCCTCGGCATTCGTCTTCTCTGGGATGGCAATTAAGATGGCTTAAGTTGTCATTGTCATCGTCATTCTTACGCAGGCATGAATGATGATGACGTATCAGCATTGTAATTTCATCCTGGAGGTGGACGAATGATAAAGTTGATGACAAAAGGAGTAATTTTGTTTGTCTAATACATTTTTTTCTCTCTTAATGCGGCCCCTCTATCGCGTTGTTTCAGATGATGAGAGGATGATAAAGATCCATCATCATTCCCGTCATTTGTCTTGCTGTAGGATGGCAATGATGATGATAAGTTTGTCATCGACATTCTTATATATATATATATATAGGATGGCAATGATGATATGATGATTCATTGTCCTCCAACCAATTGATAGGGTCCTGAATAAGGACTGTACCCACATAAGAAGGAAGCAAATGATCAAGTCAAGTTCTGGCACGGCTGCTGGATTCCAGCATCGTGAAGGCAAGAATTACTGATCCAGTAATTCTTGAGGGGTGTTCACCTGTCTCTCTTATTTTCTCTTACCTATTCCATCTCTCCATCAATATAATTCTAGATGTCTAGATACGATCTTGATGAGGATCGTAACACCAACCTTAGTGATGATTTTAAATGACAATTTTTACATGCATAATTATCAGGTGGGCTCTGACACATCCTGAATCGATATCTGAAAATGAAAAGCTAAAAAAAGAGATGAAACCTGACTTTCTGGACATGGTCCCCTGGTACTCAGGGTAAGCTTCCACCAGAAAGCTCACATTTTTTTACGCGTTCATCATTATCTACTTATTTTGATATTTTTCTGGCGAACCAATATCCAAATGTGACAGGACATCAGCTGATCTGTTCAAGACAGTCTTTGACCTATTGGTGTCTGTGACTTTGTTCTTAGGTCGTTTCGACATGCGTATGATGCAGGTAAATTTCCAATTTTCAATTTTCAAGGCTTTTAGGGTTTATAGTGCAAGTATCATTCCAATTTTTGCTGGTTATTATTTGGTTTTCTAAAAAGAGTTATCTTGTTTCCATTGTGAATTAGGCTGCAATGAGCAACGTAGACAAGGAAATGAGGGAAGGTGAACTTTTGTATGATCATTTCAGCGATAGAGAAGATTTTTGGTTTGACTTCATTGCAGACACTGGAGATGGAGGGAATTCAACCTACACGGTGGCTAAGCTGCTTGCACAGCCTTGTATCAGGGCCAGGAATAATGGTTCGGTTCAATCGTTGCCACGTGGACAATTGCTTCTGATTGGAGGAGATCTAGCGTAAGTTTTTCCCATTTGAGTCATCAGATTTTCATTTTTCTCTCGTATCATCAAGGTTATGTAGAATTTGTTTTTGACTTTTCTAACCATGGTATGTGGCAACCTCATTATTTTTCTATGTCCGCTTCTGAATACATCCAATCAAGGATAAAAAGACTCTTGCTCAAAGTTTGAGTAAACCTTGGAAAAAAGACTGGCTTCTAATCAAACTGTTGGAATAGTGTGAAATCCTAGGCCCAAGACACTAATCCCTTATCCTTAATTCAAAACCCCAGAACCGTTAACGCTTTGACCCCATCCCTAAATACTAAACACCACAACCCTTACCTCAAACCTTAAACACAAAACCTAGTGACAAAAACCTAGACCCTAATTCATAAACATTGAGTGAAACCCAGACCCTAATGCATTAAACCCTTAATGCAAAACCCTTGATTGGTTTTTTTTGGCGATAAAGTTAAGATGAAGTAACAGAAAGTTATCCATCTTTTTTTTTCTATTGTTAACCTTTTTCACTGGGCAGATATCCGAATCCTTCAACATTCACATATGAAAGGCGGCTGTTTTGCCCCTTTGAAAGTGCTTTACAACCACCCTCCTGGTACAGACCAGAGCACATTGCCATCGACAAGCCAGAGCTTCCTGTGGGAGTGAAGGATTTAAAAAGCTATCACGGGCCCCAATGCTTCATCATCCCAGGCAACCATGGTTCGTGCAATTATCTTAATAAGTTCAATGCTTCTTTGATCAAAATTTCTTTGTACGTCCGATGTTCTCTGTTGATTTCGAAGATTCTAATGAGTTGATGAAATTCTATCCGATCGTAGGATATTTATTCCAATAACTTATTCTAGATTGTCATTTCAGATTGGTTTGATGGACTCAACACTTTTATTAGATATGTGTGTCACAAGAGTTGGCTGGGTGGATGGATGGTGCCTCAGAAGAAGAGTTACTTCGCGCTACAGCTTCCTAAAGGATGGTGGGTGTTCGGCCTTGACCAGGCCCTGCATGGAGACATTGATGTGTATCAATTCAAGTTCTTCGCAGACTTATCCCAAAATAAAGTAAATTACGATCTCCTCGTGCTTCTCTCATTTATTTCTATTTTCAGCCTTCTGTTAAAATATAAAAAGTTCCTGCCTTTTTAAATTGTTAAAAAACACCGTGAAGAGATAGAGACAGGTTGACCGGACGACTCTGCCGCCCTGGGAGCCAATAAATATAGAACTAGAAACACAATAAAGAGCTTGCTTTTTCATTATGTTCTATCTGACTTTAATAAGCAGAGAGGAGATTACATTTTGTCTAAAACACCTTTATTAGAGTAGAGAATGCCCACTTCCCCCTGTCGTCTGACATAAATGTTTACAATGTTTTCAAAGATCAAGGAGAACGATTCGGTAATCATCATGACCCATGAGCCGAATTGGCTTCTTGACTGGTACTGGAACGAGAACACTGGGAAGAATGTGGCCCACTTGATACGCGACTATCTGAAAGGAAGGTGCAAGCTTCGCATGGCAGGTGATCTTCATCATTACATGAGGCATTCGTCTGTTTCCACAGATAGATCCCCACACGTGCCAAATCTGCTGGTCAATGGCTGTGGTGGCGCCTTTCTCCATCCCACTCATGTTTTCAGAAAGTTTACCAAGTTCCAAGGGACTTCCTACGAGTGTCAGGCAACTTATCCGTCTTTCGATGACTCTAACCGGGTATTTCTTCATCCATCAATCATATCCATATTCAGTGATGTGTTTTGATACCGTGTAATGTAGCAGTGGACTGAGGTAAAATATGATGCAGATGGCGTTGGGTAACATCCTCAAGTTCCGGAAGAAGAATTGGCAGTTCGACATTATTGGGGGAATTATTTATTTCATCCTAGTCTTCTCTATGTTTCCCCAGGTGATATCAAAAGCCGCTGCTATTTTTCTTGCACAACTCTGTGAGAAACTTCTAAAGTTTGTTTGCTTCAATCTCATTAAAATTAATAAAAATGAATGCCATAAAAATTCCTGGGCTCAATCTTTGCGGAAATGGCATACCTGCATTCCGTGGTTACCTAAATAGGTTGATAGGAGATTGCAAATTTGTCTGTGGTTAGGGTGTAAATTTTGAAACATTTTTCCTGTTCTTTTGAAATTATTCTCCGGGAATTTGGCAGGCTTTCAAACAAACTGACACATTTATCTTATCCTCCAGTGCAATCTTGACCAATTATTGAAAGTGAGTTCAGTGTCTGGCCGCATCATTAGCTTCTCCAATACCATGTGGACTGCCTTCATGTACATGCTGGAGCATTCTTATGTATCGTTGAGTGGGTTCCTGGGTTTGGCTATAGTATCATTTTTGTTTGTCCCTCCAAAACTATCTGCCAAGAAGAGAATCATAATCGGAGGACTCCATGTTTCTGCCCATATGGCTGCGGCACTTGTTCTTTTGTTATTGATGGAGTTGGGAATCGAGATGTGCATTGGCAACAAGCTTTTGGCATCTTCCGGTCAGGAAAACTCTAAGTTGATTTTTTTTCCTTTTCATTGATTTCCCCTCAAATAGCAATAATGAAGTCCAATTCCTGGTTCATATATTTTTTCTTGATTGGAGCAGGTTATCATACACTCTATAAGTGGTATCAGTCTATCGAAAGCGAGCACTTCCCCGATCCAACTGAACTCCGAGCTCGAATAGAGCGGTGGACATTTGGGCTTTACCCCGCCTGCATCAAGTATCTCATGTCGGCCTTTGATATACCAGAGGTTGTCATCAAGTATCTCATCGCAATTATCATCATAGGCCATAGTATCACCATCATTAACATCATCATAGTTGTGATCATCAAGGAGTCTGCTTTCTCTAAACCCCATCATTCATTATTATTTTAGTTCTTTATCGTTTCCTCAATCATCTTAATCATCATCATCACCATCATCATATCTTTTAAATATTAATCATCATCATCATAATCACTGCGTTACTTTACAGGTCATGGCTGTGACGAGGAGCACAATCTGCCAGAAAGGGTTTCTGTCACTTCCCAGAGGGGGGACCATCATATATTATGCCTCTGTGTTCTTGTACTTTTGGGTGTTTTCAACTCCAGTGGTATCTCTCATCTTCGGCAGCTACCTCTACGTTTGTATCAACTGGTTTGGAATCCACTTTGACGAGGCCTTCTCCTCCCTCCGCATTGCAAACTACAAGTCATTCACCCGATTTCACATAACCAACGATGGTAATCTTGAGGTCTTCACACTTGCTGTCGACAAGGTGATCACTGTTTCCATGTAGATGGCCAAAAATTAAACCCTAAATCCTACATTTTAATTGCTTTGTTTTTTCTGAAAACTCGAAATCTTAAATCTTAAACCGTTAATCCTACACCTTGAAGCTTGAGTCCTAGATCCTTCATCCTAAACCCTGAACCGTAATCCTTAAATCCTTAACTATGTTCCTCCTTTTCAGGTTCCGAAGGAATGGGAGTTGGACCATAGGTGGGACTTGGAGCCGAAGACCCCTTACCAAATGAGCTATTTGCGTGCATTTCCTAGCAAATGGAGGGCAGCTTCTGCACCAGATCCTCTCCAAACTGTGCGGGTTGTTGACCATTTTGTTATCCAAAGAACTCCAGGAGACAAAAACTGATTCCCTCATTTGGGATGTTAACCATACTGTACAGAAAAAAAGGCATCAATTCTACCCAATGATGCCATCTTTACCATATTACATCAAGGAAGTCAGGTGTTCTTTATATTCCTGCAATAGCATTCATCTTAATCACAAAAGTGTACAACAGTGAATCACAGGAACAATTTGGATAATAGGTTGCAGAGTTGGTACCTAAACCCCACTCAGACGTCGAAGGGGTGAAAAACACAAGAAAAGAATGCCACAGCTTGGATGAATAAATGTTATACGGCAAAGTTTTTATATTTTAAAATTTATAATAATAAAACAAGGTTTTTCTGCGTACTCGGGGCAGAGTTTCCATCTTAACTCGGGCCAGAGTCTAGCGATGTGAAGAATGCAGATGAAAGAAGTCATAAATCTGGATAATAAATGCTGGAACAATACAGAACCATAATTTTACGATGTTTGGGTTTTTTCTTACCCATGAGAGGGTAGAGATGGCATTGTTACAATATGGCCTTCATCACACAATTGAATGACACCCCAAAGTGACAGAGAGATATTGAGTGAGAGAAAGAGGATATAATACATCTAGATATATATATATATATATATATATATAGAGAGAGAGAGAGAGAGAGAGAGATGGCTGCTAAACGTTGTAAATTTTTTCAGGGTTCTGGTAGAGTTTACCATATTAACTTAACCTAGAGACTGCTGAAGTGAAGAATGCAAATGAAGGAAATCACAGGTCCCCCTGGTAAGCGCTGTAGATGCACATAACCAGAAGCATTTCCCATTTTTGGGGACTTTTTAACCAGTTAGAAAGTAAACATGGCATTGTTATAACATGGCCTCTAACAGGTCATTGAACGTCACTCCAGAGTGAAAGAGAGTCAGAGAGAGAGATGACCTACATGTGGTAGTCAGATGTGATGAATTTCTCATACTCGGTGCCGTTGATTGCATTGATAACAGCATCCCAGTTCTTAATATGTTGAGAGAGCGGTCTAGTGTGGATCTTAACTTGGCGGCTGAACAATTGCCGACGAGGCACTCCGAGAAAGTCCTGCACTTCCAGCAGCTTCTGCTGCAGCCCCGAACCACCCCACAATTTTTCAAGATCAGCTCACCATACAACGTTATTCCTTTCGAGGAAATCAACAAACTAAAGAGAGAAAAAATGAAAAAATATTTGACTCACACTCCGCTGGCTGACAAGATCTTCGTAATAGAGGATGATGTGACGACTCGTCTTGAAGAAGTCAAAGGCCTGGTCAACCAACTCCTTTGATCTTCTCAGATCAGAGAGCAAGAGAGTGGTGTTGATCACAGGCTTGTAACTGGCCAGAATGGCTGCCTGTAATCGGAAAACTACCCATAAATTTATTAATGTAATGAAAAAATTACAAATTTTTTAAGCAGAATCGCAGAAAATAGGAAATTACAATTTTTAGCATTATTGGGTTGATCTTCCATTTTTCCATAAAAAAAAAACTAACGAGCATTATCAGGGTCGTTGAGGATCCCAGATAACGATGACAATATTGGATTACATTGACAATATCAATCCTTTAATGTCTATCTTACAGTATATGATAACAATAACATTTAAGAGATGAGATATTGAAGTTTCCCGCCTCAAAGAACACATATATGTTATCCATTTCCACAGTCGTCATCAGAGAACAAGTTTTCCTTTAAGTGCCACATTTTGAATTTTTTTGATGATGAAAACCGAAGAGAATTGACCTCATTGATGGAGTGGACGTGGGATTTGTGGGTTCCATTGAGGAGCTTGGCGAATCGGTCATGGGAGTTGGCGATCACGGAAACCATCCGCCGGAGAAGATTCCTGCGGAAGAGGAAGATCAGCAGAACTCTCCTCCTGTTGAAGTACTGGCTAACTTCTTTGTGGTACTCCATTAGACCCTGCAGAAGACAACAGGACCGTTCGTGTTAAATGTGTGCCTGACAAAGTGATAAGATATACATAGAGAGCCAAGGCAAAAATGGGGTGATGTGGAAGAGAAAGAGGTAGGTGGGAGAGAGAGAAGAAGCAGCACCAGGAAAGAGAATGGGAGAGAAGGTGACAAAGGACAAAAGAAGACGGGAGAGAGATAGAGATAGAGAGAGGAAGTGGCATATAATGAGGATATGCGAAAGAAGAAGAGAGAAAGGGAGCGATAACTTTATTTTAAAATTATGGGCAAAAAAATGAGAGAGAGGGCAAAGGAGGGTGAGAGAGAAAGAGAGAGAGAGAGAGAGAGAGAGAGAGAGCAGCTTACGAGTAAAGATTAGGGGAAGGGAGAGAAAGGGAGACAGAAAGAGGGAGAAGAAGCGGTGTGAAAAATGAGTAGGGAAAGGAGGAATAGAGAGAGAGAGAGAGAGAGAGAGGAAAGTAACGTTGAAAAATATGAGAGAGAGAGAGTGGCAAGTGGGGTAGAAAAAGGGGTAGGGAATGAAAGACCCACAAAGAAACAGGGAGGGAGGCAACAGAGAGGGGAAGTGGTAAGAAAAGAAAGAGAGAAGAGAAATAGAGAGAAAGTAGCATGGAAAAAGAGAGAAAGTGAGACACAGAGAGAACAACGAAGAAGAAAAAAAGGAATTAGAATAGTATCATCAACTGGAGTTATAAGAGACCCAGATTATTCTAAAATAAAGTTCATAATATTCAAAGAAATGGATCAAACAGAAACAATTCAGCTTTTCATACGATTTCCATTTGCATAGAGAAAATGCAGAAAACAAAAGCATAGATTGGAAAAAAAACAAAGTATCTCTATGATCTCTCCATAAACTCTATTAAGAATAGAGACTTAAACATTTATGACGCAATTATTAAAAAAACGCTTATTTTTTAGATATAAATAAATTATGGAGTACAGATAATAACTCAAATAAAACAGTATCCTCACAAAAATGTGGAGACAAACTGATAAGCACCTGGAGATGGCTTTCAAATGAAGACTATTATAATAAGAAACCTCAGGTTCTGAAAGACCTTCATATATCCTCTACAACTCAACCAAGAAACACGATCGGACATTCTCCATTTTCATGGATCGGAGGTCGAGGCCCATCCGGGCAGCAGTAATAGTCTTTTTTTTAAATTAAAGGGAAGATCACCCAGAATCGGAGGTCAACCCAGTGGTGTATATATATATAAACGCGTGCTACACATGGCTGAAATCGGGACCCCCATTCAGGTCTCTCTAAACCAGCCCTAGACAAGACCCTCCATGTGACTGACGCCATCCATTGATGCCATCCTCCCCATGAAAATGGTCTCGTTACAATGCAGCCAGATAGCCCATAATACTGTGAATAGCTTTGCCCGCACTGCCTCTCTTCTGAATGCTCTGCCCGAAGAGAGGGCCAGAAGGCCTCATCTGAAGTAATATCCAACACTGGAGTCTTCTGGCTGGCCCAATCCACTCAAGCAAATGGGCATTCAATGAACAGATAAGAGCAGTCTTCATCCCCACCCCAGCAGTAATGGCGCGATTTAGGTCAATTAATACTGATTCTACTATGGTGCCACAAATTTGCAGCCTAATCCTGAGAAATTGTCGTTGTTCATTGGATTTTGGGGAAATGACTTCGTTAGGATCGGAGACTTGCTGTGATTCTTCCAGAATAGACTTCATTCTCTCAGCGAGAGTGACTTTGAAAGTATTCGGAGAGGCGTAACTATATGAATTGTAGGTTGCTAAGTAAATTGGATAGTCTTATTGATTTTCTTAAATCGGAAAGCTCCAAACCCTCTTGGATAATAGCCAAAAAAGCCACCTCTTTTTCTTTCTATCTTTTTTCTTCGAATTAAAGTTACTCGCTATGGGTCTTTTGCTTGTGTTCTGCCCCTGTTAGTCATCAATACGACGACATGTCCTTAAGAAAACTGACCTTATTCTCTGAACAAGAGGGATTTTGTGCTTCTGTCAGATCCTATCTCCTGATCAAGCAAGAAGGGAGAAAAAACAACAGGAAAATGCAACGCAGCTTTCAAACAAATCTGAGTATTTCATGATTTGCTGAAAGAAGAAAAAAAAGATGATAGAGAGAATTAGTTCCAAGAATATTAAATAGAATTTTTTGGTCGACGTGTTGAATTATCAAATATCGACTTATTAGGAAGAGGATTAAAAGCTTTTTAAAACTTTTTTCCTTCATGTTTGGCAACGGAGACCAAGTATCCCATGAGTATTCAATTCAAGGACGAAATTAACTAAGAAAAAAAGTTATGAAAATTGGTTGATCACTGATTTAGGGTGATCTTCCTCTTATCTTCAAAAAAAAATGTGAAAACATATAGGCTCGCATACCTGGTTAACCATCCATTTGAATCCCACAGCAGAAGTGCACTCATTCTTGGAAGCGCTGCTCATCCAATCAAGATTATAAACTTTATCAAGAGTGGCCTTAATAGCCGTGAAATTACTCCGTCTCTCTTTAACTGAAAAAATCTCCCCATTGGAGCTGATGTTCATGTGGCTGTTCAAGAACGTTTCAAACCAGCCACTTCCCGATCTCTGCATCGAAATAATCGAGAAGAACTTGACCGGATTGCATGCACACTCTCTCCTGCCGAAAAACACAAGAACAAAATTTAAAAAAAAAACTTGATTTAGTTTAATTAATTTGAAATTTACCGGTCAAAAGTTCTTGGCCTGGGATAGTGCGAGAGATTGGCACTTGGACATCTTCTGCCCACGGTTACTTGAACAAAATTTTCATGGCTACGGAGGTTGGATTGTCTAAGGCAGATCATGCAGATGTAAATCCCAAAAGCCATGGATAGGACAAGGATGATCATTCTGAGAGAGATCGAAGTCTTCTTCGGTGGTTTGATGACGACAGCCTCCTGAGAAAGCTGCATTTCAGAGATTTCCTGGTTCCGTGGTTGAAGAAACTCTCTTCACTTTTACTCTGCAATAATAGCCGATTCATCTTCTTCAGAAAATCTCACACATTTCAAAATAAGATATAGAGATAGAGATGGAGAAAGAGAGAACCTTGGCAATGAAGCAGAGCTCCTCTGACATTCCTTCCTTGTTCACCAATTCCTTGTGTGCCCAATTCTTTCAAGCTTTCTCTCTCTAGAAAAAACGAAAATTTCTTGGGTCTTCTCCCATGGGCATTCTTCAATCTCCATCCGGCATAAGGCCAGCACAGGTGCAAACGCAGAGCGAGACAGAGAGAGATAGAGAGAGAAGTATAGAGAGAGAAACGTCAAATGGGTCCGCAAGAATCGGATCCAAAGCACATTTCCGACGATCACCCAAGACAAGACACCTGTCCTAGACTGCGTTGACGAAGGTTTCCTCCAAAACCCACCTCGGAGCCTCTCCTTCTCTCCTCCTTTTCTTGTGGGTAGCTCTCTATTTGAACAATCCAGCGAGCAAACGCAAGAAAACTCTCTTTTTTTCCGCCAAGAACGAGCATTCAAAGCTCGTCTTACTCCCTCCAATGGCCGCTTCTCTCACTTCTTCCTCACAGCTTCTTTCTTCTCTCGCTAATACAGCGCTCTGTGAACTTTTTCAAACTCTTGCACGACAATCGGCGCCAGAGTGAAGAGAAAAACTTGCCCTGAGAGAGAGAAATTATAGAGAGAGAGAGATGGAGGGAAAGATGGGTTATTGTTGAACTCGCGTTCGATTTTAGAAGAGTTGGGCAACATGGGTATGGTTTAGAATATAGCATTTAGTACACCATTATTTTATATGTAGTGCGTTCATTCCTCTTCCAAGTTTATAAATTTAATGATCAGCTGCCCATAAAAAATATCTAATGTGATGTTTTTTGTTTTATATGATGGGAGAACAGTATATTTATTATTAGTCAATTTTGTATATTTCCATTTGTTTAAATGTGTTTGGTAATATGAAATCATATTAAAATCACATGATATTCATATGTGCTCTGAAAGTGTTTAACTTGAGTAGGTGATCAATCTAAATTTTAAACTTCATCTTACACCTATTACTTTTTATTTGAATTATTAACGTAAAATGAATATTCTTATTTTTTATGGATTTTTGTATTTTCAAAGCATGTTTAACTGGTGTTTCCAGCACTAAAAATTCAGCATGACCAGAGTATGGTTTTGCAAAATAAAGAACGTATTTTCCAACACTCCAAAACATTTTATTATGTTGTGAGCTAGTTAGCATAATTTTATATCACCTTAACTTCTTCAGTTTTCTAACATGAGATTAATATTAATTTGTTTACCAATAGACTATATACTTTTGTTGCACCATTCAATCTATTTTTCTACTATTTTGTATCTATATTGCATGTTTTCGGGTTAATTTGATGTTTCATTGATGGAGTATAGATCATGAGTCTTGGGAAAATTAAGGAACAAGATAGGGGTTTGTAAAAAATTATTTAATCTTCGGCAAGTCATTCTTTGATTTACTGAAATGTTGGAGTACAACAAAGCGCCGTTTGAATTCCACAACTATCAATCAAAGGCCAAAGATTGAAAATTCCAGCTCATTCAATGGAATAAGCATCTTCTTGTTTATTGAAAAATTGTGGAGGTCCTTCATAAGATGACATCACATGTCAACCTAGACTCCTAGAGCACAGACTTGAGGCGTGACATCACTTTTGCATCTTCATCCTCATCTTTAGTGTCCTTTGGTGATCATTTTTTTCTAGCAGTCAATATTGGTGCACTTTATAATTTAATTTCCAAATAAGGCAGTCGACATTGTTAGTATTCTTTTTTTTTCTTCATGAGCTGACATCGTTAGATATCAATATCCAATTATCTTTATTTCATTTTTAATATTTTATTTATTTTACCTTCTAATATTCATGAAAATAATTCTTTGAAATAAATAATTTCGAATTTAATAGAACTTTTCCGATATCCTCGTGCTAGTTCTTCAATTTCCAATCTCATTAAAAATACCTAATACTAAATTAAATGATATATACAAATAATTTAGCAAATTTTTAGTAACATAATGTCATATTTTGGAGATTTATCAGTGTTTTGGGTCATCTGAAGCTGTAAGGTGTCTAACTTATTTTACTCATGAAAAGAGAAAAGGAATTGGTATTAACTACCCATGCAGATCATGAAGACCAATTTAATTAAATAAAAATATTTATCTTTAGGATAATTGGTATACACATATTTCATAGTTTTGATAATATTTTGATCTATGAATAAATAATAATCTTTTAAAGAAGTGGAAATATTTATCTTTCTAAATGGATTCTTATCCATTTTCATATAAAGTAATTTAAAATTAATTTATGTCGGTTTAGTAAAGACTCAAGGTTCCTTTTGCCCCAAAAGGTTTTGTATTTTAACTTGTGTTTTCAGATATTCAAATAATATGATACAAGTTTCTGAACATTAACATTCCCTTAAATCAAATATAATATTATTATTTAATTCTAATAAATGTTAATAAATTATAAAGGACAAAAACATCATACAATATTTGAAGTTTTCAATTGGATAAGATGTATTACATAATGATAGAAGGTTTGACCAACTAATTGATGATTTTCATAAATTGCTAATTCATTTAAACATAAATTTTGATTTTTTTTATCTGATTATCGTTGACCTTTGTCCATGGGAGGAGATGAATTTCTTGTTCCATGACATTTAACCCATTACAGGAGGATATTTCATACTTGATCATGGACAACATGTGATTAATGTCCCTTAAATTGGTCTAATTACTTTACGAGTGCATGATTGTGTATAATATATATATATATATGAAATCAGTTTATGGTTTAAGAAACTCTTTGATTGAAATTAATGTGATATGCCATCATTTCTATGATTTAACTCAATCATTTTTTCTCTGGATAAGTTTGGTAATGTTCATTTGCAGATGAAGCTAGGCCTTCATACTATGAATCTGACTTAGAAGGAGAGGATATAAGAGACCTAGGTTTAGTATAGGTAAAGACCAAAAGTGATGACTGATATACTCAAAAATTAGGATTTTAATTCATCATTGGATTTTTTAGTTTAATCAATAAAATGTATGCATGTGCTCACTAAGTAAATTTAGTCAGATGAGTATAGATCATCTCCACCAGTAACAATAATTAAGGATTAATTATTCTTTAAAAGTTATTAATGAGATGACGTGAGATCCGTAAAAAGTATAAGGTTGAGTGACCAAGAAATGTAAGGTGAGAGGGAAATAATTAGTAATAAAATTAAGAATTATATTAGATAACAAATAGTGATAATCAGAATTTTAGAAGAATGGTTGAGAACGAGAATGGAGTGACGGTATCAAGAAAATACAAAGGAGCAACGTGATGAAAAGAGCAAGTCATGTAAGCGATATGACGATTATAACAACGTGAAAGTGGTCAGACGATTGGATGATATGAAGACATAATGCACTTGCGGAACATGACAGTGAAATGGTAGTAATCTAACCTTGATGCAAAAAAGAACCAAAGTAAGGTAAGGATAATTACAATAGATCATTACGTTCTGCTATGATCACTGTGATTCGCCAGTGCAGGTAAGCTCCCCTTATTCTCACACATAAAAGACACCAAGAACAAGCTTGTCGGATCTCAGAAACTCACTATCTTTCAATCATCCCACAAGTGTAGGAAGCAAGCTTAAGGATGAATTTTACAAGGATGTATGTATCTATTTATAGATAAGAGGAAATGTATAGGAACGGGGGGTCGAATAAGAAGCAACCTTCAAAATTTTAGCTCACACAGACTATTGGATTGTAAGATATCAAGCTTTGAAGATGGATCAATCCTGGCCATTCAGTTTTCTATCTCTTCATAATGGGTTATGTCGCTTCCTCATTTTTTGTTGATGGTTAGAAAATTAGTCATTCATTTAATGATGGGCATAATCACCTCATCTTCCATGATCAACTACGATAAGAGCGTCATGGGTTTCTACATAGAGGAAAGAAGTAAAATGCACTTTTTTACTATTTTTAATCATTATGATATTACAGTGTGTCACTGTTGGGTTCTAGAGGCCTAGATCTGGATGAACAAATAGAAAAGATTCACAGCGGAAAACTTGAACGAATCGAACGGCATCAACAAAATCATTAAAACGTGTACCTTTCCACAGATCGCATCTGTGGTTTCTTGGATTCCGGAGAGAGACGAGTCGAGCTGCTCACGTGTGCAGCCTCTAGACGTATCCATGCGGTCCTTGGCACGTCATATCTCCTCCTTCTCATTGACGAGCCCCGTTCTTTCTCCGTCGGCGTCGTTACGTCGTCCCGATCACATCATGCATGGAGAGGGGTGTGGGGAGAGTGGAGAAGAAGGGGAAAGGCCCCTGAACAATTCTGGCCTGGATGAATTTCGTTCAAGGTCTTCCCCTGAGTGGGTTTTTTCATAAAAACCCCCAAAACTTAAGTATATCTTTCGACGTCCAAAATACATTTGCGTGTGACCCTCTAGGTCCATGTATCAATCTAGTTAACGACTCCAGCGGCCCAATAACCTTTATTTGCCTTTCAAATTAATTAACTATATCATCATACAGATTAATTAATGTCTGATTGATTTAACCCAATCGATAGGTCGAGACTCTGACACGTGGGTGCCAAGCTACACCTCGTGTCCTAGAAGATACAAAGGAGTGTGTATCGACTCACTCATGGAACCTATTCGTCATCGGTTACCGTGTATGTATAATCCCTCTTCCACTTGATGTTCCTTGGATGACTTAGGGTATGGTCAACTGTCAAACCCTAATCGATCGACCGAGTTAGTACCGATGCATTCGGAAATCATCGGAGAACTCTTCTCCGATATTTCACTGCCTTGACCAAGGACTTCATCGCATCATCTTCCTTGAGCTGTCACCTCTTATACCGAGGGTGGACGATCTCATCTTGACCACTCAATCGCCTTCGTGAACTTCTTGATGCACCTGAACTAAGACCGTTTAGAATCCCATGATTAGAGACTCGTTGGCCATAGCCAAAGTACAATCGTCCGTCCATAAGACGTCTTTGGTGTCTCAGGTCTAAGGACCACTCACACAACCGTGACGTGAATCAACCTGATTGACAGTTTGGTATAATACCATTCAGGAATTCGTACAGATCAATTCAATGAACTATTTTCACTAAAGAGCACCCACTATTTATCCTTAGTGTCTCCACACCAATGGCTACAGAAACGGCCATACTCATCATACGAGTGAGGCTAGATAGTGCTATTCTATTCGGATACTTTGATTTCCTTCTCGCGTATCCTTCGAATAAGAATGTTTAGAACGCATGCTTAAAGACTAGTGATCTCCGTATTACGATCTCATCATAATTCACTAAGTCCGATCATGTATTCATGGACTTCATTATAAGTATCACACGTGCACTATAATGAATATGTTATATTAATAAACATGGAACGAGATGTGGAATGTGTGATTGGCTTACCGGCCACATATATTTCCATCAGTCACCACACACTTGTTGGGTTCTAGAGACCTAGATCTGGATGAAGAATTCAAAATGATATGCAGAAAAAGACTTAAATGAAATCGTAACGACATCGATAAAAATTAATAAATAAGGAATTTGTGTCTGGATTGCATTCCATGATTTCTTGAATCCCAGAGCGAGACGACTCATGCTGCTCAAGTGTGCAGCCTCTAGACATATCCATGCAATCCACGGTATGTTGAATTTCCTCAACCCTCCGTCATCACCTTAATGTAGTCTCGATCACATTGGGAGTGGAGAGGAGGTGTGGGGAGAAGGGAGATGAAGGGAAAGCCCCCTTAAAAATCTGGCCTAGATGAATTTCGTTCAAGGCTGATAAGCTCAAAAAATGTGCTTTTAATGATTTAACAGTTTTTGAACTTAACCAATAAAAGTTATTTATCCCTTAGTGCTCAAGTACGGGGTCGAACCCTAGGGAGGCAATGGTGAAATTCATTTTTTATCGAATTAGGGTTTAGAACTCTAAACTTAACTGAT
Organism: Wolffia australiana; assembly: GCF_029677425.1. NCBI lineage: Eukaryota > Viridiplantae > Streptophyta > Magnoliopsida > Alismatales > Araceae > Wolffia > Wolffia australiana. Next base: position 2,692,570 of record NC_135840.1, read on the forward strand.
ATGAATTTTTTCACTCAAGTAATAGAAAATGTGTGTAGCTTGTCTCTAACCTTGTAACTTTTAAAATTCAAGTTATCGCAATTCGACATGATTTATCCTTAGCTAATGCATATAAAACGACTCGAAAACAGTGGAAATTTGCAGATTAAAATAATTGAAAACATTATTTTAAACGAAATCGTGAACTAAATAGAATTATGAAATTGCTAAAATTGAGCATGTAATCAAGTGTAAATTGAATTCAAATTGAGCCTAGAAATATCAGGAATGATCTATGAATCAACTTGAAAGAATTCTGCGCAACGAACAACCAGATTTTCACGATTTGATGTTTGAAATTTGGGGAAGAATACAACGCCGGATTGTCAGAATTGTTGTCCAATTCAAGCTCCAAATGCACTCCAGGTTATTCTTGAGTCGTCAAGGAAGCCAGGCTGTTTTTCCCAATTTTGGGGTAGAATACAGCACTGGATCGTTGGAATTGTTGTCCAATTCGAGCTCCAAATGCACTCTAGGTTGTTCTCGAGTTGTCAAGGAAGCCAGGCTCCTCAAGCTTAAAAATCAAGACCGGTTTCTAATTTCCTGTTTTCCCCAATTTATTGCCGTAGAATTGAAAGAACGAGTTCTTCCGATTCTGTTACTAACCCATTTTTTTTGCTTTGTACGCAGGTTGAACGAAGCGCCATGATTGGACCACGTGGCGGCGCGTACACGTCGGACTTCATTCGCATGGTACTGCGTACATGCAATTTTCACGAGCGAGGCTTGCGTGAACTATGTGTATCTGAAATCCCATTGGTCCACATGAGCTTCGCACGACTTAACTCACTACATCACATGTAGTGAGTTAAGTCTCACCTTAATGGTCCATGCAACCTACGCGTGGTGCGCGACATGCACGATGTTGTGTAAGTGTGTGTCACACACCGTAGACACTATTGTGGCTTCTGATTGGCTAGCGCATGGCTTGGTGCATTTCCTGCGCATTTAACACCGATTAGTGCTTAAACTGGCCCAATAAGGGCCAGTTTCATAAAAAACAATTTTTATTTAAAAACAACTGAAATAAATTGTAAAAAACATTTATCAATGCATGAAAAATGCTTTATTAATTTCTAACATAAGTTTTATTGTTAATCTCTTTTTGTTCATAGAAATAGGTCAATTAAAAACATTTAATTTCTTATAAATTTCAATTTTAAAATGTTTAAAATGTGTTAATTAACCTAATTATTTATCAAAAGTATTTTTTCTCTTGAAAATTAAGAAAAGTTTTGTTTTAACATAAAATCATGATAACATGCACTAAAATTTAATGTTTTTAAATGTTAAAAACCCAAAAATATGATGAAAATAGCATTTAGTCTTATTTGCATGTTATCAAGGGCCTTCCTATTTATACTAAGTGGCTATTTTTCATAAAACCCCAAAACTTAAGTATATCTTCCGACATCCAAAGATCATTTGCATATGACTCTCTTGGGCCATGTATCAGTCTAGTTAATGAATCCAACAGCCCAATAACCATTATTGGCCTTCCAAATTAATTAACGATATCATCATATAGATTAATTAAAGTTAGATCGATTACACCTAATTGATAGGTTAAGACTCCAACATGTGGGGTGCCAAGGTTGGTGGCGACGACGTCAACACACCTTCTTCGGACACGCCGCCACCGTCTCTTGAGACGTCCCGCATCATGACTTGTCGCCAAGTTAACGCAGCGGCATCAGTCACGTCTCCACCTACACACGCCCCATCACGCATCATGACACGTCGTCAACGCCAGATCCAGAACTACCCTTTGACGTGACACGATAACACGATGTCCACTTTTTTATTATGTCATTTCTTGTATTTTCTATTTCCTTCAAGGCCTATATGTGGGCCAATGTTGCGAAAGAACACTTGGCGAATTTATTTCAAGAATTGAAGTTTCTTTCTTCTTGGAGGATTTGCCCTAGCCCTCTCTCCCTCTCGGATCGCTATTTTTGTCGTCGATCGTCCGCCTAGCAAGCCTGCATCGGCCACCCAAGCAGGCTGCCCACGCCGGCCGCCAGCGCAAGCCCTGCCCGCGTAGGTCGCCCACACAGGCCACCCTAGCGGACTGCCCACGCCGGCCGCCCGCGCAAGCCCTGCCGTGTAGGCTGCCCACACAAGCCGCCCGCACAGGCTACCCTAGCAGGCTGCCCCCACCGGCCGCCCGCGTAGGCCGCCCACGCAGGCCGCCCAGACAGGCCGCCAGCACAGGCCACCCTAGCGGGCTGCCTACGCCAACTGCCCACGCAAGCCCTGCCCGCTTAGGCCGCCCACACAGGCCGCTCACACCAGCCACCCTAGCGGGCTGCCCACGCCGGCCGCCCGCGCAAGCCCTACCCGCGTAGGCTGTCCGCGCGGGCCACCCACACATGCTGCCTGCGCCGCCCACCCTAGCAGGCTGCCCACGCCGATCGCCCGCGCAGGCCGCCCACACATGGCGCCCACGCTCGCCACCGCGCGTCCGTCCGCATGTGCCCGCAGAGTCCCCAGCCACCAGCGCACGCCCGACGTGCCCCTCGGCACCCTCACAGACACTGGTCACGGCGCATACCATTCAGGTGTCGGGCCGCTGCCCCGCATCCCGCAAGGGGGCGACTCCCCCCTTGACCCCCCGCCAACTGACCACGCAGTTGGATCTGTGACACCCTGTCGTAGCGCACGTCGATCGTCCCACCAACGACACTTCGAGAATTCCCCGCAACCTCGCCGTGACTTATCTGGTGCAGAGGTACTCCAAAACTCTCTAGTGTTCCGTGTTCTTCGTCCAGTATTCCTCGAGAGTTCATCCACCGCCATCGGGTTTGCTTTGGATTTAAGATTTTTAATCAAATAGTTGAATCAGTTTTCAAATCTTCAAACGGACGATCGTTTGAATTTATTGATTTTGGTGCTTAGCATCATCGCGGTGGTTGAAGACAATACTCCCGCCCTCAACGAGGAAAGGGGCTACACCACCACTATTTCATCGGATTTAATTCGCAAAAGTAATCATGTGATTCTGTGGTCTGGTTTTATCCTACCCTTTCCCTAGTCGCCCAACACCCTATATCCGTCGTTATCCCATCGCGTTCCCTCTAGTCATCCTATATCAAAGGTATACCTCGTGCTCTAGAAGATACAAAGGAGTGTGCATCAACTCACTCATGGAACTTGTTTGTCTTCGGTTACCATGTATGTATAGTCCCTTATCCACTTGACATTCCTAGGGTGACTTATGATGTGGTCAATTACCAAACCCAAATTGGTCATCAGAGTTAACACTGATGCATTTAGAAATCATTGAAGAACTCTTCTATGATATTTCATTGTCTTGGCCAACGACTTCATCCCATCGTCTTCCACGGGCTAACACATCTTCTAACGAGGGTGGACGATCTCATCTTGACGCTCATTTATCTTCATGAACTTCTTGATGCACCTGAACTAAGACGATTTAGAATCCCATGATTAGATACTCATACGTCATAGTCAAAGTACAATTGTCCATCCACAAGATGTCTTTGGTGTCTCACGTATGAGGACCAATTACACAACAATGATGTGAATAAACCTGATTGACAGTTCTCTATAATAACATTCAGGGATTCGTACGTATCAAATCAGTGAATTCGTTCGGATCTATCCTTAGTGTCTCCACACTAAAGGCTACGGAAACTGACATACTCATCATATGAATGAGGCTAAATAGTTCTATTCGATCCGGATACTTTGATGTCCTTCTCGTGTATCCTTTGAATAGGAATATTTAGACACATACTTAAAGACTAGTGATCTCGGTATTACAATCTCATCATCATTCACTAAGTCTGATCATATATTGATGGATTTCATTATAAGCTCCACACGTGCACTATAATTAATATGTTCTATTAAGAAACATGTAACAAGATATGAAATGTATGATTGGCTTGCAAACCACATATATTTCTATCAAGGCTACGTAGCCATCTTTTTTTCTCTTTATGACTTTTATATTAAATGGCATCTTGGTGCATGTCATTTGTTTTCAAATACCCAAACATTATCCAATGATTTCCTGATGGTACGACACAATTTGTGTACCACGTCATCATCATTTGTATTTTAACCAATTATAGATGTACACGTGTGAGTCATTTGTACTGCAACAAATTTTGACTTTTCAATCTGATTTTTTAAATCATTTTTCCTCAATCTTCGAATTGCATTTATTTCAATTTAAATCTTATATTCTTTATGTTTGTTCATATCACCCTTGCGAAAAAAAAATAAAAACTTCTCGATAAATGATTGGGAAATCAGCGATGCCATAATGATCCATTTTCACAATGATTAGTTGTGCTAATTATTGCCGAAACTCTTGATTGGACATGATTTGATAGAATTTAATGGTGACACATTGCAGCACAATTTTAAAACCTTCGATAAATTAAAATTAATCTTTACAAAATAAATCCCATTTCATAAAAATATAACAATATATATTAAAATTTTGAAATTTCATATCCCCGTGAATATATTTTCAAATTTTCATACAACTTATATTATGAACCAGAAAATCAATTTCTCTAGTAGAATGATGTCAGAAATATCCTAAAAGATACCATTAAATCCACAAAAAATAAATTTTGTTTCAAAAATATAACTTTATCATCCTAAGCATAATAACACCTATGTCTAATTATTTTAATGTATAAAAGTATGTAAATTTTACAGAAATAATGTAAATATTTTTGTGTTCTCAATGTATATAAGTAATATTGTCTTGAGGAATCGACCCAACAATACGGATGATAATGTACATTCAGATTGTGCACATACATGTCATTTATCAACATCTGATTCATTTAGGTGAAATGTTCATGCACAAAATATGTTTTTTATTATTGTTTACTATGTTCAGATAATTAAATGTAAACTACTCTGAGTAAAAAATAATTATAATTTTTTATGAAATTTTCCCTGAGTTTATTATGATTTTATCTTTAGGATATTTTTTGATAATTTTTGTTAGTTTTATTTCATGAATAAATTATTTATTGAGGACAAAATAAAAATTGCCAGTATTTATATTTATTTCATGAATCAAAGACCTATCTGATGATCATATTAGAATAGAAAGCAAGTTAGTGGGTCATAGAGTGAGCTAGGAATAGAGGACCAAGAGTTTGCAGGTCATGGCGTGGCTCTACGGATTGTAGAATGGGTTTAATGGGCTGACACAATCAGGGAATATAGGTCAACCAGATTATCTGGTTTAACTCATCCTGGACAATGTCAACCCAAATTTGAAGTAGCAGTGGCATGTGGATCATGGCAAAGTATCATGATGGTCAACTCGGAAGAACACACACAGTCTAGGCCATTCTATTTTGATTGGATGCCAGATTTGTTTATTTACGAAAAGGTAGAATTCAATACTTTTGGACATTGTGAAACATCTACATCAAGGCAGTGTGTGTTTTTGTGTTCGTCGGAAATCATAGATACATATGTTTATTCTTAATGCAGTTTAATGAGAATTTATGCTCCAATGAGAGAGACTGAGCTTTAAATGAGGTATTTCTATGGATACGAGTCAATGGGAAGTTGAGATCCAGTGTCGATGCATCAATTTTCTTGTGGGCAACCAGGTTAGTTTGAAATTTCTGACTCACTTACTATAAGGTACATACGATAAATTAGATTATAAACATCTCAAATTAGAAAAATGAATCCCATAAGAACTATATCCATATATTTACCACTTTGATGTTTCAGACTTATGAAAAATTAAAACATATTAAATCACCTTGCTGTGTTTTGATTTTCTGGGTCACATACTTCCTTACTAACTCCAATTTATTTCTCCCTAAATAATTCCATAAATTTTATTTATTAATAAAAATATCTGTGGGTCACCACAAACTTACCAAGACAAGAAATTCTAATTTTCTTAAAGTAGTTTTGTGATTATAAATTTTAATGCATGAATTATATAAATCCAAAAAGTCATTAGAGGAGATGAAACGGATCAACCAAGTATGAATTATATAAATCCAAAAAGTCATTGGCGTGTTTGAATTACGTGAATTTATGTAGTCACTATAGACAAACTAATTAATTTCTCTATTTTGAAAAATTAATAAACTTGGTATTTTATCAACATAAATATGCTTATCAAGTTACTAGTGGGGCCCCCTCGCAATGATCGCTTTAAATAATTTTGTGTGCCTTTGTGGGTGGTGCGGTGCAAATTTTGTGCCTTTGTGCGGGGCGCGGGAGGACGGGGGAGAAGGGCGGGCCGGTGGCAGGGAGGGGGGATCTCTCACTCTCTCTCTTCTCTCTCACTCTCTTTTCAGCCCAGGAGGGTACACCAATTTTACACATCGCACCGCACAGAATATTCGCACACCGCACATGGGTCTGTGCCGTGCAGTTATGTGCGCACGCCGCGGCCCCGCCTCTCCCCGGCCGCCCACACCCCTCCCCGCCGCCGCCCCGGCCCTCCCCCGACCGCCGCGTCCCCTCCCAGCCACCAGCCCACCCCTCCCTCGACCGCCCGCGCCCCCTCCCTGGGCCGCCCGTGCCCCCTCCCAGTCACCACCCCGCCCCTCCCCCGGCCGCCCGCTTCCTCCCTGCCGTCCGCGCCCCCTTCCCGCCGCCGCACCCCCCCGCCGTCCTGCTGCCCTCTCTCTGACGACCGCACCCCCCTCCCCGCTTCCCTGGGGCGGCTCCGCCGGCTCGAGCGGGTCAACCTCCACCTAGCTCGAACGGCAGCGGGGAGGGGGCGAGGGGGGAGGGGGGGCGCGGGCGTCGAGGAAGGGGATGGCGGCCGGGAGGAAGCGGGCGGCCAGGGGAGGGGCGGGGCGACGGCAGGGAGGGGGCGCAGGAGGCCGGGGGAGGAGGGCAGTGTGGCGGCGGGGAGGGGGCACGGGAGGACGGGGGAGGAGGGTGGGGCGGTGGCACAGAGGGGGGATCTCTCACTCTCTCTTATCTCTCACTCTTTTGTCAGCCAATCAGAGGCCAGAAGGTACACCAATTCCTATTATAGTATAGATTTACTTTTATCGCTGAAAAATACTGTAAATGCTGGAACAATGAAGATCCACTATCACAACAAGGTGATCATCAATTTAATGTCTTTTATGAAAGATAAAAATGTGTTATGGTAGTAATAAACCGCTACAAAAATATAATCCAAAAAGATTAGAGCGATAAAAGGGTATTCTTACTATCTCCATTTAATGTGGGATACTTTGGGGGCATCAAATTAGGAAGAGAGGATAGTGCATCCTAATCATTGACTGGGGGATGGATAAGGTCTCATAATGTCATATAATTTTGGGTATAATAATTATGATTTAAATGTATACTCCTAAATAAATCCATATTAAGTTGCATTATGAAGTTGGTTTTCAGGCATTGATACATTTAGGCAGCCAGTCATTGATCCATATCTCTGACACTCTTCTTTCGAGTCTTTTGGACATACTGCTAATAAACATTACATACACTCACAAAAAAATATTAAGTAGACTTGACATTAACTTGGTACCCTCTTCCATAGTACCTTAAAGATCTCTTCATATTTATCTTCAATTATTTTTAGTGAGATTGACTTAAGATAGGATTCATAATCTGGAGGTTTTCGTACTATTCAATATAGTCAAATTGACATCATTTTATCACTACGCCCCTTCATCGCTCCTGCCCTTGCACATTCGGAAGCCCGAAACCAATCACTCAGATGTTCCCCTCACCGAACCCGAAAACGGACCGATGGAACTGAAAGGGCTGTTTTAGATAACTGAAAGGGACTCTAAATATGTGAATGGATCACAATTGGATGTCCCAATCCCTAAACCTTAATCTTGACATAGGCAGGATTCTAAGTAAGGCTCTGGGATGGATGACGCAATACGGAATAGGACGGACACAGCAGGACGTAACTAGACATGGTTGTTCTATTCTGTTCGTTTGAAACAAACAAAAAAATTGCACAAAAGAACCGCACAGGGCCTCATTCTTTGTTATGTTCTTTTTTTGTGCAAAAACAAACAGAATTCGCACATTCGAACAAAATTAGCACATTCGTACAAAATTTGAATAAAATTCGCACAAAGCGAACAATAGAACCGCACACGGGTCTGTGCGATGATCTGTTTGAATTTGATATTGTTCTGCTCGAAAAACCGAACAGAATGAACAAATTCGCACAAAAGGAACCGAACAACCATGTCCAGACGTACCGACATTTCGGTGAGACATCCATCATAGAATTGGCAATTTCTCGCCATTTCTGTCCATAGAGGCTGGACAGAACGGATGACTGAACGGACAAAGGACAGTCGTAATTCTAGAGTAAATCAAAGGACAGTAGTAATTCAAGACCGAACAGAATAGTGAGGGACATTTTCCATTCTGAGGCCGGGATGCATCACTGGTAACAGCAAGGGACGAAATGTATGATGGAACATCATTTCACTTGCTTAATTCAAACAATCCATAAACATGGTAAACTTATGCGCGCTAAAAATTTACATTTTCCGAACCTAAGAGTGCTCTTCTTAGGCAACATGCGACATAACATTTGTACTAAATGCAATTAAGTAATTTTATTTCAAGAATCCTTCATGACAAGCAGGATTTACTTTTCTTGAATAGTTACTCTAACTATCCAAAATGAATGTGACTTTGATTGAAGGCCATTCAGGATAAAGACTCACTAACCCATCAAAATGAGTAGGCATTGACTTACAAGGAAGAAGATGGCTAAATTCTCACAAGGGAAATATAAGACTATCTCTTTGATGATTGCCTAACAAATCTTGGACAATATGTCAATAAAAGTTAGTACTCTGTATTTGTGGTGCTGGAAGTGGATAGAGGTTATTACTCGTACATTTTGACATCTGTAAAGAGAAAATATCTAAAAAAACCAAACCTGACTTTGGTATTGATTAAATTAGGAAAAAATATATATAAGACTGGTGGAATACTCTCTTACCCAACTTTTACTTTGACTTCTTCTCACGCCCAAATACCTTGATCCTTGTTCGCACCCACGATCAAGTCATGATATCCTCAAACATGATCACTATAAAACTTCAACCACCAACATAAATTAAATGAAGGGTTTAAACTATGCTCAATTAATTACTTCCAAAGAAACGGCGGAAAGTGATATTATCCGTGTAACAAATGATGATTTGTGTTGGTGAAAGGATACTACTAACTGTCCAACATATTTACAACATTCTTGGACAAAAAAAACAGAATCTGATGCTCTCAAAGAAATATTCTAGGATAAGTTCCGATATCAGGAAAACAATGAATGGTCCCTGAATTTTAACAGTTTCCAGATGGATAATCCCTTAAAATCCTCATTCTGTGCACTGATTTAATTTTTGTGGAAGGTATCCTTCAGAGGGAAAAAATCCGTGAGAAAAATGCATAATTATCATCTTGAATCGTAAAATGAGACAGTGAAAAGTTCAAACCACGATTTTGGTTTATTTTAGTACTTAACGACTTGGGTCAATCGGAAATAAAAGCCTCGGAAGGTCAATTATATAGAATTTACTGTATTTCTGCACAGTTACTTTATATGACGAGATTCGGAGGTAGTCTTGATCTTTGGAAAAGCAGAATGGTTTTATGAACATTGAAAATGCCAGTACGAACAATGCCTATGAAATCTATTGTTTAGGGTTGACTCATCATATATGAGAGAAGCTCAAAGTATTCCAAGTTATAGTTAAGTCAGTTAGGGTTAAACTCCTAGATTGGTGATGAGTAGATGAGGAGAATGATGAGTTGACATCATCATACAATGACGAATTTGCTATTGCAACGCGTCATCATCTCAATCATTGCCTTGTCCTCAACTCGTCATCGACTCATCATTCGTCTTGAACTAGGAGAGGATAACAATAAATATGACGATGACAATGATGTATTCCTCATTGTCCGCCAACCGTAAAGCCACGTGATTCAGTATCTGTAACCAGTGATAAGAACAACAAGACCCACAAAAAGGTACATACAGAACATACAAGAAATAAAATGGATGATTAGGTTAAGATACCTCTGAAGTAAATGCTAAACACACAAAGATGTGATTCCATCCCCGTTTGAAGTATACTGTGGTTTTAGGAGGGGAGTAGACAAAAGGAAGCACCCACTTTGACAATGTTTATGACAAGGTAAAATAAAAAGAAGGTAATTTTTCATTTCTTTCTATCTCCGTATTATATAGAATGCTAACAAATCCAACAGTTGCCAGGCTGGGATACCCCAATGATGGCGGCGAGGTAATAAAACAAAAACCCAGAGGAATAAATTTGGATGCAAAAATATCAGGATCAAATAATAATCAAGTAATATTTCTGCCAATGGAAGCTACTCACAGCCCATAAGCTTGGAAGACTGACAATCCTTAGCCAATGACGCCGGACATCCAGGGGACAACCACAGGCGCAGATGGGTGTAAGCTTCTATAAGATTCTGAGTACTCATCTTTGAAGTTCAGCCTTGGCTTGTCGGCCTAAAATCAAAATCATGATCATGGAGATGGAATACAATACTGTAACATATGGTTTTATCAGGAATATACATAGAACTGTACCCAAATATTTTTCTTTTGACGAAAAATCAACGATTGTCAGAATACTACATTTCAGCGGAATGAAATTTAGAGAAAATAAAAAAAGGAATGTTAGGTAAGGCTCATGGCCAGATGACAAACAGAACAGGATAGTAATCCAATCTGTCATCTGTCCTTATCTCAGAACGGCCAAGGAATGAAACCCCGTACCAGCTATCGCTCCTTTATTCTCCTTTACGATATGCTATAAATCACCACTTAACTATTCTCATTCTTAATCGTCCTGCTATCCGGTCAGCCATCCATTCCCTCTGACCCCTCGGACAGGAGAAGAACGAAACAACAAGCCCTACAACAGATGGCTGAACGGAAGACTGATCAGTTCCCTCCCCTCCATCCGAAACTGTTTTCTGTAGTCCCATTGTCAGGTTTAATCACATTGTTTGGGTCTTAAATCAGGTTTTCCTCTCTCCGGTCATCCATTATAAGAAGGCTATTATTCTAATTTCATTCTTAGGGTTTAATTGAGTTTGGGTTTACAGAACTATATACAGATGCATACCTGCAGGGAACCCCTGGTTTAATTGAGTTTGGGTTTACATATCTCTGTCAACACTTGCTCCTCTCTCTCCCTGATTATTCTATATTTCCCTCAGTCTCAAATCGAACCCCAAGAACTGAGAGCTCCACAGTTCATCTTTATTTCATTGTGAAAATTAGTTAAATAGGGAAATATCAAATGACGGGAAGACCTCATAGACATCAAGTTCATGGAGCTAACAAGAACATTTTATTACACAACTAGATAAAAAAATGATATCAGAACCTCTAAGTAGCTTCTGGAAGGTTGGGAGGCCAAGTATGGCAATCCACGATCCAGCATAACAAGAAAAAAAACTTTAAAATCTAAGAAATTTCACATAATTTATTAAAGAAAAGCTCAAATGTGGTAATCGAGAAGAATTACCTGTTTTAGCCAGCATTCCTGGTGCTTATGTTCATAAATGTCAGGAGAATAACATCCGGATTCTGAAGAACAATACACCCATATATTACACTTCATTTCCCCAGGTTTTGCATGTTTAGCTTGATCGAAACAAGCTTGGCAGCAATCTGCGGCGCTCTCCTTGTGGTGGGTAAGGCCCCATCTCACAGCGAATCCATCATAGTCTGTGTGTAGTTCAGCATGACACTCGGCTGGAACTGGTCGGCCGGGTATGATTTCTTCGTGGACAAATAATGCCACAGAACAAAGGATCAACAATTTAGTTTCATTATTCGTGAATATAACAAAAAAGCAGGGAAATATTTTATTTAGCGATGAAAAATCAGATTAAGATCCAAAATGATTCGAAGAGTAACACACAAGCATCAATAGATATTGACAAGTCCAAAATTAAAATAATGATCAGTGTGAATGAAAAGACGATGACATGCGAAACTTGTATTTGTGAAAACTTGTATTTCCGAAAATCAACTAGAATAATATGACATTAAACGAGAGGAGTATTGTTGAATGCTAATAAAACACAAGCCAGAGATGCAACGTGTTGATATGATATAGTTGGATGGGAACAAATGGTAGGATATCATTATAATAAATCATGGCCAAGGAACAAATGCCCAATTTTTTAAAAAAATTTGGTTTTGTAAATCATTGAACACTGATGTTCCACAACAGAGGCAAGAAAAATAAATCGATGCAACTGAGAAAGTGATGCCAGTCAAATGTTTTTTTAAAGAAGTCAAAGTGTAAATAGTCATTTTCAGTAAGTTCTCAGATGTGATTTGGGCGATAACTTAAAAGCAAACTCATGCAAGAGATTGCTTAACTCATGTAAAATTACAAAATAAATCAAAAAACGATCAAGGAATCCTACCAGGGTCGTCCGCATTTTCAGGTTTGTCATTTATCTCCTTGTTGACTACTTCAATCGGAATCCATACGCCAATGTTTTCCAATAATGTTAGCCAATCAGATTCAAATGCATTCTTCAGCGTCTCTGGTCCCAAATGGAGGCGAAAAGTATAGTCAATAAAAATATTTTAAATTATAATTTTTGGGATACTAAAAATAATGAAAATGGAAGAACGCACCGACTTCCGCAGGAGTGAGGCTTGAATTAAGAGTGACATTCTCCATCATCTTTTTTACATATTCCAGTTTATCAACGCGCCATCTTTCCAATGCATCTGGACAACATACGAAAATGTTATAACATTTTAACGAAATTTTATACATGACCCAACATGGTGCACACTTAAACAAATGACTGGAAAAAACTCAAAAACATGAGATTGAGCACAAAAAAATATAACCATAAACAAATAGAACCTCCCAGATGAATTGCACGTGTAATATAACCAGAAACAAAAATCGTTCAATACTATCATTATTAATAGCCAAAGATGATAATATAGATCTCATCAACAGTTATGAGGTCACTACCTGATGTAGCGACAATTGAGGATCAAACAATAACCAGTGATTTTTTTTTGAATGAAAACAATAACCAGTGATAAATCTAGAAGACTTTGAAATTAGTCCTTTCAAAAAATATTTTGAAGTTAGTTGCAATGAGAATTGATATGTGATGTTAAAATTTTCACGCATTTCAAGAACTGTCACTGCCGGTCTATATGTTATTTCGACATTTGGAGAAGAATCATAAATTGATCAAGCAAGGTCACAACGATGGTCTTAACAGTGGATCAATCGATCGTCTTAACTTGTAGACGTGACTTATTTTTCGAGTCAAATCCTAGAAATGGATGTCAATCCTGTCATAAACATAGAGCTTCTTGCATACTGACCTCGTTGGAAAGTGGAGTTAGCATCTGATCCGAGCCTTTTCAGTCTCTCCAGAAGCTCGTTGGCAAGATCTTGCTTCACAGGTTCTGATAAATTCAAATGCCTATCTTTATTTATAAGCTCCTTATTCAGTCTCTGAACCTTCATTAAAAATGGCAAAGTTCAAGAAAGAGTGATTTATTGTACTATCCTGCAGGTATAAACCTAAATTAACTAATTCTTCACGAAGAAAAACAGACAGAGAGAAAGACTTGGAGCTTTTAAATACTTAACTCTAAGAAGCATCCATAGGTTCTCAAAAAACAATATTAAGAGAAAAAGTATTCTAAGAGAAGTAAGAGACTCGGGCCCACCATATTCATTAAAAAGAAAGGATTTGGAGCCGCCATATTAAGAGATTGGCAATACCATTTTAGTTGTGAATGTGAAAGCAGAGTCCAAACAAGAAAAGATACTATATTCATAGTCTTTCAGGTTAGGCTAAAATTGTAGCAAACACTATCAAATATTAATACTATCACTATTTATTCTACAGTAAATAAATATTCAGCTCAAAAATCCTAGTGATCATGAATCAAAGTCACTATTATTTATTGTGATCTCTAGAGATAGAACAAAAGTTCGTTAAAGAAGCAAGTCTTCCAAAAGTATGCCAAACCAAACCAGATTTATCAGCACAATTGGCTTGATCAATAATCAACAGTCATTACTGATTCATTGTGCCTCCTTGTAATAGGGTTATAGTTCATTGTAAAGGAAATTCTTCCAGAAAGATGGCAAACCATACCAGATTTGTCACCCTAACTGGCTATTTCAACAATTCACAGTCTTTTATTTTATTTTATTTTTTGAACAATAAGGAAGACCACCCGAAACCGGTGGCCTACCTGCTATCATTAACGGTAAAGATTTTGTACAAACACTATACAATCAAACTCAAAAAGGCTATCCTCTCCCTCCACTCCAAAAAGACATCAGCACCTCCACATCATCAGCGCCTCAAACACAGTCTTTTATTTTATATTATGAAGGATAGTGGAAGATCATCCGAAATCGGTGATCAACTTAATAATATAGATGTATAAACAAGAGCTCCAAGGGGGCCAAATTGCTCCCCCCTTTCTAAACCGTCCAGACACAAAGCCCTTCACTTTGTGAATGATACCATCAAAGCCATCCTCCCCTCTACAGTGCAGCCAGATGGCCCATAGCACCGCTTGAAACCTTCAATGATCAGCCTACCAATAGGATATTCCACCTCTGAGAGAAACCCAGAAGGCCTCGTCAGAAGTGACATCCGCCCATGGAGTCTTCTGGCTGGCCCAAACCACTGGAGTAAATGGGCACTCAATGAACAGATGAGAGTAGTTTTCTTCAGTCCCTGAGCACAGAACACACTCTAAGGAAGTATCTGGGAATAGTTTTCTCCAAAAATTGTGTCACATGTCTCTGCCTGAGTTGCAGCCAACAAAAAATCTGCACCTTTAGGGAACCATACTCTTCCATATGTATCCACCCCCGCCGACGGTTGTCATCTCTTCATCAAACTGGTTCCCCGCCAACCCCTGGTTATTATTGATTCATTGTGCCCCCAAGAGGCAGAATAAAGATTCATCGTAGTGGAAATTCTTCCATGTAAAAAACAAACCATACCACATTCATCAGCCTGGTTGGCTTGATCAATAATCGACATGATGCATTGTGCCCCCTAGAGACAGAATAAATATTCATCGAAGAAGAAATTCTTCCAGAAGAAAAATAAGGTAAACCGTACCACATTAATCAGCTTGATTGGTTGAGCAGCTCGCCTTAGACGAATATACTCCACAATCTTTGCCACATGATCATCTGAAAATTTAGCCCCTGAATTGAAAACAAATGAATAAGAGAGTCAAATCAGAGAGGCGGAGCATAAAATCAAGAAAAATGAACATAAATTCGAAATGCTTCGACGCGAAACAGACCTGAGAGAGAAATGAGACCGGAAGAAGCGGGGGAGGAAGAGGAGAAAACGTAGATCGACGCGCACAGAGATCGAAGCACATAAAGAACCGCCAACAGATTCACGCAACAGACCACTACCGTAATCCTACTGCAGAAGCACCACCTCCCTCCGCCTCTCGTCATCGCCACGATGACGATCCGCGCTCCCTCATATCACTCGGCGACTCCGACCGCACTTCTCCTTCGCCAGATCTACAATGCTTCTTGACTGCATCATTTCCTCTCTTCTACCGCTGCTTGATCGTCCTTCCACGGTGATCCTGCTACAACAACCAGAACTCAGCGCAATTAAACACAAAATTCACGCAACGAATCACACACAGAGATGAAAAATCGAGTGAGATTGAGATTGAGAAAGAACTTGAAGAATTCGGCATTGAAATACAGCTAATTTAACGGCGATTCTCAGATCTTGGCCGGCATTGAAGAGCGGATTGAGGTTTACGAGGCGACAGAAATGAAGGTTGTTAGAGAGGAAATAATGTATATATAGGTGTAAACTTCGTATTTCCAGATTCTCCCCTCAGAAAATAAGCTATTGCAACCGTACCCTTTTAAAAGAGTTAATTGGAGTAATAGGACTCGATGACGGAAAGAGATAAATGTCGTCCATGGTATAGTTCGTTCCGTCTCGTTCCTAGGCCCCACCTATAGTGCAGGGACGCGGACGGGACGGCTGTTTCGTCCCATGACGAAAAAACGTTCCGTCTGCGAGGTTGGACGAAAACTGGGACGGAAATTCGTCCCCAAACGAACGGACAGGACGGTTTTGTCCACTCGGACAAAAACCGTCCCGTCCGGATGTCTCAGACGAAAAACCGTTCCGTCTGCATCCCTGGACTAATTTTTTCGTCCCGTCCCGTCCGCCTCCCTAGACTGATTTTTTTCGTCCTGTCCCATTCGAACAATCCAGAACTATACTAGTGTAGGGACGCGAACGTGACGGTTTTTTATCTCTCCCGCCCGCGAGGTTGGACGAAAATCGGGATGGAAATTTGTCCCAAGACGAACTGACGGAATGGTTTTTGTCCACTCTGACGAAAAAACTGTCCCGTCCAGAGGTCTTGAATGAAAAAACCGTCCCGTCCTGAGGTCTTAAATGAAAAAAAAACATCCCGTCCGCATCCCTGGACTGATTCTGGACGTCAGACGGCATGATCTTCATCCCGTCCCGTCCATAGTCCACGTCCCGGATGATCCAGAACTATAAATGCAGTATCATTAAAAAATTCCTTCATTGAAATCTTAATTTTCTCCCCTTCTCATTTTTTCATTTTATCTTTCTTGTGCCTACTGACGCCTCTGGCCAACATGAACCAAGGTAGAGGATAGATGACTTACACCGGTTTGGGACAGACGGAAGGGGATTCAACGGCCTTCTGTTCAGTCAATCGTCACAAGGCCTGTCGTTTAGTTTTATTTTGTTTTAAGCTGAGACTGTAACGGATGATTCAAAATAAATTGCCTGAAATGTATTTGCTGACAGAACAGAATGGCGTGGAATTGAACACAAGATGATAAGGATTAAGGAGTTAACATGATATAAGTTATGCGATTGTGTCTCGCCCCATTTGTCATCCGTCCACAAACCTTAGCTTCGACTAGTTCTACACTTTGATTTTTTAAATAATAGTTTAGTTTCTTCATAAATTTGAATGAGTATAATATTTTTACATTGGAGGCCTAAGTGTAGGGATTGGGTATGACCTTGGACAAGAGACAGCCCCGCATTGTCCGGCCCTGTCTGATCCTTGGAGGAAAAATGTGAAAAATAAACAAAATAAAAGGAAAATTATGAAACTGCAAAAAATGCATGCTAAATAAATTAAAGTTTATGTGACAAATAGTCTCATTATATTCAGTTTGAAAAATGGTTAAATGTTAGGAGGATATTAACAAAATTATTAATTATACGCATTACTAGATATTTTATTGATTGTGTAAATGAAGTTAAATTAGAATTAAACAACCTAATTTTTGTTAACATAGTCGATTAGTTTAAAAGTATTGCAACATGTTTCCTCTACACTTTTCAAAGGACGGGTAAAAAATAAAAGAATGAAAAATGTGAAAACATAATACTGTTCAATTATTATTTTGTTGTAATAATATTCAAGATTATGAATCTTGAGAAGATATATATGCAGAGGATTTAATTACATAATTTACTATATATTTATATTAAAAAATCCTCATTAATTAAATTATAAAAAAGCTTCAACTCCAATTTTTTATAAGTAATTCAATTGCTCAACAATTACAAGACTTTGAAGATTTGAAAGTAAAACACTGTAAGAACTTTAGATCCAGTGTATTAAATTGAAACTTCTGATCTTGCTTGTCACTGGCCAGTTTCCTTTGCGCAGAACATCCATGAAATAGTCCTCTCTTGGCCAACACTTCATCGTCATGAGTGTAAAGATAATATAAGATGCCAAAGTTGTTGCCCTCTTTTAAATGAAAATTCATCTCCCAATAGAGCAGAGGCATTTAGAGTATGCAATTGTTAGGCAAATGCAGACATGTTTCACTGTTAGTGTCACGAGCTTAAGAATAAAAAAAAAAGTATTAGATACTAAATGTTCTTCAATAGATGCATTGTCTTGACTGAATTACAAACTATGTTCATCACCACCAATCAACTGCAGTAGCTTCTCTCAAACACGTGAATATTATTTCAGTGAGACATTTTGAAGCTTACTTTCGGGGAGACCGCCATGTCGATAGGATAAAATGGGTTTTGCTTAAAAATTACCATAAACTTTTCTAGAAGGAAAATATAACCTTGAAGCATTTTAAAGTACAGATATACAATTGATAGTGATTTGTTATTTTTCATTTAAAAAAAAAATCCCTGATATGATGGACATTCTAGCAAAGTGTGTGAAATAATACTTAATGCCTCTCTTTCCCTTTCTCACACATTTTTTATTGGATCAATTTTAATTGAATGAATCAATTGACTAATTAATAGTCAATGGTCCCAGATAATTGATTGATGAGCTTATTTTAAACCATTTAATGGACTGATAGAGTCCAGTTGATCGATCTGATCAATCGCATAAACCAATTACTTGTCAATCCACACTCTTTAATTGGATCATCGTCCACAGTGTGATCTTGATCCAGTCGATTAAGCCATCAGTCTTTCTCTCACTCTCTTACACTCTGTCTTTATATCTTCTCTCTCTTTGTCTCGTCTTTATCTCGTCCCCTTCTCTGTCGCTCTCACTTTATCAGTCTATCTCTCTTTTATCTATCAAGTTCACTCTCTGTCTCTCTCTCCATCGGCTCTCTCTTTTTTTCTCTGGTTCTCACTCTGCCTCTCTCTATTTTTCTGTCTCTATCTTTCCCTCTCTTTCTCTTTCTATATCTCTCTCTCTTTCCATGCCTCTGTCTCTACTTCTTTCTCTCTCTCTCTCTCTATATATATATATCTCTTTTTGTACCTCTGTCTCTATCTTTCCCTCTCTTTCTCTTTCTATATCTCTCTCTCTTTCTATGCCTCTGTCTCTATTTCTTTCTATATATGTATATATATCTCTTTCTATGCCTCTGTCTCTATTTCTTTCTATATATGTATATATATCTCTTTTTATGCCTCTGTCTCTATCTTTCCCTCTCACTATCTCTTTCTACATATAAATCTCTCTTTCTATGTCTCTGTCTCTACCTTCCCTCTCTCTCTCTTTCTATATATATATATATCTCTTTCTATCTATCCATCCCTATCTTTCCCTCTGTCTCTCTTTCTATCTATCCATCCCTATCTTTCCCTCTCTCTCTCTTTCTATCTATCCATCCCTATCTTTCCCTCTCTCTCTCTCTCTCTTTCTATCTATCAAACCCTATCTTTCCCTCTCTGCATCTCTTTCTACATATATATATATATATATATATATATATATATATATATATATATATATCTATCTCTCTGTCTCTCTCTATCTCTATCTCTATCTCTTTCTATCTATCCATCCCTATCTTTCCCCCTCTCTCTCTTTTTATCTATCCATCCCTATCTTTGCCTCTTTATCTCTCTTTCTACACACACACATATATATATATATCTCTTTCTATCTATCCATCCCTATCTTTCCCCTCTCTCTCTTCCTATCTCTCTGTATCTCTCTGCATCTCTCTCTCTCTCTCTATCTTTCTGTCTATTTTTTCCCTCTCTGTCTTTTTATCTATCAGTCCTATCTTTCTATCAATCTGTCTCTATCTTTCCTCCCTCTCTCTATTTCTATCTCTCTGTCTCTATCTTCCCCCCCTCTCTCTCTTTCTATCTCTCTGTCTCTATCTTCCCCCCCTCTCTCTCTTTCTATCTCTCTGTCTCTATCTTCCCCCCCTCTCTATTTATACCTACCTGTCTCTATCTTCCCCCCTTCCCCACTCTTTCTATTTCTCTGTCTCTCTCTTTCTATTTCTCTGTCTCTCTC
Source organism: Wolffia australiana (assembly GCF_029677425.1). Lineage (NCBI taxonomy): Eukaryota > Viridiplantae > Streptophyta > Magnoliopsida > Alismatales > Araceae > Wolffia > Wolffia australiana. Next base: position 2,712,437 of record NC_135840.1, read on the forward strand.
TTTCTATCTCTGTCTCTCTTTCTATCTCTCTCTCTCTCTCTCTCTCTCTCTCTCCCCCTCTCCCCCTCTCCCCTCTCCCCATCCAATCTATCTATCCAAGTCCCATCATCTGTATATATATATATATATCTCTTCCCTCCCCTATCTCTGTCCCCCCCCTCTCTCTCTCTATCTACCAGTCTCTATCTTTTTCTCTCGATATCTGGCTCGATCTCTCTCTACCTCTCTTTCCATCATCTATGTATCTATCTATTTTTTTGAGTACGTTTCTGGGTTAATTGAAAATATTCATTTTTTCTAGAAGTTTTACATGTGAACTGGTATCAATAAAAAACAAATTACTCTTCTACAATATTCGGCCGAATAAACCTAGCAGCAGAATATACTTCGAATCATTTAATAATTTTGGATAATTATTAATATGTTGCAAAATCTTAAAGTAGACATTGAAACATTAAACAAATCAAAGGAGTAAAGAATACTGTACGTATTTTAATCTAGGTATTTAAAGAAGAATTTTATATTATTCTCCGAATAAATCTAACATCATACAATACTCTCAATCATTTAATGATTCTCAGTAATGATAAATATGTCGCAAAATCTTAAAATACTCAACAAAGAATTAAGTAAATCAAAAGAGTAAGTAACACTGAAAATATTTTAGTCAAGGATTTAAAGACGATTTATTATTATTATTGGCCAAAAAAACAATCAGCAGATTATACGCTCTGTCATTTAATTTATCCCAACAATTAATTAATACACTGCAAAATCCTAATATAGTCAATTGAGTATTAAATAAACCAAAGGGTAAGTAATGCTGAAAATACATTTAGTCTGGATTTAAAGTAGATTTTTGTATTTTTTTTGCCTGAATAAAGTAAGATCAAAATATGCCTTAAACCGTAAATATTACTGAAATGAGGCGAAATTTGGATTTAAGTACTGAATAAATGAGCACATCTTGTTATGACAAAAATACCCATATATAAAATACCAAGTTACTAGATAGAATGAGGGTATTTTGGTACAAACAATGGATTTACGAGGAGGAGGATAGAGTAGAAGAGGAGCTATCCTCTCCACGAGCCTTGCAGAAACGACAATTACGTAGAAATATAAAAAGGAAATTGCGCTAGAGCAGGATTGAGCCATACCCACGAGGGAAAAAGGGAAAATTTTCAAGGTTTTCATCTCCCCTCTTCCTCCAATTCCCAAATTTGAAGTCTTTCCCGGCATGATCCGATAATTTTTAGTGTTCTTCGGCGGAATCGAAGTGGGTTTTGTCTTGGGTTGCAGTTTGATTTTGATTTTGAGAGGAGATGTGGTGGGGGGAAGGGGGTCGGTTCTTTTGGGGGAGGAAGGAGGAGAGAGCAGAAGGAATTGTCGTGGTGTTTGCGTGGGCATCCGGCGAGGAAAAGATCATGAAGCAGTACATCGAGCTCTGTGGATCTTGGGGGTGGAATTCAATCGTCTGTCATGCTGATTTTCTTACTATGTGAGTAATTTGCTGTTCTCAGAAATGTTCTGTTTGTTCTTGTTCTCATCTGTCTTATCGCATGTTTAATTGCTTCTGGCCGACGGGTTTGGTGCGTGATTGAAGAAGAAAAGCGATTTTGTGACGAAAATAAGTGAATTAATGCATCCTGACTCTATATGGAGTGATGGTTGCGGATTCAAGATGATATTAATTGTTTTTCTCTATTTTCCCTTCAATTTCTGTGCTGATTTTTCATTACTTTGAAGTCGTTCAGATAAAAGTGATTTGAAGAGCTAATTTGAGTTATTTATGTTCTGTCCAAAAATAGTCTCAATTTGAAACTGCTTTTTATTTTCAGAGGAAGATGATATTTTACCCTTGAAAAACTGGGAACATTTGTGGCGATATAGTATTTTACCCTTGAAATATTACGTTTCCAGGAAGGGCTACTTTGTTAAATCACTTTTGGCCCTCGTGAAAAAACGGAAATAAGGCTATAATTCTTTTAAAAAAATGAAAGTAGGGCTATGATACTTAAATCCTTCAAAGAGAAGACCTAAATTTCAGAATACAACGAATTCACTGGAGTATTTATTGGAACTGTAATTGATGTGACTTCATGATGCTTCATAATTTTTAGCATATGAAGGCGGCATTCACCATTCAGATATTTATGGCGACGCATGTAATATGTTGTCCTTACAGTTTATACATGTCATCATTTGAAACTTTCCTTTTTAGTACTTAATTTATGCTTTAGGTCACTGGGGTACCTTCATCTTGAACGAGAATATCTTTATTTAGGCTTTCAAAGTATCTCTGCATTGAACTATTTCTAATAGGAATTTAATGGTTCTCACTTTGAACCGAAGATATAGGAGGCTCTGAAGAGGCTTGTACAGTGCAAGAGGGATTGGACAACGACCTATACAAACCAAAACCTTAGTAAACCGAAACCTCAGTAAACCTGTGTAAATTACACTTTACAGAGATAAAGCATATGACACGAGGCTAATCCTTTTCCTAGCTAAGATATCTTAGAATTAGGAGGTTTTTATCGTATTTTATGAACATTGAAGCTTAAATATTGAGGCAACAGGGGGAATAACTCAGCAAGGGTAGATCATATAGGGGAGATATAATACTCTCGTCGTTAGTTTTTCTGCCTTTAACTGACTGATTAGACCCAGATATGATTATGAAAAAAATCCATTATCATACGATCAAAGGGCCAACTCAAACTGAATTCTAACATATTCTGTTCCCAGCCCAAGGAAGCTTCTTTGGTTTTGGTAACTTCCGTGTTGTTGATAAGTAAAATCAGTTACGTATTTGTTTTTGGTTCTGAACATCTTGGGATGCCAATCGTCTTTTAATTGCTGTTTCACCTATTTTCTTGGCCTATTTAATGTTCAATCTTAGTTTGAGAAATTAGGGAGCTGTTTCATTTGCGATTTTTTCATTGTAATTAAGTAACCATCTATTTTTCCTCCCTGGTTCTGAAGGACTTACGGTTTTAAAGATGTAAACTTAATGTTATTTTACTGAATATTTTCTCTGTAATATTAATTAGCATATTTTCATAGTATATGTCTTTTAGAAAAGTCGTAATTTACTTCTCTGCAAAAGATAAGTGGCTAGAACAGATTTAGTACTTAGTGGCCCTTTCAATACTGCTTTTTAGAACATGGAAAAAACCTAAGGTTTATTGTAACGTGGAGTCTCTTGTGGTATTCTGGTTTAGAAAGCGGTGAAGGAGGTGTTCAGTCATTATGTGTATTGACCAATCATCTATTTCAATAGCATCAGGTTGATCACTTCTCTTGGGTGATCTTCCTTGACTTTTTTCACAAAAACAAATTGTTCTAATAATTCATTTCATGTTCAGCTGAGATTCTGAAAATAATGCTTTTATGTTCAGCTGAGATTCTTGTCAAAAATGTTCAACTGTATAAGACATCGCATAAAGCTGTTTTATTTATTTAAAGTAAAGTTAACTTTCAATTATTTAGTTTTTTATCAAATAGGTTAATAATAATGCTGGCACCTGGTAATTATACAGGTTCTTTCCGGAGAGAGCTGCGTCCTTAGCGTGCAGTCTTCTTTCTGAGCTGGCAAAGGTAGTTTTACCTTTTTCGGTGGATTCAACTTGTGGCCATTCTTTTTTTTTAAAAGAAATTCAGGCCATTCTTTTTTAGCTTAGCCATAGCGTAAAAAAAGTCATATTCCTTTTCTATGATATAACTTACAAGCATCAAGTATTGGTATGATATGAAGTCATTCTATAACAGCCATATTTTTAAAATTGAGGGAAATTTGGACTGGTAGACAACTTGATTGCATTGTATTCATTTTACTGTAGTCTTAGCTGCAGATTTAAAACGAACTCATGTTCAATAATATGAAGCGAGGGATATTTTATGCTCTTGTTCATAGAATAGTATGATTCCTCCTGGTGCTTGTACTCTTTATGTTTGGAGAGTAGCCTGATTGAAAGGCTTGTTTTTTAACCTGTCTGCCATAGATTTCGTTTTCTGAATTTATTTAAGGAAATCGAGTCACTTCACCAATGTCCTTGGATATTCTACGCAAATTAATGATTAGCCTCTCTTCCGTGCTTATTTAATTTTGATGCGTGTTCTCTTTCGTGAACAGGAGTTAAGACGCACCCCAAGGCCAGTTATATTCGCTGCCTTCTCTGGGGGTCCAAAAGCATGCATGTATAAGGTCTTCCAGGTACTTCCTTCATTTCACATCATATTATTCATCTCTCAGAGATAACCTTCAGTTTTATTCTCAGATAATCGAAGGAAAATATGAAGGATTGCTCGATCAGGTACAAGCAACAGTCCAGATTTTTCCCACAATGAATCCGTTATACAATTTTCAGTTCAAGATGGGTCGATTTCTTTGTGGGTTAAGTTCTGATGGGTCGATTTCTTCTGTGTCTGATGCAGGATGAATGCCAATTGGTTAAAGACTGCATTTGGGGGCAAATATACGACTCCGGTCCCATAGATTTCACTAGTGACTTAGCCGCCCAATTCCTCCATTCAACTTCAGTCAGAGCATCTGAACCACGAAGAATAGTTTCATGGATGGCAAAAATGGTGACATCTGGTCTAGACACTCTTTTCCTCAGCAGATTTGAAGAGCAGCGGGCAGATTACTGGCATACGCTTCACTCCTCTGCGGTAAAGACTGTTATAATCCCCAACCCCTATTGGGGGTATTTCCATCATGTCGACTTTATTGTAATTCCCTTTAAATAATTCTAGCCCTCTAAGATCGGCAGATCCTCCCAGAGGGGGTTCTGCCACCGATCCGGGATTGTAACCATCTTTATCTTTCTATCTTCTCTGTACATTTCTCGCTCTTCCATTAGATTCCCCTTTCTAGATGTGGACCTATGCAGGGCCTCCACCAGGTTTCGTCTGTGGCGGGCGGACGAAGACACAAGGACGATGACAAATCATCGTCATTCGTTGTCGCCAGGATGATGACAACATGAACAGTTCATCACTGTCCTTCCTACTTGAATTTATTGGCAAACTCGTTATCATATGCAGACGCTAGTTTCTATCAAACACTCCACATAAACCATTATTTTTTATTTTTAAAAGCCCTTTGTAGCATTGAGTTGTGTGCTCGTCTCTTTGGTCATGTCCTGATTTAATTTCTGATTGCCTTTGCAGAAGTTGGGGCCGATTCTCATTTTGTCCTCAGAGAATGATGAACTCGCTCCCCGCCAAATTGTGTGCAATTTCACCCAGCATCTTAGAGAGAACGGTGGTGATGTGAAGCTCGTTTTATGGAAGTCTTCTCCCCATTTAGGTATAGATCTTAAATCCTGTGCTCTACCCATTTACCCAAAATTAGGTGTCATTAATTGACTTTATCAATCAATGATACTTTTTCTTGAATAAGACTCATCCTTATAACTTGTTCTGGCGCAGGGCACTATGATCACCATCCAGAAGAATATAGTTCTGCAGTTTTTGAGCTGCTGGGCAAGGCAGTGTTGTTCCACTCTCAGAGAGCTCAGCACAACAGCGTTGACCAGATAACAGAGTCAATATTTGACCTACACAGGGCAGCTGCTTGCTCCAATGAGAGTTTCAGAAGGGTGGCAACCCGTCCAAGTGACCATTTCTTCCTCCCAAGTTCAATGGGCTATCTCGAGTCGAAAGAGGGCAATGGCGCTGGAAGCTCAGTTCAGGAAGAACAAAAAGGGGGATATTTCCACCTACAAAACCCTCCTGCTATGAACCCTAACAGTGTTCTTGGGCAGATGTTGTTTGACGTTTGTGTGCCCAAGAACATTGAAGGATGGGACATCAAGCCAAATAAGCTCTCTCGGCGGACTGGCCCATTTAATCCCATCAAATGTGTTCGTCGCTGCAGGATGTAGAGAGAGATGAGGGGTTATCTCATCTCTTTGTTGCAGCCTAGAGTTATGTATATTGATGTTTTCTTGGAAATCTAGTTTAAAGTGGACTGTACAGGAAACAAAAGGTGAGGCATGTAGATTTTTGACCGTGCTCGGGAACTAGATAGCTAACAGGTTCGACACTCTAAACATCTATCACGTTTATTGTAGTTGCTTTCTTAATTTCATTTTTGGGTGGAAACTGATTGATTGCCTGAAGATCTGTTCTTTTCTCTTGTCAGGGACTTCGCTGGGCATCCAGATGAACATCGTCCTGTGAGATTAATGTCAATATTTTGTCTATGAACTAGTGTAAATATGTCGATACATAAACGAAATGTAATGTCATCTGCTTTTGAGATACCTATCTAACATACTTAGTTTGGTTTAAATTCCCTCGCTTAAAAAATAATAGCAAACATCCGTAACCATGTCTCTTGGTGATTGTTAAGTGTTCATGGATCATCATTTAGACATGGATCGATGAAAGTTCAACTTACCAGAGGCACATGATCACACCTGATGCATCTCCTAATTTCTGATAATGTTTCTAATGATCAGATATAATGGCTATTTTATGAGAAGTTTTATTACTTGACCAATCAAAAGCTCAAGGAAAAAATTAGATAGGAGTTCTGCTTGTCAGAGGCACATGGTTACACATGATGCGTATCCTAATTTTCTAGTTTTGTAACACAAGTTCATATTTGAAAACTATTTTATTACGAGGGTTACTACTTAATCATGGAACAACTTATGGGTAAACATCAATGAGAATTCAACATACCAGAGCCACATGCTGATACAAGATGCATCCCAGAATTCTATCCAAACGATCACAGATAAAAATGATATACATCAGAGTTTTGTGATTATGTTTTAAGGGTTTCTAATTGATCATGGTTATGCTAATGATGATATAAATCGATAAAAATGCAACTTACCAGAGGAACTCCTAATCACTTAATTTGTGATTATGATGCACATGATCAAATATAAACAGTATTTTTGTTTTTGTTTTTTTTTTTAAATATATAAACAGTATTTTTATCAGAGTATCAAATGCTCCATGATCATGGGCATCTTTCTTCCAAAAAATCCCATCCTTGGGATCCTTAGAGTACCAAACTGATACGAATCTTGATCTAGGTTTGTATCGGGAGGAGGTTGGAGGACAAGGTAAGGTAGAAGTTCCCGGGGTGATTATCATAAGCCATTATCATCATTTTGATCTATCGCTGCCCTTTTATGAAAAAAAAAAAAAAAAAAAAAACGCACGGATACTCCCGTATTTTGTCTCCTACGGCAGCGGCGCTCAATAGGCTACGCAGACAGCCCGCACGATGGGCCATCGTGGGAAGTAAGACTGAGAGTGGTGGGGGCGGCCTCGGGCTTCGACGGCGGTGCCTGGATGACACGGCGTGCATTCTCGCACGGGAAGGCAGGAAATCGATCCTGATAGGAACCCATAACAATTTCCCATGGCCAGGAGCAGATTAACCAAATTAACCAAACTGCTTCTTCTTGAAACAGAACTGATATTCCCACTCAAACTGGGAAAATTACTGCCAATGAAGAAAGAACGCAAGCCACACGACATAAAGAAGACGTTGGCGTATCTTGGCTGTGCCTAGGCAACATAGCCACAGGATCTTGAGCATTGCCGCAAGGCATCTGGCTCTGATACCATGTTAAAGACAGTGAGATGGCCCGTATCCAAGAAGATAGAAGTAGAGAAGAAAAGAGAGGAAGATGAGGCGGCATCTCACAATCAACGCTCAAATGCCATTCAGGCTGAATCACCGAACAGAAGGTAGAGACAGGGTGACCGGCGGAGACACAATAGAAAGAAAAGCCTCACTTGAACAAATGAATTACAGGGTATTTATATCCGTCAATATGACCGTCGAATGGTTGATGCACTGCCGACCGTTGTCCATCCTCTGTGCAAATAGCAGCAGTAGCCGTTGAAGCCCTCTTTTGAAATGTCGGGAGCAACGGTCGTCCAGTCTTTGAGCGAAGCCGACCGTTGCTTCCTTATCAGCTGAATCTTCAAAGCGTCTCTTAAACAAAGACTTACGGTTGTCTCCTTAACATCTCTCTCTCACATACACTCTCTCTATATCTAGCTTAGTCTCTCTCTCCCCCCTTCTTTATCTCTCTCTCACTCTCTATATCTAGCTCAGTCTGTCTCTCTCTCTCACTCTCTATATCTAGCTCAGTCTGTCTCTCTCCCCCACTCTTTATCTCTCTCTCTCTTACGCATACACTCTCTAGTCTCTATATCTAGCTCAGTCTCTCTCTCTCACTCACTCTCTCTATATACCTAGCTCAGTCTCTCTCTCCCCCCCCTCTTTATCTCTCTCTCACATACAGTCTCTCCCTATATCTAGCTCATTCTCTATATCTAGCTCTTTTGTGTGATGATGATCATGATGAAAGATCAGAGTTAATCGCTGGCGTACGAGCTGAGGGCGGCGACGACGAAGCCGGTGGTGGGGAAGGTGGACGCCACGTCGGGGAGGTCTTTCAAGGAGGCGTTGACTTTGACTGCCGGGTAGAGCCAGGGCTTGACGGAGGCGGCGAAATCGTGCGGTCGGGATGAGAGGATCCTTCGGTATCGGCTCCGCCACCTCCATGTTCACCGCCAGCAGCAACCCCAGAACGACCACGTACCCCACCGCCGCCGTCCCCCTGGATAGCCCCATGAAGTTGTACCTGCCATCTCTCCCCCCCTTTACTAAGATTACATTCGTATATATATCTAGCTCAGTCTCTCTTCCCCCCTCTCTTTATTTATCTCTCTCTCACACAAACTCAACTCTATATCAAGCTCAGTCTCTCTCTCTCTCTCTCTCTCTCTCATTCTCGCCTTCTCGTTGTGTGTGTCTCTCTCCCCCGTCTTTATCTCTCATATACACACACACTCGCTATATCTAGCTCAGTCTCTCTTCACCTCTCTCTCTCTCTCTCTCACTCTCTCTATATCGCTCTGTCTCTCTCCCTCTTCTTCTCGTTGTCTCTCTATTTCTTTCTCTCTCTCTCTCTCTCCATCTCTTTATATATATCTCTCTCACTCTCTCCCTCTCCTTCATATTGTGTGTGTGTGTGTGTCTCTCTCTCTCTTCCCTCTATTTATCTTTCTCTCTCTCACACACAAACACTCTTTCTCTATATCTCAGCTACATCTCTCTCTTTCTCTCTCTCTATCTCCTTCTCTATATCTCAACCTGTCTCTCTCCGTCTCTTTCATTCACTCTAAATGTGATGCAGGGACATGTGTCATGATATGATTCAACAAAGAAAAGGTGTAATGAGTGCGCCTCAGTTCTTCTTTCCTTTGTCCTTTCATTACTCGCCATTGTGCATTTAAAGTGCAGAAATAATTGGGCAGACAGCAAGTTTCTGCATTTATGACACAAAATCTTTAGAAAATCTGAGGATTCTACAAAGAAATACAGATTGCTCTTAAAGTCAGACTATGACAACAAAGAAAGAAGAGGGAAAAAATAAATGGCTATGATTGCTCCAACATCAAGCGGTGATATCTAATTCTCAACAAGGAAATCCAGACTGGAATTTTGGTGTAGTTCAATCTTTACCTCTATCCATCCCAGATCTATATTTGGACCCCCCATACTAGTTTTTGTTGTTTTTAATTATGATCAACAAAGTGATTTGCTCATTCAAATATTCATTTATTATGTTCTTAAATCTTAATAGAGAAGGACTGAAGGATGAATGTTTAGATGGTGACTCATAAAAAAGAAATCACCACTCAATCTGTTGGGCAAGGAAAATGAAAAATCAGTCTGCTCTAGTCACTAACTTCGATTCCCCCATCACCAAGCACTACCAAAGCATCGGTTAAGGCCATTTCGCTAGAATTGATTATTATTTATCACAATAAAGTTCACTTAATATTCCTTAAATTATTCTATACAAATTTGGATCAATTAGTTTAAATATGACTAATATTTTCATACCTTTATAGAATTATTTTAATTTAATTTTCATTATTCTGCTTTTAATGTTCAATTATTTCCTAAAAATATTAAACTTAAACTCCACTTATTGTATACTTCCTCCAAATAGATTAGACCCTTAGTCGTTCTATGCTCATAATAATAATACTAATATTTTGCATACTTCAAAAGCCTTAAATGGCACAATTAACACTAATGTCTGGTTTATAAACACAGAAGTAAAATTTTAAAAATAAATTCACCTATCATAATTTGATTTTAACTTAATTCATAAATTGAGATATCTTCAATTCATATTTCATAACCTATGAGAGGGGTGGTAGTGTTGTTGTGAATTGTGCTATTGCAAGGTGAGTTGATACTAATGACAGCTAATGGACCGCTGGCATAATTGGATAACAACAAGATGTTTTTCTCTCCCTCTCTCTTTTTCCCAATTATTCTTCTCATCCTTGTCCTTAAATTTTCTCATTGTCTCTCCTTCTCTCTGTTCATATCTCTTTAGCTTAGCTTTTGTAGAATGTATGCAATGTGCATTAGAATCCTTTACAAAATTCAGAAATTATATTTACATGTTAAAATATCAGTGATGACCTGTATTTTTCTTCATTTGTAATTACAACTTTTTTAATAGAAGCTCGGTACTTAATATTGACCTAGTTATACCTTTTTATGCTAATTGGTACTTAGTGAGTCTTGATAATCTTCAATTGCCCCATTTGTGTGTGGAGTGTTTGGATTCATTTTTTCTGTGACCATATTTTTGGTTTAAAATAATCAAGGTCATTTCTAAAATTTATTAACAAAAAGGTTAAATGATTTGGAAATTTCTGTAGTTAAATATTGATCAGGCTACCATTTCTTTTCACTATTCATTTGAGCAAGTGTTCTATATCTACACTGAAGTGTCTAGGTTTGTATAGTTAAAGGAGGGAAGCTGTCTTCTGAAGCTGCTACACTATTGTGGCTAAAATAATATAATATTAACATGCTGCATTCATGGTTTTGAAGTATCCTTTTTCTTTCTCATTTTTTAACCTATGAACTTTCAAGTACCGAATGCATAACCCTGATGAAGATTATGAGCAATAATTCTAACTAGAAAGGTCTTGAACTGCCATAAACTTATCTTTTAAAGGAAAGTCTTATACCATGTAGGCTTTGGTGTTTTCCCTCGACAGCATCTAATATCACTGTCATTTTGATTTTAACTTGCCATGTGTTTTTACTCTATTTAGTTGTATTCAGTTCTATCCTAATAGAAAACTTGAAAAGGAAAGTTTTATGGTTTTTAAGGGAATTAGTGACATGGTTTTACAGGTTTAAGGGAATGAGGGACATGGTTTTAAGGGAACAAACATCCTGGTTTGTTGGGTCATTTTGGCAAAGCTGTTTATTCCACACTTCTCATTCCTTGTTACATGGAGCAGCATGGTTTTAGGGGTCATCTTTCTCTTTATTTATTTGTCTCTCTCCAAAATCTTCTTGCATTTATGTTATATGTAATTATTTACATGCATTTCATAGATCCTGTTGATAGCGTAAGGATATATAGACAAAGATCTCGCATTGGAGTCAATCATTGTAGTATTGGAGCCATGTGGATTAGCCAAACTGTCTCCAATACAGAAGTACAGGACACATGTCAGGGATCTAATATAGATGTGTTAGCTATATTATGACAATGAGTAAATAAACTTGTTGTGATTATTATACAGAAGATGGAATGTCTAATGTTTTTTTTACCCGGAGAACTTATAGGATTGTTGCGAGCGGAGCTAGCAGGGCTTGCTTTGGATGAAGCAATCTGTTATCGAGCAATCTTATTGGGAATAACGAGGGCATCTCTTAATGCTCAAAGTTTCATATCTGAAGCTAGTTTTCAAGAAACTGCTCGAGTTTTAGCAAAAGCTGCTTTACGAGGTCGTATTGATTGGTTGAAACGGTTGAAAGAAAATGTTGTTCTAGGGGGAAATTATACCTGTTGGTACCAGATTCAAAAAATTAGTCCAGCACTCAAGTCAGCAAAAAAACATTAATTTGGAAATCAAAAATAAGAATTTATTCAAAGGAAAGATGATAGATATCTTATATTCACCATAGAGAATTTTTGAGTTCTTGCATGCCAAATAATTTTCAGTAGACATCAGAAGAATCATTGAAACAATTCAACGATGCCTAAAGTAAAGTCAAAATAAGTTTATTTATTTTATGTAATTTTATTAGCCGGTCATTTTTTTATTTGATGATCGGGGTAGATCATAATGAATTTAAAGTAATTAAGGTTTTGGAGCGTATATCAAGGGTCAATCTTTCGTATAAAGTTCCATCGGAACAATTATTTATTTTACATACCTCGTCTCTTTAGTTTTTTTTAAGAAAGAGGAAGCAAGTGTGGGGAAAAATGACAAGAAGATATTGGAACATCAATTTGGAAGAAATGCTGGAAGCAAGAGTTCATTTTGGTCATGGGACTAGGAAATGGAATCCTAGAATGGTACCTTTCATATCCACAAAACGTAAAGGTATTCATATTATACATCTTAAGAGAACTGTGCATTTTTTATCAGAAGCCTGTGATTTAGTTTTTGATGCAGCAAGCAAAGGAAAACAATTTTGATCGTTGGCACAAAAAAAAAAGCAGCTGATTTAGTAGCATCCGCTGCAATAAAGGCTCGTTGCCATTTTGTTAATAAAAAAAAGGCTTGGTGGTATGCTAACGAATTGGTCCACAACTGAAACGAGACTTCAAAAGTTCAGGGATTTAAGAGTGGAACAAAGGCTGGGAAAACTGAACAGTCTCCCAAAAAGGGATGCAGCAATGTTGAAGAGACAATTATCCACGCTGCAAACATATCTGGGTGGGATCAAATATATGACAGGGTTACCTGATATTGTAATTATTGTTGATCAGCAAGAAGAATATACGGCTCTCCGAGAATGTGTCATTTTGGGTATTCCGACGATTTGTTTAATTGATACAAATTGTGACCCAGATCTTGCAGATATTTTGATTGCAACTAACGACAATGCTATCGCGACAATCCGATTGATTCTTAACAAATTAGTCTCTGTAATCATTGAAGGGCGTTCTAGCTATATAAGAAATTATTGATTATTATTATTAATAAGATAAGTCAATTACTTTGATAAACTCTATATATATTTGATTTATTGGATTGGTTACTATTCCTGTATTTCATAAAAAACTAAAAACGAAAATACTCGGACTTGGGATATTATTAAGTACTTAGTATCCTAAATAGACCACTTATGATTAAAATGGGTCAGTTGAGAAAGAGATAGTTGAATCAAATCAAAAAAATTCTTTTTTTAAGTTAGATTTCTGTCAGAGGACAATATGAATGTTATACCATGTTCCATTAACACACTCAAAGGGTTATATGATATATCGGATGTAGAAGTAGGCCAACATTTATATTGGCAAATAGGAGGTTTAAAAGTCCATGCCCAAGTTCTTATTACTTCTTGGGTCGTAATTGCTATCTTATTAGGTTCAGTTACCTTAGCTGTTTGGAATCCACAAACCGTTCCGGCTGACTGTCAGAATTTCTTCGAATATCTCCTTCAATTCATTCGAGACTTGAGTAAAACTCAGATCGGAGAAGACTATGGTCCTTGGGTTCCCTTTATTGGAACTATGTTCTTATTTATTTTTGTTTCTAACTGGTCAGGTGCTCTTTTACCTTGGAAAATTATAGAGTTACCTCATGGGGAATTAGCGGCGCCCACCAATGATATAAACACTACAGTTGCTTTAGCTTTACTGACCTCTGTCGCCTATTTTTACGCCGGTCTTAGCAAAAAAGGTTTGAGTTATTTTGGTAAATACATTCAACCAACTCTAATATTTTTACCAATTAAAATCCTAGAAGATTTCACAAAACCGTTATCACTTAGTTTTCGACTTTTCGGAAATATATTGGCTGACGAATTAGTCGTTGTTGTTCTTGTTTCTTTAGTACCTTTAGTAGTTCCTATACCTGTTATGTTTCTTGGGTTATTCACAAGCGGTATTCAAGTACTTATTTATGCAACTTTAGCCGCAGCTTATATAGGCGAATCTATGGAGGGTCACCGTTAAATAATTTTTGATAGTTTTTTCTCACCCTTAGCCCAGTTGACAAAGAGTCGGTCTTTTTTAGAAAGTTCCTTTTTAGGTAATCGATTTTATAGGAATTCTAATCGATTATATAAATTTATTTATATAGATAAGGTAAGGTAGAGAATCCTAGCAGTAAAGAAAGCTATACCATATCATTGAAATTTAAATAAAAAAATCTTAGGGTTTTTCCTAAGATTTATTTATTTATTTCTCTTTGAGTCTAGATTATATACTTCTTCCTTTTATAAAATTTGATTGTATTTATAGTGTATTTTATTTTTTTATTAAATTAATATTATTATTTTTGAGTTTAGTTCACTATAAATTTTTGTCTTTGTCCACGCAAAGTTAAAAAAATTAACGTATCTTATAAATATAAAAAACTAACTTATCTTATAAATATAAAAAGTCAAATCACTATAACGAGCCTTCGTCAATGGTTCAAAAAATGTATTCTATAATTATTTTCAATAAGACGTTTACGTTATAGAAGAAATAGATGTATATGTCATATTATAAATTAACTAGTTATAGTGAGGGTCTTATATATTTTTGGTTGCTCGCTGCACTTAAATGGGATTAAACTAGAAAATTCTTCGTTTTTTCTGTGATTGGGGATTGAACAAATATCCAGATCAACTCTGAACTTAAGGAAGTCAAAGAGTGAAGACTGACTGACTGACTGGATCAAAAATGGTTTTAGAATAAACAAATGTAATAACTATAATAAGATGCTATGCATAGAGATTTATCTAAAACAAAAAACTCTATCACAGATAACAACAAAAAGCGATATTTTAATGTCTTTCTGCTGATGTATTCCTTGATTGTATCATTAACCATTTCTTTTTTTTTTGCGAGGAGCTTAGCTTATCATGAATCCACTTATTTCTGCCGCTTCTGTTATTGCTGCTGGATTGGCTGTAGGACTTGCTTCTATTGGACCTGGAGTTGGTCAAGGTACTGCTGCGGGTCAGGCTGTAGAAGGTATTGTGAGACAGCCCGAAGCAGAAGGTAAAATACGAGGTACTTTATTGTTAAGTTTGGCTTTTATGGAAGCTTTAAAAATTTATGGACTAGTTGTGGCGTTAGCACTTTTATTTGCTAATCCATTTGTTTAATTCTCGAATAAAATAGTACGTAATAGTGTTTTTTGACTTATACTAGCTTTTTGCTTATTCGAATTAGCTCTAAATTGCACTATAACAATTAGTTATTTGTTGAGGGAATACCTCCAGGAAGGCCTGATTTTAGGATTAGTAATTAGCAGATCCTCTCGCTTTCTTCCTTCCTGTTTTTAATTCGTAGTCTAATGGAAACCTTTTTTAGTATGCGTTCCAATGCAACAAACAAGGTATTTATCAATTGAAAAAATACTCAGGACCTAACCCAATAAGTATATTCTTGTAATTGTCATTTTTAATTTATTATTTATAAAATTAAAAATTAAGCAATTAAATTAATCTATTAAAAAAAATCCCATAAAAAAAGAAATCAACCAAAGCAAAGGGAGGGGGGAGTAATACAAAAAGAACTCTGTTCTTTGTTAGTCCTATCTATAAGAGGAGAGTATATGAAAAATGTCACTGATTCTTTTGTTTCCTTGGGCTACTGGCCATCTGCCGGAGGTTTTGGGTTTAATACCGATATTTTTGCAACAAATCCAATAAATCTAAGCGTAGTAATTGGTGTACTCTTTTATTTTGGAAAGAGAGTGTGTGCGAGTTGTGTATTTCAAAAATAAGTTGGATCTAACCAAATGCACTTTATTTATTTATTTAATAAAGTAGGATAAAAAATGTGCATGATCTCGACAAATTACTTCTGAATAAATTCAGAAATCATATGTAAGAACCATAACATTTCATGATTCATTGGTAAATTGACTTTGATTCTCTATCAACCAATAATGTGAGACGTTGGCACTACTGTCTAATAATCACAACAAGTTTCATCATAAATATCAGGAAGAGCAAAATACATCGCCTCCATGCAGTTTCATACTAATTAGCTCATGCGTGATGGGGTGCTAAGTGTCTGTGGCATAATTCCACCCTTGAAGGGTTAGCATCAGAGGAGATGAAGGATATCATTTCTCTACTCATTTTCTGCATTGAATTACCGGCATTTAAGTAAATTGTGATGCGTAGAAAAAAAGCTTGGCGGTATGGCATACAAACTAAGGTGGACCCTCTTTATTCACAGGTCATCAAGCCATGGATGATGAAGCTGTTTTACAATATAAAAGTGGATGTCAAGCATATGCTAACTGATATTGAGAAGACATTGGTAACAACAGATGCATGGACAATGAAAAACGATTGTGGCCTATAGGGCATAACCACACGCATGATCGAGGCTCCTTGGAAGTACTATGAGACCATCCTCATCATTTGACGACCCTACGAGAAACACACTGGCAAGTTGATGCCTAACATCCTTGTCAAATTGCTAGAGGGATTTGACTTAGAGTTGAAGATCAATGTTGGACTTCTCCTACTGACTATCACTTGACATAATTTTTTTAAAGGTGATTTACGTTGCAAGTTTCTAAAGTGACAACCAATATTGCCTTAAGAAACAAAGGATAATGGCCATCATTGGAATACAATTATGTGATAGAAACATGAGCTTCACACATAGTACTTTCGAGGAGCCTGAATTATGTGTGTGGTTATGCCCTACATGGCACAATCATTTTTATTCCCCATGCATTAGTTAACATATTTTGTGTGTCGCCCATGTACTG
Organism: Wolffia australiana; assembly: GCF_029677425.1. Lineage (NCBI taxonomy): Eukaryota > Viridiplantae > Streptophyta > Magnoliopsida > Alismatales > Araceae > Wolffia > Wolffia australiana. Next base: position 2,729,210 of record NC_135840.1, read on the forward strand.
AACATTGTCGTTCAGGTGGAGCTAAAGCGTTTTGCCATCCATCCTATGATGTCTATAGAGGAGTGTCATGTGGTCAAATTCTGAGCTAGGACAATTGCTCGAATCTGGCGCATGCCGGCCTCAGTGCTTGTAGTAGAACACTCAACAACCTTGATCTCTGGTAGCGGAAGTTTTTTGAAATAACTTAAGATCACATATAAGCATTACATGGGATGCAGCCTTGTCGAGGAATAGGGTTATATAGTCGTCACAAGCATTACATGGGAAAGACCAGGGTTGATACTGAGGTAATGAGACGAGGCGCCGCGTTCCTCGCTAGGGGCGTCCCTGCGCTTTGAGGCCCGCAGCCCCGCGCACGCCTGCTGGCACCGCCGCTACACACATGCTTCGGGCTGGGCATTGTGCGCCTAGTGCTACTAGCAGGGGTGTCACACTTCCTAAGCCGTCTCGACGCTCACTATGTGCCATGCCTTAGTCTCCTGGCGAGATGTCCCCACCCCATGACCCACAAATGCGTTGCACGCAATGCGCACGCGCAGCCGTGCGGTTCCCCGCACAGCTCCACGCGTCGCACCATGGCACTGTCGCCTAGCTTGTGCATCCTGCGTGTGCAGTGCTCAGCACGCCTGCACGCGTGCTCTTGATAGCCCGCGTGCTCCAGATCGTACGGGTCACCCTGATACGCCGTGCAAGGCACTGAAGGGCACACAAACCTTTCATAGTGTGTTACCACTACAGGGGCACTGGTCTGAAAGATTAGGGTTGATTGTCACCACCCTTAGTGCGTTGCAACATTGTTGTAGATAGAACCCGATCATTAGGTATCATGAGTCACTACGCAAACACGCCCTCCCAATAAGCACACATGCCTTTGGGCAAGGAAGTCACCTAGTTAGGGGTCTAACACGCCCCCATCGCCAGAACTTTTTGACGCCCTCGTCGATGCCAGTTGTGCCACTTCATATGCCCACAGTAGATCCTCAAATCGCCACAAATTTGAGTTGCGCTCTCATGTCGCTGATTCAGTTGGTCTGTTCTTCCATTTGATGAGGTAATCAATCTTGTGGTAGCAACGTGACGTCCTCCCCGATCAGTCTCCCTTTTCGCGAGGACTGCTTCTACCTCCCAGTCGAAATGCACCCGCACATTTGACGGTGCTCGCTGAGGCTCGTTCCTCGTTGTGACTTCAGGGTCTGATATATACTTTTTCAGTACCGATACATGGAAGACCAGATGGACCGCCAGCCGATGAGGTATGTTGGGCCAGTAGGCAACTTGCCTAATCTTTGCTATCACCTTGAAAGGCCCATCATAGAGTGGTACCAGACCCTTATGCCTTTGCTTCACCTATATTGTCTTTAACATCTGGGCGTTCATCTTCAACAAGATCATATCACCCACTTGGAACTCCACATCCCTTTTGTGTCGACATGCGTGTTTCTTCATTCTTTAAGCATCACGTTCTAGTGCCTCGCAGGCTTCCTCAATGCGGGCATGTTAATCGTGCGTAAAGCAAAAGGCGAATTGATCCGTCAATAAATATTAGTCTGTCAATAAATGAATAAGAAAAACTGAATACATACCTAAAGGACAGTCCCTGTGGAGGCGACCTTACTCACGCTATACACTTAAGTTTATATATTTTATCAAATTTATTTGATTGTAGGCAAATTAATTTTAGAACGACATTTAAATTAACTAAGCAATTTGCCTCTGTCAAATTGAGCAATTTGACGGAAGCAAATTGTGTGTTAAAATTTTAATTTGTTGTTGTAGTTTTAATTTGCCTACAATCAAATAAATGTGTAAAATATAGGAACTTACTCGTGTATAGCATGAGTAAGGTCGTCTCCACAGGGACTGGCATTTAGGTATATATTCAATAAATGAGTTGTTAGTTAAGATAAAATAATAATAGTACTGGACGTAGTGAATATAAGAAGAAACAATTAATAAGTAGATATAAAATAATAGGATAATAAGAGAAGTAGAGAGGAGAAAAACCTGATATCAAATGTATATATATAGTATATACTAATAATAAGAAATAAGTGAGATACTAGATATTATATTTAAGATGATAGTAATACAATTAGGGAAGAAGTATAAAGTACTTAATATCAGTAATAAGATGGAAGACGAAGTAGAAGCTAGAGAAGTGATTAAGTAGCTAGAGAAATAGATTATTATATATATATATATATTAAGAATATAGATAGGAAGAGTATATCTAATATAATATACTAAATAAGTGGTCAGAAAAGTATATAGAGATATTAAGAGGGAATAAGAGGGTTCACAGTAGTAATTAAGAAGTAATTATATTAATATAAGATCACTTATACTTAAAGAATACTACTTATATAGGTGAACTATTTAGTATAGAATTACTATAGGTATTTTAGATGCTTTTATATTTTATAGATTTTTTATAGAGTTTTTGTAATCAATTTACTAAAATTATGGTTTGATTTAGTCGAACACCCGAGAGGTGTTTGACCAAATATCAGATAGGAGGTCGAAATCAGAGAAATAAATGTTGTATTTAATTTTTATATAGGTTCTTAATAGTATAAAATCGAATATACGAGGTATTTCTATTGAACGACCGCGAGATGTTCGTCAGAATGCCCGATAGAAGTCAAAATAAGGGGGAATGAATATTTTTATATTTTGTATAAAGTTCATAAAATAAATCTTAGATAATACGAATAATGTTCATCGAACACACGAGGTGTTCGATGAAATGTCCAAAAAAAATTGCGATGATAATTTTCGATGACAAATTAATCAATATTGCAATTGAACTGAAATAATTCAAATTAACAAAATTCTAACCGTTTCTCATCCAGATGAAGCAGAAGAAACTTACCAACTCGCCCTGAATCGAAGTAAGGGGGTGGCACGAGCCTTCATCTATGTCTTCCTAACTTTAATATGCGGTTTCCCCCTTGCTTCTCTCCCGTGCCGGCACAAGTCCTCATCTTCATCACCTTCTTCTGGCACCTTCTGGGGCTCTAGGAGTTGTCGGGGGGGGGGGGGGGGTGTCACACACCTCCTCTTGCTCCGCCAGCCTCAGACGGGTCCTCAGTCGTCTCTAAGAACCTCGGTCAAAAAAATATCTCAAATTAGGGGCTCTTATCCCCTTTTAATGGCCTAGGAGGGGTCACATAAGTCATCCGATGTAGGGGGAGGGCCTTAGTGGTCCTCCTAGGTGGTTTGATGGCCTGGCGGTCCGCCTCGCCGGCCAATAATCCCCGCTTGATGTTGGCGTCGATGGCCAGGGACAGAGTTGGACCAAACTACCCATGGCCATTCGATGTGCTAGTTTTGGTCCAACGACTGTGATTAAATCTCAATTGTGGACCCATAAAATCTAGTGCTTCCTCCCTACGTCCATGTCAGCGCATCGTCATCGCCTCATCAGCTTCCCTGTCTTCTCCTGATTCGTTGTCCTCATCGTCCCCCGACTGCATCATCCTCATCGTCCAATAAGAAGCCTGAAAAATATATACAAAATAATTAAAAATATTGGATATATCTCACCATTCGATCTTCTTTAATAAGATCGGAAGGATGAGATCATATCCGTTTACTTAAGCCAGCCTGAAATAATACGGGCTTCAGGCCAGGTTGGCTCGAAGCCCGATCATATTTGTTCTATAATTTCATCAGATCGCGGCCCAATCCCGTTGTTTTTCGTCGGCCCGACCTGATATGAGTAAAATAGATAAGGGATTTAAATCCCATATTGGAAAGTACACAAATCCAAATTGCTATATAAATGTCGATGTATGCTATTAATTGATTCAAGATAAAAGCCATACCTCTCTTCAAAGCGTGTGATCCTTGTGGGCCTCTTTGGGGGCCTGTGAGACCTCTTTGTGGCCGGTTCGGGTTAGCCTGCCGGACGCGCTGCCCCTTCATGACCACGGGTGGGCTTGAATGCCCTGCGCGCTCGCCTACCCTGGGCTTGCTTGGGCGCTGGTGCGCATGGTCGGTTCCTTAGCCGGCCCATAAAATCTTTATTATTATTATTATTATTTACTATATTTATATTTATGCATTTTATTTATTTTCTTCTTCTTTTTCTTATTTCTTTCTTCAACTTCTACAATGGCTTCACCCTGCAGTTGTATAGACACATACTAAATAGAGCACTAGAATACTAAAAAGGTCTTAAAATTGTATATTTTTACTAAGAAATATATAAATTGTATAACATGAATAAAAATGACATTAAAATGTGATTTTTTATCATTTGCTCTACTTAGTGCATGAAATGAAATATTTCATAAAGTTAGGGAAAATACACATGACATGATCTCAAAATAACCTTAAAATATGTATAATTACACGGCATATTTTGGGTCTATCATATACCCCTCTACTTAAACATTGCTAGTCCCTTAGCAATGATGGATAACCAAGCCAAAAGATCTTCTCATGATGATGATTGACCTTAGAATATACTTTTCTTTCAAATGAGTTTGCTCCCTTTGAAGGTTAGGGTTAGGCTAGAGAAGTTCTCACCACATATCATTTTCTCTTTTCACTTGGGCTCCTCAAGAGTCGAGTCCTCTACGAACTTCTATGCTCACTTCGTAAAATTCCAATCCCGCTCTTTCTCTTGGTACTTTCCAACAGTCATTGAACTCACCATCCAGCTGGGCACCCCCATCGATCAATCATGCTAGTAGATGATGCTCATGAATTCAAATAGTAGAGGTAGAAAGAACCAAATAAATCTGATCCTTGGCCTCCAGCAGTTTGGCTTCTTCAGGTTTGGCTTGGTCAACGCTACGTGACGGCTTCTATGGGTTCACTTTCTCGGCATTTTATTGGAAGCAAGTGAGATTTTAACTAGAAAGTTAAATATGACTAACAAGATAGAAAATAATCAAGGTAATAGACTGGGTTGTCTCCCAACAAGCTCTGATTTTATAGTCTTCAGTCAGACTTATAGAATTTCTATTCCCATGTGGATGTACTTGTACTTCAAGGTTGACTTTGAAAATCTCTTGACTTCTACTGAGTATGATTTCAGTAGTATGAAGTCAAGGTGCATGTGGTCCTTTGAATGATGTTCAATAAACTCAAAAGTCTCCCTTCTACAATGATTTTCAATATACTTCAAAAGTTCAAGCCAATTTTTAAAATTTTGATCCTCAAGTGGTTCCTGTAAATTTTGCTTCTCATTACCCTCAAAATCAGGAGAGTCTAAACATGTGTTCTCTACTCTGTATACATGATCCTCACATGTACCTTCCCATTCATCAATAATGATCATGGAAGCTTTATCATCATCCTCATAAAGTGGAGGCTCAATTACCGAATTGCATCCTAAATCTTCCTCTAGTAGATTTTCCAATAAAACACGAGGAATCCAAATGTGTGTTGTCTCCTATATATGTGTGATCATTTAAATTATGTGTATCCTTTTTGTCATCAATGATAATCATGGGGTATACATTGTTGTCCACAAGGAGCGAATGCTCCATCTCTACCTCTACACCTACATGCTCCCCCAGGAGACCTTCCAACGTATGATTAGGGATATATTCTGATTCCTTTCCTAAAACTTTAACTTCAAGATCATCCTCAAAGTTATCGCTAAAATCTTGTTCAATATCCTCTGATGGAGCACGCCCAAACGACATCGACAAAACGTCATCAGAGCCGTCCTCGCCATCATCAGCATCAACGCCGGTCCATGTCCAGCCCCACCAGCACCCCAAAGCGTCCGCGAAGACGCCCAGGTTTAAATACCCCGGGAGAGCACGTCCGCGTCCGTATCATCGTGTTTTAATTATCTGTTATCAGTCGTTTGATTTCTGTTCGTGTTCGTCATGACGAGTGCACCCTACTCGTCGTGACACATCCGTATCACCATGTTTTTTGTATCCATTTGTATCATTTTTATTTCACATCATTTTATTTCGTTATTTTCTTCTTTGTGTTGTAAATGGAGGGAGGGGGGAATTCTTATTGGATATCAACCCACACATTGAGTGAACATTCATCTGGACGAGATTCCTCCGCATGATTGTTGTTGCCCGATCAGTTGTGTTGGCGCTATCATTGCTCGTCTCTACCGCCCACCGGAAAGTAATCAATTGCCGCGCCATCACCCGCCGCTTCCTCTGCCTGACTTCCTCTAGAGCAGCTCGCTCAGCTCAACTGACGTACGAGTCATGCAGACGTCGCTCGTCTTTGTCTCCTCATCTTTAAACTCCAACATCATGCTCCAACACCACATCGTTGCCTGCTGACGAGCCATACAGTGCTACTTCCGGTACTCTCACCGCATCTGCCCGCACCAAATTTTTGGGCCGATGAAGACTCCGACTACGAACGCCGCCACTTATAAGGTACACCGTTCCCCTCGCTCGTCAGTTATATTACGTCTTTTAGTATATTTTCAGCTGCACTCCGCCACGCTCAGGTTAGATTAGGCGAGAGAAATTCTATGAGAAAATAACGAATTGTGTGTATCCGTAGGCATGGGTCGAGCTCATTCTTTACGTGCGAGCCCCTATGGAATTATTCCGTTTGGCACCGTAGCTGCCGTCATCGCTCGCACAAGGGTCATAAGTTCACGGTCATCACCATCGATCCTCCAACCGAAGCTCGGAACTCGGCAAAGTCCCACAAGTCGGACCTGCACGTACACTCATCTATGGTTACATCGCATCTTGTAGTTACATTCACTTAGTGATTTACCCGTCGTCTGATGCCAACAACGACATCTGACATCATCCTCATAAGTGATCTCTTGGATTCTCTTGGCTAACTCTTTATGCTCCCTAAGAATGATGTCCTCAAGAATCTTGATCAATCGTCTCAATTTAGACATCTCATGGGCTTCGCATTCCCTATGTATAAGAGGTATTGGTCATGTCCCTACATAACTTAAGCATTCCCATCATTGGAACACATAGATTGTTCACATCACCCCTTTTTTAGTATGGGCCACGACTCACTAGGATATACGTGCAACTCGTCAAGTGATGTAAAGAATTGTTCTATTCTCTTAGAGTTGCAAGTCAAAGTTTCCATGACCGTTGTGGGTCTAGTGCATAGAAATTAGGTTCAGGCCTAACGGTAGAAGTCGTGTTTTGATCCGAATGATCAAATGTGTAAGGGATCTATTATATTCGCAAGGTATGCCATGAGAGTGCTGGGGGCTGGAGTAATCGTCCCCGTATGAATAATCACAACTCGTGTGATGGAACAAGTCCTCTCTAGAGTGTAAGTCTGGGTGATAATTTGGAGGATAGCCATGAGGTGCCAGGTGATGGCTATCATCATCCTTGTAATAATAAGAAGATGTGGAGTAGTCAAGGACAGGGTTGTCTTGGTGGATATCGGAATACATGTATTGTGAGTGCGACATCCGATAATCATGTGCTGAATCATATCTGTCCCATGGTGACGATGGGTATTCATGATCTGAATGAGCATGGTTCTAAAATAATCCCCTTCCATGATCATTCATGAGAAGATAAGTACATAGAGAATTTCAATATTGTGCCTTTTAAAAGGGTAGAATGTAAAATAATTTTTAAAAAATAGACGTGTAAAGAGCACAAAATATATGAAAATTGAAAATAACAAAAATTTTAAAATAAAATTTCATCTGAAAGTTCAGTATTTCCTATACCTGCACCAAGGTTAGCAAGTATAGGAAATATTTCAATTAAAATAATCTTAATAGGAAAGAAAAGATGTCACCTCCAATTTCTCTTAAGTAGCTCATATGAGATGAAATTTATTTTCCTGTAATTTTAGGCTCAAGAAAATAGAAAATTATAGTAATAATAAAGAAAATAAAACAACTCAAAAATCAAATCAACCAAAGGGATGCCAGTCCACGGAAACAACACCAATTTGACAAAGGCAAATTCAGTGTTAATTTTAAATGTTGTTGTAAAATTAATTTGCCTACAATCAAATAAATTTGTAAAATATTGAAACTTACTCAAGTGTATAGCATGAGTAAGGTCATCTCCGCAGGGACTGGCCTTTAAGTATATATTCAATAAATGAGTTGTTATGTATTGAGATATTATAAAAATGCTAAAGATAATAAGAAGAATTAAGTAATTAGTAAGTATAGGGAATATTAGTTTAATAAGATAGGTATAGGAGGAAGAAGGTTAGATATGTATATATTGTATAGGTTCTAAGAATAATAAAGAATGAAAAAATTAGATATTATATTTAAGAAGGATAATAATATAGTTAGTGAAAAGATAGATAAGAATTTAATAAGAATAGGTAGTTTAATAAGCGTAAAGAATAAGAATAAGTAGCTAGATATATATATATATATATATATTAAGATAAAACAAAAGGGTTAGAGTAGTAATTTTATATACTAAGAAGATAGATAAAGAGAGAGTATTAGGTAATTATTTAACTATAATATACTAAGTATAAGTAAAGAGAAATATTAAGGAGGAAAGAGATAGTAATAAAAATTGATAAGTATTTATAGTAATATAAAAAGACCTATAAGTATATAGTACTCCTTATAATTGGTATAGGTATTTTTATATGATTTGTAGTTTTTTAATGTCTTTTTATAGTGAGAGGTCGAGTGTAGAATGGGTTATTTAGTCAAACACCTTGGAGGTGTTCGACCGAATACCCGAGATGGGGTCGAAATAGGAGTTAATATAGGAGTTATATAGTTTATATAGTGCTTATATGATTATCATGTCTTTTGTATATTTATTCATAATCTATTTTGATAATCAATGGGTCAATTTAGTCAAACACCCGAGAAGTGTTCGACCAAATGCCCGATAGAAGATCGAGATGTAAGAGAAATATGTATTATTTAATTAATAGTAAGTTGTTTATATATTTATATAGATTTTATAAGAGCAAATCGAAGACAAGTGGTATTTCTGTCGAACGCATGTGAGGTGTTCGACAGAATGCCCAAGAGAAGACGAACTAGAGAGAAGGAATATGATTTTAAATTTTATATGTTGAGATAGTCAAACTTAGATAAACTGAAAAAATAATCATCGAACACGTGAAGTGTTTGATGAAATGTCATAGAGATTTTGCGATACCAAACTTCAATCAAAACTCGGTCAATAAGTTAATTGAAATAGAAATTAACAATCCAGAATAACTAAAAAGATAAAAATCAACAGCAGAGATTCATAAAACAAACCTGAATCGCCCTGATTCAATGAGAAAAGGTGGCGGCGCTGATCGCCGCTGCCTAACTTCGGTATGCGGCGTCTGACGTCTCTTTGGCTCCTTCTCACTGTCCACAACTGCTGCCGCTGTCACGATGCCGGAGCTTGCTTCCAAACACGGAAGGGATCTCCACCGTTGTGAAGGCTTAAGGTCGAAAGATGGATTAATTGGGGGCTTTTGGGGCCCCTTTAACGGCTTTGAAGGGACCTCCCAGGCCGTCCGATGGAGGGGATTGGTCTTGGGGGCCCCCCAGGCCATTCGATGGACTGATGGTACCCCTCGCTGGCCAAAAACCGTCTCCAACGGGTGGTGTTGATGGCCAGGGACACCAATGGACAGAAGTGGCCCTAGCCGTTCGATCCTCTTTATAACCGCCCAATGGCTGTGATTAAATTGAAGCAGTGGACAACTCTTATGGTGCACCCCCGTTCCCACATCAGCACGCCTCTTGTGCCACCCCATTAGCTGCCTTGTCTCCATGCTCTCTCCGATTTGCCCGTGCCAGTCCCCTGTCCGTGTCATCCTCGCCCAGCTAATAAGATAGCCCGAAAATAAAAAATAGTTAAATAAGACGGCTTGATCTCACCGTCCAATCTTCTTCAATAATATTGGATGGACGGGATCATATCCGTCTCTTTAAATAAGCCCAAAAAGACACGGGCTTCGGTCCGGGTTGGCTCAAAGCCTAGTCTCCTTTTTTATTTTTTTTTCTTTAAGATTGCGACCCGTTGGGTCACGATCACACTCTTACTCATTGGCCTGGCCCGATGCGGTTAAAAAGATAAGGGACTTCTTATCCCATACGGAGAATTTCTAAAAGATGAAGCAATATATAAAAGTCGGCAAAAGTTAAATAACAAATTCAAATGGCATACTCTTGTGACTCGGTCTTGATTTTCCTTGTGAGCCTATATGTATGGGCCTCTATGTAAATCATGCGGCTGGCTTGGGCTTCTGCCTGCCGAGAGCGCTGCCCCTTGCCGGCGACAAATTAGTGCATGAAATGCAATATTTCATAAAATTAGGGAAAATACACATGACATGATCTCAAAATGACCTTAAAATATGTATAATTACATGCCATATTTTGGGTCTATCACAGACCCTTATGCATTGGCTTCGCCTATTTTGTCTTTAACATTTGGGAGTTCATCTTCAACAAGATCATATCACCCACTTGGAACTCCTCATCTCTTTTGTGTCGATTTGCGTGTTTCTTCATTCTTTGAGCATCACATTCTAGTGCCTCGCAGGCTTCTTGAATGCGGGCACGATAATCATGCGCAAAGCGAAAGGCCGTGGGGAATGACCATTCCATTTTCTTTTCACCACCACTAGAGGGGTGAGTGGCTATCTTCCCGTTGCATTCTAAAACGACGAATGCCCCGTAGCCGAACTCCGGTTGATATTGTGTGCAAATGGCACTACATTCAGCAACTCCACCCAATTCTCTTGGTTAATCGATACGTAGTGGCGTATATACTCTTTAAGAATAGCATTCATATGCTCTATCTGGCCATCAGTTTGGGGGTGGAAAACTTGAGCGTAGAGCCCATGTGCTCAAACAATGACTCCCAGAAACGTCCCGTGAATCTTGTAACACCGTCACTAATGATGTCCAATGGAAGACCGCAGTACTTTGCCACACGGGTAGGGATGAATGTTGGATACTTGGAAAATGGTCCACGACCACCAAGATAGCATCATGCCCACCCACGCGCAGAAGACATGTGATGAAATCCATCAAGATGGACTCCCATGATTTGCTTGCCCTTGGGAGAGGTTCCAACATTCCTGGAGCTTTAGCCTTCTCAGTTTTATCTTGTTGACACACCATGCACAAACAAACGTATGCCTCCACATCCCATTCCCTTCCCCGCCAGTGATAGCTGCTGGAAAGGAGTGGAAGCGTGCACCCTTGTCCTGGGTGTCTGGCATGGGGTGCGTCATGTGCTTCGTTAAGGAGTTTGTGGCACAACCCACCCCCACACGACACATACGATAGATTCCCATTAGCATAGATTATACCCTAAACAATCTAGAATGACCTGGTCTTGCCCGCAGTAATGTGCTTCATAAGGCGAACAACTTTTGGATCATCTTTCAGTGCTTGTTTCATCTAGGATGATTCCTTGGATTGCTAAAAATGCCACCACAAAAATCTCTGGTTCTTTGCGGTTTAGGGCATTGGCAATTTTTTTAGCACACCCTGGTTTGTACTTCATGATAGAGCGTGCCAGCTTACTCCTTCAGAGACGTCACGAGAGCTGCCATCATTGTCGTTTACAGCCCGCCAGTTTGCATCCAGCTCGATGGGCATGCCAAGGTGAAGAGGAAACACCCAGGTTTGAGTACCGCAGGTAAAGCATATCCGCATAATCAACTGTTTTGGTTCTCGTCGGCAGGTGCTTCTTATGTTCTTTGTTTTATCGCGTTCATGTGTTCGTATGTACGTGGAGTACTTGAGTTTGGTATCATTTAATTTTTCACTAATGAAGGCAATGAGATGGTTTTCTTGACTAAAAACTCCTCCAATCCCAAAACCAAATACCTTATTAAAGTCGAGTAAACGGAGCATGGGTGCCTTTGTCATCTTCATTTTTATATCCTCAAAGGAACGTTGGGCTGATGGGGTCCACTGATAAGCATGAATTTGTTGTTGCATACATGCATTAAATTTCTATTCTTAGATGATAAATTATCATTAAAACATGCATTTATGCTTATCTTAACATGAAGTACCGCATTCATGTAAATTAAGTGTTTCAATCCCTAGATGCATCATTTTATGTATATTTGTGTGTTTATTTTGATCAACTAACCCCATTTGACTTCTCTAAAGTCAATTGGTTTATTCTCACACTTCCAATGAGTCTTTGGATGCAAGGGACAGGTAATCCGCCGCAATATGTACGCAACGACGATGCTGAGAAAGTACTGGACACGTCATTGACTCAGGAGCATAACCAATCAGGCTTGAACACATTTTAAAGGATCATCCAACTCTGTTAGGATGATTCAAACATTTAAGAAGTCAACGGTCAATTCCCTATCGTAGGGAATTGACTCGAGGACCGAGTATACCCCAAGATTAGGGTTAAGTTAATTTCATGTTAAACCCAAATTTTATGCATTATATATTGTATATGAGGATTTAGAAAGATAGAGGATGAAATTCATTATCCAATGGAAGAAATTTGGGGTTAAAATGATATAAAATGAGAGAGATATGATAATTTTACTAAAAAGGGGTTTTTCTATAATTTTCCTACGATTGGACGGACGTCTCTCTCTCCTTTCTCTTTTCTCTTTCTTCTCTCTCATTTCTCTCTCCTCATTTCTCTTCTTTTTCTTCTCTCTCTTCTCTGATGCCTGATGCGTGTCAGACCGTCAGGCCATCCGATCGCGATGATCGCGATCGGACGACCAGGATAAGTGCCACCCCCCTCTAAGTATAACCATATTCAAACTTTGAATATACACGAATATGGACCCTCTGATCGTGATCAACGCGATCGGATGGTCCATGTTAAAGCAGCCGATTATCTTCACAAAATAGGACACTGTCGTGCCCAATCAGAGTGTGACACGCGTCCAATCACCAGTGGTCCTCTGATCCACTGATCGAACAACTAATATTAATCTAAAGAAAATTATTAATATCTTTCGATCCACTTGTCGGAATTATATGAAAATTTTATGGTAAGTTCCTCAAAACATTCACTATTATTTTTTATGGTTGGATCTTGGTTTTCAGGTCTAAAGTATTTTACGAAAAATATAATTACCAAAACACCCCTCTTCACCCTAAGTAGCCCCTATAAATGCCTATATTTTCTCTCTCTTTGTGATTTTTTTGTTCTCCTCTTAGCATTAGGCTACCAGAAGGAACCAGAGTGAGGTCAAGGCCCACTCCTAGCATTGTTCGATGCTCAAGAGTGTCGTGGGAAGGTATTCAAGTGGAGAAGCACCGTCGTAGCAGGCTTTGCCTCACCCGGTGGAGGACCGACATCAAAAATGGGTTTGTGTGTGTTGGTTTGGACGATGTCTTTACTTGTAAGCCTCCCATGTATAGTTAGAGTGTTAGAATTTTTTTTAGTGAATTAATCACATCATTTCATAAAAAAATCTTGGTTACTCCATTCCCTTCCTCTCCACGTTCTTCCCCTAGAGTGTTTGTTCTCATCCCTCAAATCACCTAAAACCATCTTCATTGATCATTACTATAGTTCTATCTATATTGAAAATCAATTCTATAGTCTACGTCACTTTTGCATCAGTCAATTCCTCTCAATTTTCTTCCTAAATCACCTACTAACACTATAGGTATCTCTACTCTATCAAATCCTAGAAATAATTTAATCTCATACCTAAGCTCCTTGAGGTTCGACCCTTACTTAATCCCTATATTAAGTGAGGAAAAATATAAATTTATTGTATGAAACTCGGTTCACAACAACGATCATTACTACCCTAAATCAAGTTGTTCATCCACTCAAAATGATTACCGTTGAGGCACTCGGTCATTGGTGCCATGATGATACTGAAGTTTGGAATAAAACAATGATAGAAAGTAACTAAACCATGGAAGCTACGTATTACATGGCCACTTCTGGGGTAGGTCATTAGGCTATGGCGTTGATTTTAACTGGATCCACAGAGACACCTTGTGCAGATAGAATAAACCCAAGCAATGAGACTTGGTCAACGAGGAATGAACATTTCTTAGGGTGTGGATATATTTGTTCGGCCCTTAAAACTTCACACACTTGGCGTAGTTGTTGCATATGGTCAATTCTAGACTTACTATATATGAGCATATCATCGAAATAAGCCATCACAAAATCCCCAATAAAATGTCTAAGGATATGATTCATCAATCAATGGAAAGTGCTAGGGGCATTTCATAATCCAAAAGGCATGACTTTGCATTCGTATAAGCCATCCTTAATTTTAAAAGCAGTTTTCCATTCATCCCAAGGGCGGATTCGTATCTGATGATAACCCCTTTTTAGATCAATTTTTGAAAAGATGACTGAAACAGCCATCATATCAAACATGTCATCAATGCGAAGAATTGGAAAGCAATATTTAACAGTGATTTTATTGATAGCCCTACTATCAATACACATGCGCCAACACCCGTCCTTTTTTGGCACTAATAGTGCAGGGACTGCGCACAGACTAAGACTTTCCTGAATGAATCCTTTGTCCAATAACTCTTGGACTTGACGATAGAGTTCCTTGTACTTTGTGGGGTCAATGAGATAGTGGGGAAGATTAGGCAAAGAAGAATGGGGAGTGAAATCTATGGCATGTTGGATATCGCGCATAGGCGGAAGGAATTTAGGTAAATCCTCTAGGAATACACTCTTAAATTCCGTCAGTAATTTTGAGATTTCAATGGGGGGAGGATGGAGCTTTCCTTGGAATCATGGCAAGACAGACATATAGCTCGTTATCTAATTCCTGTTGGAATTGACGTCCATTGAGAAGACACAAACCTAAGGGCGTCGATATCTGAATAGGAGTCTTAGGAGTTTGAGTAAACGGGTGCCACGTAATCTTCTTGCCATTGTATATAAAGGAACAAGTGTTGCTCCTACCATAAAGTTGCACATCATTATCTTCGAGCCAAGGACGGCCTAAGATAATGCTCCCAACTTTCATGGGTAATACATCACACAAAACCTTGTCTTCGTATGATTGTACCTTGAGGGGAAGGAGACATTGGTTTTTCACAGGGATCGATGTGGCATCGATCCATGAGACATAATAGGGGTGGGGATGATCTATCAATGGCAACCTAGTCACTAAGTCATGGCATTGGATACCGCGTTGATACAACTGCCACTATCTATGATTGTCTTGCACATCTTATCTTTGATTTTAACATAGGTATAAAATATGGAAGTCCTCAAAGCGGAATCTTCGGTGGATGGTTGGGTAAGGGTGCAACAAACAACACCCCTAATGGAAGTAGAAGGGTCACCTCGAGGAGGGTATGGTGGGCAGTCAGTGATTCCTACGAAACTTACCAAACCATCCTCGTGCACAAATTCATCTACTACATAGTTCTCTGCCCTATATTCTTCCTCGTGGACAGGTTGTTCTTCTAATGGGGGCTCAATATCAATGGACTCATGTCCTATGTGTAATGCTAGAGAGGGACACAAGGAGGCTCTATGGCCACGTCCCTGGCACTTAAAGCATGTCATGCCGGATGGGCCAATTTGGGCTGGATTAAGTTGAGTTGGGACCCTTGCGATAGAGTCGAGGGAGGAAGAGGTACGACTATTGGGGAGTAACAGAGCGGATGATTGTGGTGTGTGAGTAGAAGCACGGTGTTCAGCGAGAGTACGATGTGGAGTGGGTATGGGTGCTGGGAGAGCTAGAGGAGGGTTGCGAGGAGTTGACTTGTTGGAGTAGGAAGGATAGGTGCGATTGCTAAGAGTGGGTCGGCCACTAATTATAGGGCTACTGTAAAGAGTTTGGCAGAGTTCGAGATCCTCTACAATCTGATAGGCCTGCTCAAGCATGGCAGCCTTTCGAACAAGTAACTCCGTCTCCAACTAAGGGTTAAGTCTGGTTCTAAATATGGATATTACAACTCGAGGGTTCTCCTCAACTCGACACCTCATATAAAATTCTTCAAACTCAGTGATGTATTCCGACACAGGGTGTCTACCCTGTTTTAGCTTATGCCATTGATCCAGGAGATTATATAAATAAGCAAAATGTACATACTTCTCACTCGACTTATCTTTTATTTGGGGCCATGTGTCTATGGGTGTCTCTCATCTATTATAGATTGAAAACTCAAGGTTCTCCCAAAATGTTTTGGCTTGGCCTCCTAATTTTATTTTGGCATATTGAAATTTCTGCCACTCGAGCATATCATACCATTTGAAATAACTGTTTAGCTTGGATTCCCAATCAATATATTCCTTAGGGTCTCTAGTTCCCTCATAATACGGGACATCGACTTTGACACTCCTCTGAATCTGTTGCCAGTGATTGTCGTGATCCGAATGATGGTGATCACGAGGTTGTATCTCGGGTGTAACCTCGTGATCACCATCATTCGGATCACGACAATCACTGGCAACAGATTCAGAGGAGTGTCAAAGTCGATGTCCCGTATTATGAGGGAACTAGAGACCCTAAGGAATATATTGATTGGGAATCCAAGCTAAACAGTTATTTCAAATGGTATGATATGCTCGAGTGGCAGAAATTTCAATATGCCAAAATAAAATTAGGAGGCCAAGCCAAAACATTTTGGGAGAACCTTGAGTTTTCAATCTATAATAGATGAGAGACACCCATAGACACATGGCCCCAAATAAAAGATAAGTCGAGTGAGAAGTATGTACATTTTGCTTATTTATATAATCTCCTGGATCAATGGCATAAGCTAAAACAGGGTAGACACCCTGTGTCGGAATACATCACCGAGTTTGAAGAATTTTATATGAGGTGTCGAGTTGAGGAGAACCCTCGAGTTGTAATATCCATATTTAGAACCAGCGGGTGTAACCTCGTGATCACCATCATTCGGATCACGACAATCACTGGCAACAGATTCAGAGGAGTGTCAAAGTCGATGTCCCGTATTATGAGGGAACTAGAGACCCTAAGGACCGCTGAATCGGTCCTTAACAAGATGATCCTTAGGAGGATAGGGATCATCTTGTTAAGGACCGATTCCTATTCCAACCTTGACATCTATCCTTACGCGGATAGGGATCATTCCGTGGTGAATGATTCCTATCATGACCAGGGATCTTATCCTCAGGTGGATAGTAATCGTCACGGGGCGGACGATTTCTATCTTGTCCTAGGTGTCTATCCTCAAGCAGATAGGGATCGTTCCCTAGAGGAAGATTCCCATCACGACCCAAGGTTCTCTTCTCAAGTTGATAGGGATCGTCTCGATGATTCCTATTGTGGCCTGGGGTTCTAACCTTGGGAAGATTCAGATCATCACGCTCATGACGATTCTGATTACGACCTTCAGATCTATTCTCGGGTCGATATGGATCATCATTTTTTGGATGATTTCTATTGTACTCCCAAGGTCTAGGTTCAAGTGGGTATGGGTCGTCATGATCACCATGATTCCTATCATGACCGTGAGTTTCTAACTGATGAGTTTGCTCACTAACTACATCAATAGAATTGGTTAGGTGGTTGTCCATGTTGGCTAGATGTGTGTTTACGTCACGAAAACCATTTTGGACAACTTCTAACATGCGGTCGACATCCCCACGTGATGAGGATGGTGGAGCAGGTGGAGAAGAATCTTGGATAGGGATAGAGGTCTCACGGTTATCTAAGGAAGGATTGGTCATTGCGGTGACAAAGAGTTGGCCTGAACAAAGATGCATGCAAATGAAATGAAGATGGACGACGTCTACGAATGCGTAGTAGGTAGGCTGACATAGGTTAGGCTCTAATCCCAAATTGATGCAGGATGTTAGGAGATGTGGGATGATGGGACTGACCGGGTAGGGCAGGCTAGCTTGACTAGGGTAGGATAAATCAGACCACAATTTACACGATCGAATTCGAAGATTTAAATCTGGTGTAAATACTGATGGTGTAGCTCCTTTCCTCGATTGAGGGCGGGAGTACTGTCTTTTAACCACCTTGGTTAAAAAAAGCGACAATTTCAATAAATCGAACGGTCGATCACAAGAATATTCAAAGGCCTAATCAACTAATCGCGAGAAGATTCAAAAGCCAAATCAGCTAATCTAACGACGGTGGAACAACAATCGAGGAACACTGGAGGAAGAACACCGACACCAACGAGGATAGAATTTATCTCGGCACTTGAGTAGTGCGATGTGGGTAATTCTTGACACGTCGTTGGCAGGGGGCGAGTGACGTGCACTTTAACAGGGTGTCGCAGATCCAACTACGCGGTCAATTGGCGGAGGGTCAAGGGGGGAGTTGCCCCTTTGCGGGGTTTCGGGCCGCGCCCCGAAACCTAAAAGGTTTATGGGGCACGCACTTGTAGAACGAGGCACGGGCAGGTGAATATATGCGCGGAGGGATGGGTGGGCGACCTGCGTGCGGCGGGCGCAGGCGGTCAGCCTGCACACGACGGGCACGGGCGGGCGTCCTGCGCACTGCGTGTGCGAGCCCTGGCGGTGCGCGCGGAGGGCACGGGGACGGCCTATCGCAGGGGGGTGGGTGGGCGGCCTGCACGCGGCGGGTGTGGCAGGCAGCCTGCGCGCGGCAAACGCAGGCGGGCGGCTCAGTGCATGGAGGGCGGGGGCAGGGTAATGTACGTACAGTGGGCGCAAATAAATCACCATGTGCGCAGCGGGCGTAGGAGGCTAATGGTTTTCCCTTGACGGTGGCGGCAACGGCAAGAGGTAGTGGTGGTGACTCGGGATGGACGACGGCTAGGGCAAACTTCCATTTTAGAAGAAGAAACTTCAATTCCAAAAGAAAATTCACCAAGTTTTTCTTATAACATTGGCCTATGTCATAGGCCTCGGATGAAAGAGAAAATAAGATAACCGTAAATTAAAAAACCTAATATTAATCGACGTTGGCGACTTATCTACGTGTCACGTCAAAGGATGGTTCTGAAGTTGGCGGTGGTGACGTGCCATGACGCGAGACGACGCATGAGAAGGCGGAGGCACGTTTGGTACTGGTGCGTTGTCTTGGTCGCCATCAGATACAAATGATGACCACTCCTTTAAAGCACTCTTACTGCCACTAAATACTGACATGTCCACTCTTGCTTGCCCTAATGCCTAGGAAATCTGCCTTGATTGCTGCTTGCACCATCGATGGTTGGCCTACTTTGTATTAGCAAATGTGATGGTTGCGATGGGCACCCTATGCACCAACAATGGGTGTTGTGATCACCATTTTTGACATTTCTTGCGTCTATGAAAACCTAAAACCTTGTTTGATACTATTGCTGGTATTTTTGGCCTTGAAAAACTAAATCCAAAATCAATTACACAGAAAAAGATCAAGTAGAAAATAGATCTGAAACTAAAAGCTTAAATAATCTCATCACATTTGCAAGGATCAAATCCCTAATTCTTTGGCACCTTGGAAGAATCTCTACGGGCCATTCATATGTCTGGCTGGTAGACATATCAAATCAGATATTTAGAGCATTGTATCTTGTTGTTCCCTCAAAATATGCTGCCATAAATTTCATTTGCTAATCATCTAGCCTCACTAAAAGCATCATGCGGGAGGAGCAAGAGAAGAGAGTAGAGGGTACTCAAGAACAACTTGCATGGATATAAAAAAGTGAGTTCCTACACGAATATTTCATAAAGCCCCAAGGGAAATTTCATAAAATTCATCACATGTGAGAAAGTTTTATAAAATTTGCTAAACTTAGTGTATACCCATCAACACCTAAAAGTGTTATGCATGTGGTTGTCTAGGCCCATGTATCAGTCTAGTTAATAGCTCTAATGGCCCACGTGCATTTGTTGAAAACATATTAATTAAATGATTCTTCATATAGATTAATTAATCAAAGTATCAATTTAGCAAAATCAATAGGTTTACTTTGAGCTCTAGAAGATACAAAACAAGTAGGTGAATTCTCTCATGGAACCTTTACTATCATCTTTTATCATACATGTACGGTTCTTCCTTCACTGGAGATTCCTTAGTGATTTAGAGTATGCATAAATTTTAAACCCTAATTAGTCATGCTTATTACTATTAATGCATCGGAAAATCATTGGAGGGAACCTTATCCGATACTTACACTACTCTAGACATGGATTTAACTTCATTTTATTCCTTGATCCAATATCCTCTTATATGAATGGGGGACAATACTATGTTGACCAAACAATTACCTTCATTTAATTTTTTTGTATCTAATCTAGGAGTGATTTGAATCTTATACTTGGAGGCTAGTGTTGGGTTCTAGAGGCCTAGATCTGGATGAACACAAGGATTCCATGCAGTAAAAAATACAACGAAATCGAACGACCTTCATAAGACCATTGAAATGAAAAACCTGTGCACGGATCATATCCATTATTTCTCGGATCTTGCAGCAAGATGAGCCAAGCTTCTCAAGTGTGCAACCTCTAGACATATCCACGCTGTCCTCGGCACATTCGATCTCCTCCTTCTCGTTGATGAGCCCTGTTTAACCTCTATCCCCGTCGTTACGTCATCCCGATTGCATCAGTAGTCATGGGGAGAAAGGAGAAGAAGGGGAAGGCCCCTGAACAATTTTGGTGAAGGTGAATTTCGTTCAAGACCTTCCCCTATTTATACTAAGTGGGTATTTTTCATAAAACCCCCAAAACATAAATATATCTTTCGACATTCAGAAGACCATTTGGCATGTGATCCTCTAGGCCCATGTACCAGTCTACTTAACGACTCGGGCGGCTCACTAACCATAATGGCCTTCCAAATTATTAATTATATCATCATGTAGATTTATTGACATCAGATCGATTTAACCAAATCGATAGGTTGAGTCTCCAACACATGGGGTGCCAAGCTACATCTCGTGCTCAAGAAGATACAAAAGAGTGTGTATCGACTCACTCATGGAACTTGTTCATCATTGGTTTCCATGTACGTATAGTATCCAACCACTTGATGCTCCTAGGATGAATTTGGGTATGGTCAACTATCGAACCCTAATCGGTCATCCAAGTTAGTACTGATGCGCTCGGAAATCATCAAAGAAATCTTCTCCGATATTTCACTAACTTGGCCGTGGACTTCATCGCATCATCTTCCTTGAGCTGTCCCCTCTTATATTGAGGGCGGATGATCCCATCTTGACCACTCAATCGTCTTCGTGAACTTCTTGATGCACCCAAACTAAGACTATTTAGAATCCCATGATTAGGGATATGTAAGTCATAAGTCAAAGTACAACTGTCCGTCCACAAGACGTATTTGGTATCTCGAGCCTTATGACCACTTAAAAAACTTTGACTTGAATCAACGTGATTGATAGTTTGGTTTAACTCCATTCAGGAATTTTTACAGGTCGATTCATTGAACTCTTTCCACTAAAGAACACCCACAATCTATCCTTAGTGTCTCCACAATAATAGATTAAAATAACATACACTCCAAAATTCCAATTATCAGGGATTTTAAATTATTTTTACATAATTTTCTGATTTTTATTCCCTCAGGAATTAATTCAATAAGTTAGTGAATGAGCACATTGTATTACCAGACATTTACTAATTTGTCTTGATTTGACATATTTAATGGAATTTTCTTCAATTAGAATCATTAAGAAATTAATTTTATTTGTTAGAATATATTTTTAATTTATTTTTATAATTTTAAACAGGTTTATTATGCTTTATTTGTGTCTCATAATGTGTACTTTTTTCCTTGGGAATTGATCGGCTGCCTCATGCATTGGAGGAGGAACATTGTGGCATCGCAAATTTGTGATTAGTTAGTTATGTTATCATTATCATGTTTTTAAACTTTTTCAAAACACTCGGCTTGGCAAGATATCCTTAAATACGTTTTCTATTAAATGTATTTAAGGGTTGGGCTAGCATTGAAAAATAAGAATTTAATTTTTGTTCACCACAAATGTGACTAAGCATAAACCAATGAAAAAGGCAAGATGAAGTTTTGGAGATCTCAAAATATGGAGGGGCACATAACCTGTTCTAGTTGTCTGAATGTAGCACATCTTTGGTGCTGATACAAGCATATGAAAGTTTGTAGGATCTTTTTTATTCCATTTCTGGAATTATTTTTAGCCCCTTCAAACATGGCATAGTGCAATACAAAGAGCAACATATATTATATTTAGTTGTTATCTAACAGTCATTGATTTCTTATAAAATGTCGATCAACAGTGTGTGTTGAAGCATGCTTTGTGGCTATCATGCCACACATGTTTTTGTCAAATCAATGGTACATGAATCCTAATGTCCTGTTAGCATTGTGGAAGAGAGATAAGGAAGAACTAGCTGCTATGATTTATGCACTTTAATGACGCCATATATCAATCCATTCGTTGGATGGACCTGAAACTTTAAGGGTAACTTTTTGTTTTCTCCCTCTTTCCATCCATTTTGAAAATAATAATAAGTAAATTTCAGAATAGGAAAATTTTTATAAAGCTTTCCCCACCATTGGTTTGCGTAGAAGATTCACAACAAGCTTTTGAAGTCAATTCTTGTAACACTCGTTTGATTGTTTGTATGAGTTTCTTCTTGCCACCTTTATTAATTTCTTGTTTGTACCCAAATTGCAATCATTTGAGAAATGTGCATGCTATAGGAGATGTGATATAGAGAGAGAATTGTATCATTTCAAGAGTACACACAACTTTTTTAAAATTTAGTAGGGATTTTTGCTTTAATTGGTTAATTGATCAGAATTTCCAATGAAGATTCACATATATGATTTCCAATTCATATTCATTTAATATTGAAGATATTTGTCTCCAAGTGATGACAAAGATCAAGAGGATCTAACCCTATCATCCTCTTTTTGCTTTCTAAGATCTACACCTCTTAATGATGATCAATCTCTAGAAACCCTCGTGATTCTCTTTATATCAGGTTGTGCTAGATCTTCAAGAAAAAATTTAGGTCAGCTAGGGTCCCCTACCGCATTTCATACTATGTACTCCATTGTCAAGCACTATCTATAATTTCTAAATTTCTATCTCTATCTCTCTCACTCCCTAAATTAGCTTTAAGATTTCACATATCCTCATTCTTGTACGTTTATCCCTTTCTCATCTTTTATTTTTCATTATTTTAAAAAGGCAAAGTTTAAAATATTTTTGCATGAGTTTGACCTATTTTTACACAATTAATTTACATTATTAAAACACTTAAAATGGGCTTCTTAAAAGTTAAAACTGACTGTCCATCCATAATGTTTGTTTGTCATTTCAAGGCTAAGGACCGTTTACACGTCATTGAGATGAATCAGCTTGATTAATGTTGGGAGTAATTCCATGCAAGGATATATATGAAACAATTTAGTGAGCTCTATTCCAAAAGAACACCTGATATCTGTCTTAAGTGTCTCCACAGAAATGTTTAGGGGATAGGCCATAACCATGAGATGAATTATAGTAGATAGTGATATTATTCTCAGATTACTCAATACCCTTCTTGAGATCACATGTTTAAATATTTGTGATCACTATATTATGATGTCATCATAATTCACATACTCATTACACGTTATAGTGAACTTTATTCTAATCATCTCACATACATGTTAATGAATATATTTGATTTATGAATATCAAATGACATATATAATATGCAATCTTCTTGCACGGCACATATATTTGATGGATATTATGTAGTCATCAAGTTAACCACACTTCCATTCCATGTCTAGGTTCATCAAAATAAGTCTTAATTGATTATTATTTTATTCTGATATTTATTATGAAGTCCTTAAGTATACTTAATGACTTAGTGAGCGGTGATGACATCATAATATAGTGATGAATGCTCGAGAATATGGATGTGATGGTCTATTCATTTAGCATGTAAGCTTGAGGCTGAGACAGGTATGGGGATACTCTTTGAAACTGACAATGATCTGTAGGTATCCAACTTTTTTCATTTCTGGAAAATATTTCACTACACTCTCTTTATGTATGTCCAAATTTTCAACATAGATGACATTGAGTTGGAATATATGATTTCTAGCTCTCCCTCATCCACTATTTTGATAGTACCATTTTTTTTAGTATCCATCCCTCCCCTAAAAAATTGGTGTATTATGTGAGCATACACACCCTCAAAAGACATTAAGAAAGTAAAAATCATGAGTGCATCACTATTTTTTTATTATATATCTCAGCCAACTCAATTGTTATCTGCAACTGTTGAAATTAATCAAGAATAAGCTATATATTCGTTACTAGACATATTACCTTTGTTCATATAATGAAAATTTTGATTCAAATCCATAATTTTTATTGATTTATGCTGAAGAAAATATTTTAAAATATCTCCCCTGCTTTTTGGAATATCTTGCACTGCTAGTGCAAGGCATGATCAAATCAAATGTCGTTGAATCAAGAGACCAAATCTCTTGCTGATGTACTTTCCACCATATCTTGTAAAATTTTGTTAACACCATTTCATTCCCTATATGGAAAAGAAATATTCAATATACTTACTTAAATAATAACTGTTTAGTAGTGGTAAGATTTACTTTTCCAAGATTGCTAATTGTAAGTTTTAAACTTTATGGGCATCATTATTCCTGCAGGAAAAATTTTTGGGACTTATCCTGTGGCTTTCAAAACTCCCCTAATTTTGGAATTCATGGCAAAAGATCTTTCATCAGAAGAACCTGGAGAGATATTTAGATTGCAGGTATGATACCATGAAAGAACTTGAGATCAGGGAACATGGAAGAAGAAATAGGTGAGATGATAAGGAGAAGGACATGGTCACAAACAAGTACTTGAAAGATCATTATGTTTCACAAGGTTTATGATATGTGTTGGTTTTTTTAAGAGAGAAATTTAAAAAATGGTTTTTAGTGCTCTATTGATGCATTTTTTATCTTTACAGAAATTATAATCTCAAAATTTATAATGACTTACATATGTTAAGTAATGGCTTCTAAACTCGTCCTATGTATGTTTCATCCTAGCCATATATCTGTGATCTTCTAAACTCATCCTATCTCTTAGAGAGTACATGGTTCATGTAATATTTTACATTCCCATTTCTCTGTATTGAATTCTTTATTACTCTGACACACTCTCTCAGTCTCTTTCTCACTCTTCCACTTGCTCTGTTTGTCTCTTGGCTGCAAACCTCTCATTTTTCTGCCAAACCTTGTGAAAATATAGGGAGAGAGAGATAGAGCAAGGTACAAAGAGCGGGAGAATCATCGGGAGAGAGTACGAGTAAGAGAGAGGGATAGACAGCTAAGAAGAGAAGAGAGTAAGAATTAGAGGGAGAGAAAGAGCAAGAGTGAGGGGGAAAGAGTGAGTGAGAGAGAGAGAAGAGGAGGAAGAGAATGAGGGAGAGAGAAGGATAACGAGGATAAGGAACAAATGGGGGCCAAGATTTTACAATTTATTTATATAAAATAAAAAAATTATAAAATCTCATATACATCACAACCAAATAGCCTCATTGTATACTTTTATTATCAATAAATAATTGATATCGATCTTTGTCATCATCCTGTACATATATTAATTGTTCACTCAATAGGGTTTATTAGCAATCATTATTCATTCTTTTCATTTTCACAAAACTTAAAATTTTTTAATAATTTTTAAAAATATTAGTAGAACCACTATATCTCCCTTTTTATTCTAAACTGAAACACATTTATTATTCTTCTTTTTGTTATTTATTAACTTGTCACCTTTATGAGCCTTGAATCATACGCGGCATCATTTGTCACCCACTATTTTATCATGCCATCTGTCATCCAGATGACCTCTTTAAGCATCTTCTATCCTATTATGCCTCTGTCATCCATTTTGGAAGATGTAACGGGTGATGTTTTCTGGACCCTACTCTTGCTCACTCTTGTTCATTCTCTCCCTTCTCCTCTCCGTATCTCTTTTGCTCACTCTCTCTTTCCCTATCCATCTATCTCTCAATCACTCCCACTCTTGCTCTTTCTCAATCTCTACCTCCTTTCTCTCTGTCTCTCTCTACCTCTCCCTTTCCATCTCTCTATCTCTCTTTCACATACATGCTCAACCTTTCTCGAAATCTCCTTATCTGTCTCTGAATCCTTCCGTCTCCACCATTCACACAATCTGTCCTTCTTCATCTCTCTCGAATTGGGTCTTTCAGATGTTTTGATTCCAACAAGCGACGATAATACCGCATCAGACGAACTGTTACTTCAAAAATTAGACACACACATTCTATCACTATCTTCTTCTCTCTCATTCTCACATACACAAGTACACACACTCATCTTCTCACTATCTCTCTCCCTATCTTTCTCTTTATCTCTCTCTCTCTCTCCCTCTCCATCTCTTCTGGTTTATCTTTTTCCATCTCAGGTTGGGTTCTAGGGCCTGATTGAGATGAAACCTTGAGGATTATGCAATATAAAGATAATAACCAAATTGTAAAAAACCTTTCAAAATTGTTGATCAAATCATGCATGAAAGGATTGTATCCATGATATATTAGTTCCTCTAGAGAGTCATGTTGAGTTGTTCATGTCCAGGTTTCCTGAAGAGCACAATGTATCGGTTAAATCCATAGAGAGAAGGTATTTATAATTATAATTTCAATTCATTTATATTTTAAAGGATTATGGTTTGAGAAATTAAATATAATTTAGTGCAATAAAACTAGCGAATATAAGGTAAAAATAATGATATATTGTTAAAATGTTTTAGTATTTAGTTCAAGAAATATCCTATAAATTACGAAAACTAGCATTTTGGTTATGCCAGGTGATGGTTTATCATGGCGAGGGTGAGTGGTGTGTTCTGTAAAACACCACAACTGATAGTGGCACACATTCTGGTTTATATATGCCAGAAATTGATAGAAAGGATCAAGGATGTGGATAAGTACCAATGGTTACATGAGAAATAGTGAGTGGAGTGTACATTGATGGGTCATCTATGGGTAAATATGAGACCACAGCTGGATAATGAAATATTTACAGAGATGCACATAAATTTTATCATGAAAATCCTTCTACATTCTTATGTATAATGTTTTAACATTGGAGAATTTTGGACTATCAATACTTTCTCTGTCATCCTCAATCTTCATCGTGGATTGCCAGTACCGCATAAAATTCTCAGATTCTCCATAGATCCACATCAAGATATGCGTTTAAATGTGGTTTAATTCTGCTTCTAACTCCTGTCCTCTAAATTTCCCAAAAAACGCAAAGGTTAGTGTGAAAATATGTGTTTGAGCAGTACATCCAATCATATTTCACCACATGTGCCTGAAAAGGGACTAAACTAAAACAAATCAAGAATTAAACGTGTTTTTCCCTTTTATCTAATAACACCTTCCCACAGGTCAAAGAACATTTTTCAGTTTAGGCAAATTTTGTGTCCCACACGTATCATATCACATTTATTGAGATTTTTACTGTCCAGTTTCTCATATGCCTTCTCATTTTTGAAGTCAAATTATTGTGATGATTGACGTCTTAAATAGAAAAAATAATCCTAAAAAATGTAATGGATTAAATCAAAATAGAATGCTTTTCAGAAAGAAAAACATATTAAAATAAACCAACGTAAATATTATGACATAAAGTAATTTGAATAAATTATTCTATTGTTCCCCATAGTGGAGCTAATGCTACTACCTAATGTACCTAGGAGGATAAGCTGTACATATAGCATGAAAAATCCTAGATATTTTACTACCTCTTTGCCCAGATTGGACATAAAGAACAACCATGTGAGCATGGTTCATAATGGGACTTCATCTAATTTGAATAAATTGGTCAGATGGGTCCAAAAAGCACGTAAGGCTGGTGCATGCATAATAATACAAAGTGATTATGTTGAATAGGGAGCTGAAATCTGAAGTAAATGGGACATAAACGTTGGCTAATGGATAACTTAAGTGGTTGACTCAACACACACATTAAGTCAATACAACTTTTCTTTTATTTTTGCTACTTAATTTTAGGTTTACAGTTACATTATTCACCATTTAATATTAAAATAAAAAGATTACAGTTTATATCCTCAATTTCTATTTTTGTATACTTTATCAATTTCAGAGTCTCAGAGTCAAGTGGATTTTTTAACACCTTGTTGCTGTTTAATTTAATATACAAGACATAAGTGAATTAAATGGTGATTTTTGGATGCAAATTGGAGAGGAATACAAGCCCAAGACACTTCCTTGAACATAACATGAAACAAATGTCATGGCCCCAACGATAAAAAGAGGTCCAATATACAAGACGTTCCTTCTTCAAGACCATTAAGACATTTTTTAAGAGCTGAGTCAGATAAAAGCGAGAATTCCAGAACTAACCCCAAAATTCAGTTCTGAACGGTATTGTTATTATCATTATTGTTGCCATGAGTGAAGTCTAGATAGAAATATATCCTAGACGTCCAGATCTAGGGATTTAAATTCAGGGGCTGGGAGACTTTGATAAATTCTCTCTAAACTCTTTCCTCCTTATTTGGTGATGTGATGCCAAATAAGCATATGATATCTAGGAATTTAGATATCTAAAAAACCTTCAATTTCTTTAACTATGATAAAATCCGTTTGGCTTAAGGGTTAGTTTATAAACCATTATTTTGAGTAAAATATGTCATTTTAAGGTTCAGATTTATGAAATAATACTTATAAAATTCTCCTTATAACAGGGTAACTGCTAATTTCAAAGGGAGATGTAATTTAAAAAAATTTCAGGAATAGTTGGTTAATATTTTACAACTATTTTGAATACTTATTGGAATGTTTTATAATTTTATAAGTATTCATTGCCATACAAACTAAACCAAACTATTTAAAAGTAAAAATAAACAAAATAACTTCGGTTTGGTTCAGGGTGGTTTGGTCCTGGTCAGTTGAGGTCTCTCTCTGTCTCATTTTGGAGAACACCCCCAATAGAAGCATGCAGAAAGAAAGATACTTGCATAAGCTTACATAGAGTTTAAGACTTCAATTGAATGGTTTTTATTCTTCTTATTTTTAATTTTACCTTCTCTGAATGAGTGAATCCCTTGCCCACTCCATATATAACAGTGAGGGATACATGTGAATTTTATACGTATTATTACATTAAGTACATTTCTACAATGGCCATAGTTAACTGTTAAAAGTAAGTTAATACTCTCATCAATGTCAATATCCAGAATTGTATCAGATACCCATTACAGACATCTAACCTAAATCAGTGTTGTCTATTATCAAATATATGATAATGCTAACTGACTGTCCATGTATATTTCTGACTTCTTAGCCCTTGGTGGTATGTTATCATCATCTGGCTCAATGTGGTCATCAGTATCCTTAAAATTGAAATCTTTAGTATCATTTTGAAATTTATGTTTATTGTTCTGTAGTGATGCGAAGAAAGGATACAAAAATTCATTTGAGACCGCTCTTAAATTACTCACCCATTTTAAGATAAACGGATACAAAAATTCATTTAAGACCGCTCTTAAATTACTCACCCATTTTAAGATAAATGGATCCAAAAAATGATTTCATCTAGTTAAAGATTATCTAAGATACATTTTTTTCCTAAATGTTTATGAATATTATAATTTCAAAACCAATTTTTCTTAACCTTAGGAAGCTTAATTCCCTTCTCAAACAATCTATAGAGAGTGAGTTAGTAACTAATCTGAATTCTTGTATTTGAATTTTTTGCCATTTCACGTTTTATTTTTTCCTTAATTATTCATTAACCAAACTACTTCTAATTCAGTGTTAATAGTTTACATTCAGTGAAACAAGCAAATGGCTATGAAATATGAGTGACATCTTATCCATGAATACTAGAATAGGTTTCTTCATACTTTTATATGAAATATAATCATTTTCTTGGGATAATAATAAGTCGTTATGGCCAGAAAATATTACTTTCCATATATGATTATTCATACTTAACTTTTGTTCTAATAAATTAATAGTGTTTTGGTTGACGTATTAATTAACTCTATACCACATTCCTTTATGTCGGTCAAGATTTTATCCACTAGATATTACCGACATTATTTTATCTAACCATCATTAACCTATATAGGTGTAATTTATAGTGTGAATGTCACATATATTATGCTCCTACAAGTGGATCTACACATAATACAAATAAACATATGTTATCTATTGGATGATATCTAAAAATTAGAAATTTCTCACAGTTAAGGTAATGTCTTACAAAGAATGATTTTTGTACTTTTAGTTACATTTAACTTCTGTTTCACATTTCTAAAAAAATAATGAAAATCATCTTCATGCATTAGTTTAAGACCATTTGCAAATCCATCCTCATTGTCATCTTTCTTGTTCTGGAACTCTGAATATAGTCTTCCACGCTCAAAGATACACTTCTTTAAACTTTAATCGGGTGCATAGTATTGAGGCATAATAAGTTAATAATGTTTTGGATATAATACCATTATTTAAGATGTAGTATTTGAATCTAAAGGGTTTAAAGCATCCTAAAGTAGTTCCTTTTCAATTAACAGCTCATAAAATGTAATTTACATATTATTATGAATCAATAATGATCGTGAAGTAAAGAATATATTTCACAAATTCAGCCCACAAATTGTGGGATTGTCCGTTCGTGAAACCGAACAGCCGAATGTGCAATTGTGTGGTGTGGTGTGAAATTTGCACACCGCACCGCACAGTATTTTTGCACAACCCACTGCACACCGCACACAGGTCTGTGCGATGCGATTTTGTGCGAATGTGCACTTTTGTGAGAGCCCACACCGCCCCCCCTGTGAACCACGCCATCGAAGGCGCATGCCACATCCAAGCACACCCCGCGAACCATTCCGGGCACTGCTGGCTGTCACACTCATCTTCATCTTCTTCGCCAGGGGCTCTGGTGGCCAGCCTGCGACCGCTCCTCCCACCTCATCGGCAGCGTCCGTGACTTTGTTTTAGAAACTAATTCCATATGCAGAAATGCGAGTGTTCTTCATTTGGATGGTAGACCCTAGAGTCTAAGTTATCCTTCATTTAGATGGTAGACCCTCGAGTCTAAATCATAAAATCATTCCCTTGATGTTGAAAATTGATAGGATATCCTACTTACTACAGTTAACTAAATATGAATCATATAAGGATTATCAGGAATAATGCTACATAATAATAATAAAAAGATTGTATTAAGTAAAGGCCTGGGAGATCCCCAAATTGTGTACCGGGCACAATATTACCTAGGGTGTCATTTTATCAACATGGCCCTATTTAAGTCCATGCCAGAAAGTCTTTAGCCAAACTAATGAAAGTCCATTAAAATAAACAAGTGTTATTATTTACGGTATTTAAATATTTATCTTTATTAAATTATTTACCTACCTAGGTGGCAATCATCTTGAAATCGATCTTTATTTTTTGATTCAGACACAATAGCCACCACTTTGATTATAGTCCTCAAAGGATTCGTGAACATCCTCATTATATTCAATCCTTTGATCAATACTAAATAACTGGTAATATCATGCATAAAACTGAATCATTTTATGCCATAACATTCCAACCAAATCAGTCTAAGTCAAGTTCAATTTCTATCTAATTTCTTATACTCAATCCATATGGCATTATTTGGCAGTATATCATTTTAATTCATATTTCAATATTTATTATTTTAATCCAAATAATATCCATGTTTTGTATTTCATTCATCTTGTTAAATAGTTATCAACATTTGAAAAATTCTATATTATAAAATATTTCATGTAACTCTAACTTCTTTTTTAAAACTCAAGTTTTAAGTCCATTTAACATTATGATATTTTATCTAGTGAATTTTTATATCAGTAACAAGTCCTCATTCTCTCATGCCACATTGTAATATAAAATTATCTGTATTCATAGAATCATATTAGCCTTAACTATCATTGAGATTCTTAATTTATAAAATTAGTCATCTCAAATGGAGCTCGATATCTTTTTTCCAAAAATTTAATGTATTTTCTTACACGTAATTTTATTTTTTGTGGATTGAGGGAGTGATAGATATGATGTTTTTATTAAGCTACTCAAAATTCTTTCATTTTTAAGTTCAATGAAATAAAATTTTATTCATTATTATCCTTGTGTGATTTTCATAATGAAGCCCATGAATACATGAAATCACTTAGTGAATTATCAAGGCACCATAATACATTGATTGTTAGTCTTGAAGTATGTAGTGTAATTATTCCTATTTAAAGATCACTTGAGATGGAAATCCAAATCTCGAGAAAGAATAAGACTATTTGTCCTACATATATGATAAGTATGGCTTATCCTCTGGCCATAACTATAGAGACCCTAGATACAAAAAATATGTGCTCTTTGGGTAAAGAGTCCACTTAGTTGGCTCATATGAATCCTCAGATGATGTTATGCCTCAACGTCAATCTAGTTGAGGCATCTTATGTTATTGTTAGTAGTACTTAGACCCGAGACAACAAAGAGATATTTTCAATGTATAAATATTTTTGACTATGATGCACGAGTCCGGAAACAAAATATTCAAATCAGTATATGCTTGGATATAGCAAGAAGTACATGAAGATGATAGAGTGTCCAAGATGATATCACCTATGCTCATTATAATAGGAGACTATATCGAGGACAAAGATGCATACAATTTCCTAACCAGGATAGTAGAGATATCAACGAAGATGTTCTCTGATGATTTCCATTACACTTTATTTATAACTGGAATGTTGGATTAGTGTTTGATTGCTAACCATACCTTAAATCATTTATGAGTCTTCTATGGGTGAATGGTTATGCACATAAAATAACCGAACGCGATATGAGGTTCCCGATAAGCTCGAACAGACGTGTTTATATGTCGTTATTGAGGGGTTTTTCGAACTTAATCACAAAAAATTATGTAACCCTTAATGCGTAAGGGGTCGAACCCTAGGGAGGCGGCTGGTTATATTCAATTTTCTGTCTAATTAGGGTTTAGAATTCGAAACCTAAATGAAATGATGTTTTGACTACTTGTTTAAATGCTAATATTGGTAATTTGCAACTAAACTTATATCTTTTTGAACTTTAATGATTTTAATAATTCTCTGTTATTTAATAACAGAGATTTAAAATCACTTAACTTTATCTTTTTATTTGATTGAAAATCTTTATTTGTTTTGAATTATATATATATTTTTGTTCTTTTTAATGAATTTGAAATCGATTTCTAAAATAGATTTAACTCTAATTTTGTGTATTTCTTTGATTTGTTTCACTATTTTTATCAGAAAACGTTTTACTATTTTTAAAGAAAAAAAGAAACTAATTTTTATGCTATTTTTAGAGCATTTTTTATTGCATTTTTATTTTATCCTAATTAAATCAAAATTGTGAAAATGTGCTAAAAGAGCAAATTGTGAAGATGATTCACCATTTGCTAATTTCAGAACTATGATATCGTAATAGATCAATTCGAATTGATTTAGAAATGAACTAAAATCTACAAATTAAGACGATTAAAATCAAAAATTGAAAAACCAAAGGCGAACATGGACGGAATACGAATTTGAGAAAATCAAGTAGGAAATAAGGTGCAAAAATCAAACAGAAATAGCCTAGAGGTTCCAAGAAGGATTTCGACTCAGCTGGAATGAATCTCGCGCGACGAACGACGAATTTCCTGTGATTTTGTGCTTCGCTTTGGGGGACAAATACAATGACGGATCTGCACAATTCAAGTCCAGTTTGAACTCCAAATCCATCCAGGTGGTTTCTTGAGTCTTCGAGAAGGGTAGGCGCTCACTCCTCGAGCTTGAAAAATCAAGAACAACCTCTTCATATGTCAATTTTTCGCGTTGTTCGCAAAGCGTACAACACAGCGGCGTTCGCCGTTTTGGTATCGTCTACAGGTTTTCCTCCATGCTCACTGCACTATGTGCGCATGCTTTGCACAGGAGAAAACCCGCTCAGCGCTGTGCATGCGCTTAACTTGTTGCGTTGCACGCAGCGAATTAAGCCGCATGAGATTGGTCAGCGTGCCGTCGCCTGTCGTGCACGACACGCATGGCGCTGCATATGCGTGTGTCATGCAATGAAGACACCAATCTGCGCGCTGATTGGTCTGCAGTGGTCTCGTATGCCCTGCACCATGTAGCACCCGCGTGACTGCCAAAACTGGCCCAATAAGGGCCAGTTTAAATTAAAAAAAGGTTTTGTAATTATAAAATAACTGGAATCAATCTAAAAAATGTTTATTAATGACTAAAATGATTTTATTAATTTCTAAATTTCGTTTAATTTGTTTATTTTCTTTTTATTTATAGAAATAGGTCAATTAATCATTTAATTTCATTTAAAATTCATTTTAAAAACATTTAAAGTGTAAAAATTGACCAAAATATTGATTAAAAGTATTATTTAACTTGCAATTCAAAGAATTTATTATTTCAACCTAAAAGGATGATAACATGCGTTAAAATCCATGTTTTATGCATTAAAAGCCCAAAAATATGATGAAATTAGTACTTATTTAGCTCCTATTTGCATGTTATCAGTTCCATTAGAGAGTTCATCTAATGATATGCATCTTCTAAAGCAAATGTGTTGCCGAGATTCCAAGGGATATAATTTGAACCTATTGATTGATCCTTGATTAATTAATATATATGGTAATATAATTACCCAAATTTTTTGGCCAATAGCTATTATTTTCTATACTAAATTTATTACCTAAACTGATCCATGGGCCAAGAGGAAATTTTTTTTCGTAAAATAATAAGAAATGTTTCAATCTTGTGTAAAATAGCAAGAAATAAAAGTTTTATACATTTTTCAAATGTTTTGGCATTAAGTTTAAAATAATATTAATGTATTGTTGTATAATAAATTATTTTCAAAGAATATTTAAGATTGTTTTGCTCTATATCTTTTAGTACCATATAATAAAATAAAATGTACTCAAATATATAAGTTAGTATGGAATTAAATACTTAGATTTATGTTGATTTGTGCCTCTCTGATTTAGATTGTTACGTTTTTTAAAAACTTTCACTTGACCTCTCTTGTAACCATTCTATTTTCCAGGTCTCTGCATTAACCTGAAGGATTAGCTCAAGAAATGTATGTGCAAATATATCTGTTTATCCTATTATTATTTCCTCCTCTCTATCCCTTTCAATTTAGACTCATTTGGTTGAAAATATTGCAGTTATCCTTTTAGAAAGTAAACTCACAATAAAAGATGTTGAGAGTATATTAAAAAAATATTTTTGTTTCCTCTCTCTTCCTATCTTTTCCATCTATTTCTCCTTTTTTATCTTTTATCACTCTTGTTCAACAAATTTTTTATGGATATTTTATGGGGTTTAAGCACCCTAAAAATTCATATACTATACCAGATGAAACTAAGAAACAAGTGGGAATACGTCAGATATATGTTTGATATTGATAAATCCCAGTCCGTTGTGTTTTAGTAAAATTTTTAAATACTACTCTTTGAAAATGATAGACTGAATCTATGTAACTATGTAAAAATAAAAAGCATTTTTTTATGACCCTTTGAATCAACAGTTTTATTCTATATGATCAAATGGGTAAGATAAGTGGAGTGGAGTTTTTTTTGAGTGAGCTGGAGTTTAGAGATGACTTTGGGTATGAGGAGAGCCAAGTTTATTATGAGGATAGAACACTTATTATTGAGGCAAAGAGAAAGAGATGTGAATTTGTGTAAGGAAAGATGCTAGGTGTAGAACCTTTTATTGGGAAAACAATGATTATCACTGAGAAAATAACTGAATAAAGTAGGAAAAAATAATTATAGAACAGTTGAAAGTTCAGAGAGAGAGTGTAAATCCTAGACAGTAATTGATATTTATATTGTCAAATCGTTATATGAATATGTTTCTCTTCTAAAACTTTAAAAAACAGAGTGAACGTCATCATTTTCATAGATAATCAAACTTCAAGACATCACATTAAACTATGTTGATTTATCATTGACTGTGCTTATTGTCATGTTAAAAAGTAACCTTTTCTTTCGACTTAATTATTTAAAAATAATTAAACTTTTAGTTCAAATTTTATGAACTAAAAAATGTGAGGATACTCAATATAATTATTAAAATTTGACAATATAGAATTTCCGAAGTCCTAGTAAACTAACTGGTAGGAATGTGATTTTGAACTCATAGAAAGGGATAAAATGGGGGGGAACAAAATCTCTCTCATGTTATGTTTCGTTTCAAAAAAAAGCTGAAGAATTCACTAATTTTGTGGGATGAAAATGAAAAAACAATTGTATGAAATATTTCAATATAGAGGAAGATACTAGTTATATAAAAATATAGATATTGAGTTTCTCTCCACCATAAAATCTGCATTGTATAATTCCTTTAGGGTTCAGGTCAGCATTCAGGGACTTATGAACGTTATTTTTAACAAGTTACTTTACAAATTGAGTATTCATTCTTTGACATTTGACATATGATTAAATTAATTGACATATACTTATTACAACCTATATCATCAAAAACCCCCGTGACATTTGATTAAATTAATTGGCATATACTTATTACAACCTATATTATCAAAAACCCCTCTGACATATGATTAAATGAATTATTATTTACTTTTTATTCATTTGAACAGAATTTTACTCGTTCATGACTTTTGAATATCATTTATAAAATTTATTTTTTGAAATGGAACTCTTTTTTGCAATATTTTATTGGGTAAATTAAAGCCATAACTAACCAAATATGGCCTTGCATATTTGAGAACTAGACACATTTTCATGGATCTAATGTGAATAGGTTACTGCAAAAAAAATTTATTGCATAAGATATTTGAGTAATTTACTCAATATATGTAAATTTTAAATTATTTTACCACGACATCGGATTGGTTGAATAATATCAGACTAATATATATTTTTAATATATATACATAACTTACTAAATTTATGCAATAAAATTTTCATTTACAAACACATGCGGTCTTCTCCATTGATTGTAATATGGAAATACAAAAATATTCATAGGATTGAATTCTTCGGTGCTAACTCCGGTCTCCTTTTTATTCACAACGACATCTATTTTTTCACTCAAATACCGCTTGCCTTAAATTTACCATCATCCTGTCTCTCTTTGACTCTCTTTCTGTACGTACAACCGTATTGTGCGTACCTGCAAGCAACGGTCTCTCCTACTCTATCTTTACGCCCGTTTCAACAAGGTGTTTCAAAAATTGATAATTACACTTTCTGTCTGTGTCAGTTTCGACCAATCGATATGGTTTCTCTTAGCCACATGATTAAACAAAATAAGTCAATGGTTGAAAGGAAGCAGAACCTCAAAACTTTATATAAAGAAAACCCCATAGGTATTTCAACATCCGAGTTATTATTAAATAACCCATGGCGTAAGCAGAAACGTATTTTCCGATGAAGTCCACAAAAATGAGAAATAAGATGCATCTTCTAGGACTTCAACCCTGCGCATGACATATTGCAGATTCCTCTCCTCTAACCCCTAATCCATTTGGTGGGTTTTATCTCTAAAGTTGACTTAGCGTTCTCTATCTTTATCGCATAAACTTGTGGTTGCTCTTGTCTAAGGAATCGTGGAGAAAATCTAAGATAATTCTCTTCCTTCTTTCTCCTCTTCTCCATCTCTTTCAACGGCTTATGATTTGCCCTTAGCCGTATTGTGCCAAGTTTCTTTCAATCACTCCTTTCCCTCTATTTTCCTCTCTTTCTTACCCTCCATGCAATAAAATTTATTTCTTCCATCCAATAGAAGTCTCACATTCGTCTAGAACAACAACGAGAATCTATGTAATGAATAATTCTCTCTCTTCTTATCCCTCCTCTTCTTCATCTCCATATATGCCTTTTGACTTGCTGGCCTAAGCCGTACTTCGCTAAGTTTGTGTCCATTAGTCCTTTTCCCTCTATTATCCTCTCTCTCTCTCTCTCTCTCTCTCTCTCTCTCTCTCTTATACTGCAATAAGTTCTTTCCTCCATCCAATTGAAGTCTCAGCTTCGTCCAGAACAACAAGAAGGCGAGATATTCAGAAGAATACTCTCTTATCTGCATACTGCGAGATAGCGCGATGGCCGGAGGTAAAGGGCGATCTCTTCAGGATACACCAACATGGGCGGTGGCGATTGTGTGTTTGGCGCTGGTTGTGATCTCCATCTTGATCGAGCATTTGATCAATCTCGTCGGAAAGGCAAGCCAAATAGGAAAAAATATGGGGAATAAAGTCTTGTTTTTTATCACATTTAATCTCGCTCCATGTCAATGGGTTTACATTCTTTGGCTCAATTCGCGCCGCAGTGGCTCATGCGTCGAAACAAGACGGCGCTCCATGAAGCTCTAGAAAAAGTAAAATCAGGTTTGTTGACAGCCAATCAGGACTTTCATCTCTCTTTTCCCTTCTCTCTGTCTCGTTTCTCTCTTCTCTCTATCCCGCTTCTTTCTTCTTTCTCTCTACTTCTCTCATCTCTCTTTTCTCTTCTCTCTACCTCTCTCATGTCTCTTTTCTCTTCTCTATCTCTCTTTTCTCTTCTCTCTATCTCTCTCATCTCTTTTTTCTCTTCTCTCTAGCTCTCTCCTCTCTCTTCCCTCTCATTTCTCTCATCTCTCTATCTCTCATCTTTCTTCTCTCCATCTCTCTCTATCTCTCTTATCTTTCTTCTTTGCATCTTTCTCTATCTTTCTTCTTTCCATCTCTCTGTCTCTCATCTCTCTTCTCTCCGTCTCTATCATCTCTCTTCTCTCCATCTCTCTCTATCTCTCTTATCTTTCTTCTTTGCATCTTTCTCTATCTTTCTTCTTTCCATCTCTCTGTCTCTCATCTCTCTTCTCTCCGTCTCTCTCATCTCTCTTCTCTCCCTCCCTCTCACCTCTCTTCTCTCCCTCTCTCTCATCTCTCTTCTCTCCGTCTCTCTCATCTCTCTTCTCTCCATCTCTCTCATCTCTCTTCTCTCCCTCTCTCTCATCTCTCTTCTCTCCGTCTCTCTCATCTCTCTTCTCTCCATCTTCTCTCATCTCTCGTCTCTCCGTCTCTCTCATCTCTCTCCTCTCTTTCTCTCCATCTCTCTCATCTCTTTTCTCTCCCTCTATCTCATCTCTCTTCTCTCCGTCTCTCTCATCTATCTTGTCTCCGTCTCTCTCATCTCTCTTCTCTCCATTTCTTTCATCTCTCTTCTCTCCATCTCTCTCATATCTTTTCTCTCCCTCTCTCTCATCTCTCTTCTCTCCCTCTCTCTCATCTATCTCATCCTTCTCTTTCCCTTCCGCTCGCGGTTTCTCACTTCTCATAATCATCATCATTGGTTCCTCTATAACATTGTCAGTTCGTTGTTATTTTAATCAATTACGTATTCTCTGTCCTCAATTATATGGTTTTGATATGTATCTCTTTCTTATGCTTGGGTACCCACATGAGAGTTCCTTCTATCTTGTTCAGTATGGTTTCCCCGCTCCCACTTTCTTTTTTTGCCTTCCATCTATTAATTCTACTCGGATATATTTTTTTCTATCGAGCTACACGCTCAACAGAAAAATTTCAAACCCATCAATTCTAGGAGAAATTCTCTTAAATCTATGTTTTTTTGCTTTCAGAGCTTATGCTTTTGGGGTTTATATCACTGCTTTTAACGGTGGGGCAAGCACCCATATCTGAGATTTGTATACCCAAGAGCATGGCTGAAAGTTGGCACCCTTGCTCCAAGTCTAAGGAGTTGGCGGCTGGCTACGGCAATAAAAGTGACGGCGCTGCAAGACGTAAACTACTTGAGAACATACCTATTTCTGCAACAAATCGCCGAGTTCTTGCTTCCTATGGTGTTGACAAATGCGCTGCAAAGGTGAGAACTGTTTAATCTTTTTTTTTAACTGTAATAATTTATATGAAGTCACCGAACTTCTGCTTATGAAACGCTCCTTAATCATTTTTTTTTGAATGAAGACATCCAAATAATCCTCATGCAATAACTCTCTTTTTAATCTTTATTTAGGATGCTAGCTCTTTCTATCCATATTCCGATCATCTATCTATAGGCAACTTTTCATTTTTATTGAGTTTAGGACGCAAATTAATCAGGAAAATTTGCGGGTTTCTCATAATTTATATCTTTCATTCTTTTTCCTCTGGAAAGTGATGATATGATTGGTATTCAGTATCCAAATTCTACCCAGATGATTTTTTGTGCGAGATAGTGAATCTCTTTTGTCAAACATTTCACCATAAAGTTCAAATTACATCTAATTAATGTTTAATTATTCAGAATATGGTACCTCTGGTGTCAACTGACGGTATTCACCAACTCCACATCTTCATCTTCGTGTTGGCCGTCTCCCACGTTATTTACTGCATTTTAACCCTAGCCCTGGGACAGCTCAAGGTCAATACCACTACTTTGCATGACACTTGACTTGATTTAGTATATGGGTCTTGCCTAACCTGTAGTCATAATGTGTGATCTGGAAATTAAAGATGCGGACGTGGAAGGCATGGGAGCTGGAAGCCCATTCGATCGAGTACCAGTTCACACATGGTAAGTTTTTCCGGAGCAAAAAATATAGAGATGCAAGGAGATAAATAAATAAATAAAGACCAGATTGATTGATGGATGGAGAGATAAATACTTGGACAAAGAGATAGATATATAGATAAATAGGTAGGTAGATAGATAGATAGATAGATAGATAGATAGATAGATAGATAGATAGATTGATTGATTGACGGATTGATAGGTAGATATAGATAGATAGATAGATAGATAGATAGATAGATAGATAGATAGATAGATAGATAGATAGATAGATAGATAGATAGATAGATAGATAGATAGATAGATAGATAGATAGATAGATAGATAGATAGATAGATTGACGGATAGATAGATAGATAGATTGATTGACGGATTGATAGGTAGATATAGATTGATAGATAGGTATCGGCAAGTTACTAAGAATAAAGTAAACGAATTGCATGGCAGATCCCGAGAGGTACAGATTCGCCAGAGATACTTCGTTTGGCCGGAGACATCTGAACTTCTGGAGCAGCTCCCCCGTTCTTATGTGGATTGTATGACTTCTTCTTCCCTTTCTTGATTCATGATTGAATTCAGAGGGATATATCATGCCACAAAGTACGCTTCACGAACACCGTATTACTCGATGATTTACTCCATAACTTCTCTAATTGTTCCATCAGGTTTGTTTTTTTCGGCAATTCTTTCCCTCTGTAACCAAGGTAGACTTTATGACCTTGAGGCATGGATTCATCATGGTGAGGCTCAGAATCTTCTTCCACTTGGGTTTTAGCTTCTTATCCCATCATTAATCTAGCTATCTGCAGGCGCACCTAGCCCCATCGTCATCCACCAAGTTTAACTTCCACAATTACACCAAACGATGCCTTGAGGAAGACTTCCGACTAGTCGTCGGAATAAGGTTTGACTCAAACGACTATAACTGATCATTGAAGATATATTTAAAATCGCATGTTTGGAAGCGTTTAACTTATTTTTCTGTTATGTTTCAGCCCCCTGATATGGTTCTGCGTGGTTGTTTTCATTTTGTTCTACACGCACGGTTCGTCTGTCTTATTTCTTTCTTAACTTCAGCAAAAAATAATCTTATTGCTCAAATAAGTCTTGAGGTTTGAGGTGTTCTTTCCAGGATGGTACTCCTACTTTTGGCTTCCCTTTATCCCTCTCATCGTAAGTTTTCAAATATAGAAAGACTGAAAGATTGAAAAATAGAACGGTAAAAGTATATCATCATTGGAATAGGTTATTCTGACTATTGGGGCGAAGCTACAAATGATCATCACTAGCATGGCTAACCAGATTATGGACAGAAGAGACGTTGTTAGAGGTGCTCCTCAGGTCCATCTAACGGATGAACACTTCTGGTTTCGCCGTCCCAAGATTATTCTCCTACTCATTCATTTCGTTCTCTTCCAGGTTCTATATCTCTATTTGTCAGTTTACCCATTCATCGGTCATCTGCCTATAAGTTAGACAAATGATAAGCAAATGTATGATTTTTTTGCAGAACGCATTTCAGCTAGCGTTCTTCGTCTGGAGCTCGGTATGTTGATTGAGTCCTAGATAATTAGCTTTTGAAAGAGCTGATATATCAATTCTATTTGAAAACTTTGCAGTATGAGTTTGGGCTTAGCTCTTGCTTCCACGAACGTGCGGAAGATATTGCCATTAGACTTTCCATGGGGTAGGAATCCTATCTATTGTTGCATTATAGTACTCAGAAGTCATGGGAAGTAGCATCTGAATAAACTTCAAATCTAGAATCAAAATGTTTTAGTCTTGGAAGCCTTAGCATCTCAATTTTAACTATTAATTGTTGTAAGAAGGGAATTACCCAGACATAATGATTTGTATTTTCCATTAGAAATCAAGTTTGACTGTTTCTTAGTTAAGCTAGTAGTTTCCAATTCACCAACACTTATCTCTTTCGAAAAAAAGAATAATAAAGAAATAAATGAGTATTACAATACATTATGAATTAGAAAAAATATTTTAAATTTAAAAGGAAAAAAAAATTACCACTAATTGTATCAAGGTTTACTTCAACTTTCCAGAGTCCTCATCCAGGTTCTATGCAGTTACATAACTCTTCCTCTCTACGCCTTGGTAACCCAGGTAGACCATTGAACCTTCCTCCCAGTTAATAAACTCTTATTTTTTAAAATTCCTTTACAGCGATCATCGACATTCATTAAAATTTCAGATGGGTTCGAATATGAGATCGTCAATGTTCAACGAGAGGATATCCATGGCACTAAAGAAGTGGCACAACACAGCAAGGAAGAACGTAAAGGAAGCTCACAACCGTTCTGGATCAGCGAGCCCTCGCTTCAGCCGGACACCACCAAACGGACTATCGCCAGTTCATCTTCTTCACAACTTCAAAAGAGATGTGGAAAGCTTGCCGAGCTCCCCACGTTTCTACAATGTGGAGGATGGCTCGTCATCGCCTAACTACAGAAGAGGGGCAGACACAGAATCAATAGAAGGGAATGATGGTGCAAAGGCTGAGGCCAGAATAGGAGGGGAAGGACGTGCTATCGACGTGTCCAGGAGTTTGTCCCTTGATGGAAGTGGAAGAAAGGCGTGATACTTTTGGAATCTTATGTTTTTGGTGTAAGATTAATCTCTTAAACGATGGACAAGTACATCGTTATAACCGCATGTTCCAATTGACAGGTTCCAATTAATGTGATTCACTTGTGCCAATGATGGGATTCAGATATTTATGATGTAAGTCTTGTGATTAAAATTATATTTTTAGAGGATAGTCATCTTCATGAACTTCTTGATGCGCCAAAACTAAGAATGTAAGTCATGTTTAGAATCCCATGATTAGAGACTTGTAGGTCATGGTCAAAGTACAACTGTCCATCCACAAGACTTCTTTGGTGTCTCAAGTATAAGGACCACTTAACTTTGATGTGAC
Organism: Wolffia australiana; assembly: GCF_029677425.1. Taxonomy (NCBI): domain Eukaryota; kingdom Viridiplantae; phylum Streptophyta; class Magnoliopsida; order Alismatales; family Araceae; genus Wolffia; species Wolffia australiana. The sequence continues at coordinate 2,772,552 of NC_135840.1, forward strand.
TCAACTTGATTCAAAGGTCGGTATAATACCATTTAGGAATTCATATGGATCACTTTAAATAAACTCTTTCCACTAAAGAGCACACACTATCTATCATTAGTGTTTCATAAATCTAGCTAATTATTTATAATAATATTCATATATATATATATTAATATGTATATGTATATTAATTATGGATTGACCTTAGCCAAGGGGTCGGTTCAGCTTCCAACCTGAGGGGTGCCAAGCTACACCTCATGCTCCAAAATATACAAGAGTGTACCAACTCTCTGATGGAACATTTATTGTCATTGGTAGTTATATACATATAATCACTCATATGTGGAAGACTCTGAAATGACTTAAGTTATGGTTGAACACCACCCTCATGAGTGATTCCAACTAGTATTTATGTGTAAAGGAGGTCATCGGAGAACCTCTTTTACAACATATACACTACCATAGTTACATAATTCAATGTGTCTGGTTTGAGTAAACTCCAATCATAAAGAGGGTGGACAATCCCATCTTGAACGTCCAATGATCTTTGCAAGCTTCTTTTTATATCTGAGCTAAGACTACACAAATTCGATGAGTAAGGATTCTTAAGTCCTAGTCAAAACATAATCGTTTATCCCTAAGAGTTCTTTGACATCCAAGTCATATGACTAATTACAAGATAGTGACATGAATCAACCATATTGCCAAGTAAGTGTGATACCATTCTGGAATTCATAAAGATCAAAACTGTATACACACTAACTTTGTATACACCAGCGGCCACATTATCATTCATACTCCTTAGATAAGTAAGATTAGATAGTATGTTTTTTTCTGTTTATTTGTACATCTATCATGAGTATCCATTGAACATCAATATCCAAAACATTTTATAAAAAAATAGTGATCATTTTATTATGGTTGCATCATAATTCACTAAGATATTAGACAATTTCAAATACTTCATTATAAGCATTATGATCAAATAAGAATGATCAAACATTTATTTAAATTAATTTAATATGACATAGAGTAGAATCAACTTGAAGGCCACATAATATCTATCAATATCCCACTTAGAAAAAAATCGATTATCCCTATTCAACCATCCGATTATTTTGTAGTGACGCTGAAAACATCATGAGATAAGGAAATCATTAGTGGATATTCCATCACAATATCTCATCTAGTAGTGATATCCATATTCAAATTACAGAGCCTGTAAATATTTTTTCCCTTTAGATGAGACAGTAGTTCTTTTGCTTGTGCTATTGTACCATTGTTGTCACAAAATAAAAAATAAGTTCTGAGATCGAAGGAACAACACCAATTTGAATGTTGAATTTCTTTAACAATACTATTTCCTAGTGGCATATGATGCTGCAATATATTGAGCTTTTCCCATTGAGTCTATAGTAGTACTCTATAAATGGACATTGTAAGCTATAATCGAAGTTATAATGCCTCTTATGAAAATGTCCGAATGAGTATAAACAACCAATTCTAAATCTCATTTCAGGTTCCAAGGCAAGCTAGACTTGGTTGTAACCCCCTCCTTTCTTCTCTCCCTCTCAAAAGCTTCCTCCTCCTAATGTGGCTGGATGGTGAGAAGATTGATAAAGTCTCACGAAGATTTGGATATATTGAATACGAGATCTATTATTGAAGCAATCGTGTCGATATATCTAGAGCTCAAACACATGAATGACTTGAAGGTACCTTTCCAATGAATCAATTGAGAGTAGAATATATTTCACCCAAGATTATTTAGAATACATTCCATTCAGTCCCATTCCATTTGTTCAAATAGGCCATTCTTCTTTCATCCAAAAATCCCATATAGAGGATAGGGAGAAGATAGGAAAACTGTGAGAGAGAGGAAGTGTTGTCACACCATAGAAAAAAAAAGTGAAAGTTGATGAAAATGAAGATACAACACATAGTGTCTATAAAAATGCCTAAAAGAGAAAGTGTTTAATTAGATTTTTTATTTACCTATAATCTGAAACTTGACAGAACGAGACAATACATACATATGAAAATTTAGTTATTTTCTAAGATTTTAAATAATTAAAAAACAAGGAAAAATTTTAGGAAAAATAGTTGGAAAATTAAGATAATCGACAGTTGTTCAATAAAATGGGTAGAATAGAAAGAACAAGTCTTTTGTAAAAAATTTAGTAAATTTTTGTTATGTTTGGTTTAAAAATATATTTTTTCATATGAGTCTTAATTATATTCATGTGAGACAACTTGTTAGATTCAGCTTCTTCCTCCATATTTGTCCTCACATCTCCTTTCTCTCTCACTCATTCCACACCCATCCCTCAGGCACAAAGGACTGTCACCCTCTAGATTTGAAATGATACGATAAGGATGAAGGAGAAGAGGAACTTCTTCCATTTAAATTTCAAAAATCAGTTTCATGTTCCGCTAGAAATATCTCATATTAAATGAGAAACTAGTGAATATACAGGCAGGAAGGACGTCTAATTTCCTGGTAGACAAAGAGAACAAAGGGAAGGGATGTAAATTGATGATTTTGCCCTTGGCCACTCATTTTCCACCATTGGGAGGTTAAAAAGTGCAATTTAATTGCAATTGTGTACCCTTCTTATCTCTAGTGGATCTTCATCTAAGTCACCATGCTATGTCAGTTGCTGCTGCCACCTATTACTGATTGGTATCCTGAAACAAGATGAAGAAAGAGAGTACAATGGACAAAATTGATCTCGGCCATTTTGTCTTCTTTTAGATGATAGATAGTCAGGATTTTTCAAAAAAACATTTTCGAAGCGCTCACTTTAAGACTTGCTTTTAGCCGGGTTATCTTAAAGCCCACATATTGATACCCTCTTGTTCAATTCAAACTACAGCTCTCAAGTCGTGATGGGTATCTTCTCTACTTGCCAAAGGCCTAGCCCACACTTCAACTAATATAAATTGATGATTTTGCCCTTGGCCTCATTTTCCACCATTGGGAGGTTAAAAGTGCAATTTAATTGCAATTGTGTACCCTTCTTATCTCTAGTGGATCTTCATCTAAGTCACCATGCTATGTCAGTTGCTGCTGCCACCTATTACTGATTGGTATCCTGAAACAAGATGAAGAAAGAGAGTACAATGGACAAAATTGATCTCGGCCATTTTGTCTTCTTTTAGATGATAGATAGTCAGGATTTTTCAAAAAAACATTTTCGAAGCGCTCACTTTAAGACTTGCTTTTAGCCGGGTTATCTTAAAGCCCACATATTGATACCCTCTTGTTCAATTCAAACTACAGCTCTCAAGTCGTGATGGGTATCTTCTCTACTTGCCAAAGCCTAGCCCACACTTCAACTAATATAAATTGATGATTTTGCCCTTGGCCACTCATTTTCCACCATTGGGAGGTTAAAAAGTGCAATTTAATTGCAATTGTGTACCCTTCTTATCTCTAGTGGATCTTCATCTAAGTCACCATGCTATGTCAGTTGCTGCTGCCACCTATTACTGATTGGTATCCTGAAACAAGATGAAGAAAGAGTACAATGGACAAAATTGATCTAAACCATTTTGTCTTCTTTTAGATGATAGATAGTCAGGATTTTTCAAAAACATTTTGAGCGCTCACTTTAAGACTTGCTTTTAGCCGGGTTATCTTAAAGCCCACATATTGATACCCTCTTGTTCAATTCAAACTACAGCTCTCAAGTCGTGATGGGTATCTTCTCTACTTGCCAAAGGCCTAGCCCACACTTCAACTAATATAAATTGATGATTTTGCCCTTGGCCACTCATTTTCCACCATTGGGAGGTTAAAAAGTGCAATTTAATTGCAATTGTGTACCCTTCTTATCTCTAGTGGATCTTCATCTAAGTCACCATGCTATGTCAGTTGCTGCTGCCACCTATTACTGATTGGTATCCTGAAACAAGATGAAGAAAGAGAGTACAATGGACAAAATTGATCTCGGCCATTTTGTCTTCTTTTAGATGATAGATAGTCAGGATTTTTCAAAAAAACATTTTCGAAGCGCTCACTTTAAGACTTGCTTTTAGCCGGGTTATCTTAAAGCCCACATATTGATACCCTCTTGTTCAATTCAAACTACAGCTCTCAAGTCGTGATGGGTATCTTCTCTACTTGCCAAAGGCCTAGCCCACACTTCAACTAATATAAATTGATGATTTTGCCCTTGGCCACTCATTTTCCACCATTGGGAGGTTAAAAAGTGCAATTTAATTGCAATTGTGTACCCTTCTTATCTCTAGTGGATCTTCATCTAAGTCACCATGCTATGTCAGTTGCTGCTGCCACCTATTACTGATTGGTATCCTGAAACAAGATGAAGAAAGAGAGTACAATGGACAAAATTGATCTCGGCCATTTTGTCTTCTTTTAGATGATAGATAGTCAGGATTTTTCAAAAAAACATTTTCGAAGCGCTCACTTTAAGACTTGCTTTTAGCCGGGTTATCTTAAAGCCCACATATTGATACCCTCTTGTTCAATTCAAACTACAGCTCTCAAGTCGTGATGGGTATCTTCTCTACTTGCCAAAGGCCTAGCCCACACTTCAACTAATATAAATTGATGATTTTGCCCTTGGCCACTCATTTTCCACCATTGGGAGGTTAAAAAGTGCAATTTAATTGCAATTGTGTACCCTTCTTATCTCTAGTGGATCTTCATCTAAGTCACCATGCTATGTCAGTTGCTGCTGCCACCTATTACTGATTGGTATCCTGAAACAAGATGAAGAAAGAGAGTACAATGGACAAAATTGATCTCGGCCATTTTGTCTTCTTTTAGATGATAGATAGTCAGGATTTTTCAAAAAAACATTTTCGAAGCGCTCACTTTAAGACTTGCTTTTAGCCGGGTTATCTTAAAGCCCACATATTGATACCCTCTTGTTCAATTCAAACTACAGCTCTCAAGTCGTGATGGGTATCTTCTCTACTTGCCAAAGGCCTAGCCCACACTTCAACTAATATTTCCAAAAGGATAATACCATATGGAAAAAATTAGAAAGAAAAATAAATATATAAATCTCAAATAAAAATCATTATTTATTAAATATCAGACGTTTCTCTTGTGTTGCGCATGTGGGACCCTTGCACGATTTTAACTCAAAAACCATAGATGTAGCACTGCATGTGGCCTTGTATTTTGGCCACACATGCTGCTGCTGATGTGGGTTCTAAGGCTTGTGGTTGTGGCTTTGGTTCCGGGTGTTCCCACCAACTACAGCTGCACACCCTAGGTGCAGTTGTGCCCTCCAGTTGTAGCCTGCTGCTTGTGGCTGAGTTAAAGCCCCTTTTTCTAGAGTTATCCTATTTTCTCATGACAAGAAAGGGGTAAGACAATGAAAAGTTCAATATCTATATTTGTTGTCTCATTCATGAATAAATCAGGGAAAATAAGGATACATAATAAATTTCACGTCATACATGAATTCATGAATGAAATAGGATTATTCGTCAAACAAGGACATATGTATCATATATCAATGTTTTTAACATGGTAATACCTTTGAAATGATAAAATGGATAAATGACTTTTTATATGTCAGTATCCTAGTACATCACGTTATTTTTAAATTCTAGTTGTACAAGAGTATAGGATATAACCAATTTGGTCTTGGACAGTAAAACCGAACCAACCAAACTGAACAGCATAAAATATATATCTAAATTGTTTTTTCCATGAATTTTCTTCCTTAAAAATATCTAAAATTATAAATTTTATCTTTTTGAAATTTTTTTTACTCAAACCTAATTTGTATTTTCCTCTCCCCATGGTTGTGAGCCTTACCATGTACTGTTCCATAAATTTTATGAATACTGTTGCATAAATCAGACCCTTAATTATGATTTTTTGGCAAAAGATTTTGATTCAATACTCACAGAATTTATTCATTTCTTGAGTTTTTCTCACAGTTTGATTCATTAGATGATAAATATTATAAATTGGTTTGCCTATGTATGAGGTGAGACTTACAGTATGCTCTTGATCCTGCGAGTGAGGTAAAAATGAGAAATTATCAAAATTCATTCTTAATAGTTAATTTTGGATACAATAGCATTATTGTTTCGATAAAGAAATGTTTAAATTACCATAAAAAAATGAATTAAATGAAATTAAATAAATACCTATCAGTACTCCAAGAAATCCTATTGCTCTCTTCAACATGCTTTTCAGCACAAATGGTTCCAAGAAGCTATGTGGTGAAGATCTTGTTGATGGCCTTACCAGAAATCACAATCTCCGACATCCTTCTTCTCAACCTTCACATTGATCACATATTTGCTTTGTTTTTAATATCTCTCTCATTTGAAGGAATAGAAATGAATTATTGGGTTTTTGTTTCCAATCTTTGGATATTGTTTAAATAATTAGAAACCAATCAGTGTTTTCTCATTTATTTTTATAAACACAGCCTTCCTGTTTGAGCTATAAAATCATCCTTGATTATTTTTCATCTCATTCATATCTCTATTTACATTGATCGATCTGATCGTCAAAGAGTTTTTTTATTATTTCCATCATAAAGCTTCAGATTTCTCATTCAATATTTCTCCATGTTCAATATTTTTATGTGTTCCATTTTTGTTTACATTCAATATTGTCTTTTGATTCAGTTTTTTGTGCCCCTTTTTTTCTTCCTGATCAATCTCTGTCTTGCCACCCATTCATTTTCTTTCCAATCAGTTTACTTCCTCCCAATCGCTTATTTCCCCATCAATCTCTTTCGTCTTATTTAATTTACCTTCCCCTTGAACTTTTCATTCACGTGCATTAAGTACAGTGAGGTGTGCTTATCTTATGGGTCAAGTTCTATAAAATCTTTATAAGCTGTATTGAATAAGATTCTTTTTTATCTAAATCTCACCTCATTCATCACTATCTCTTTTTTATTAGAACTGAATTCTTGCTGTCTCCGCAAACTTTTGTAATAAGGCATAACTATTATTGTTATTTTTCAATTCATAATTTATCTCCATGATTATTGATTTTAATTATAATATTTTATAATATTTGGTGTATTATTTTAAATAATATTTAGACTAAATATAAATTTGGTAGGTTTTGGACAGAATAATATCGTGAGATAAGAAGATTGTTGGTGTGATATAAAACTTAATAGCTTATTTAAGCCCTTTTATAACCTAACCACATTACTTAGATCTAACACCTATAACAATGCATGGGCTGTCCTGGGGATAGCCTTTCTCTCTCTTAGATAAGATTGGGTCACATTTTTTGTGGTTCACTTTTCCATTCGTTTATTCTACCTTTCTGTACTATGTATTTATCTTCAATTTGAGTAAGAATTTTATGTTAGTCATACATCCTCTGATTCATTATTTCATGTTAAACTGTGCGAGAAGAACCACTAATTATAACATGTCTTCAATTGTAAAACCATTTGGGTGAACATAAATGCATTTTGTTTATGAGAAGGCCAAATTTATTTTCTGTGGAATTTATGGAGGAAAAATTGACAAAACTGAAATCCAAAAAGATAAGCTTTAATTTATTTTAGTAGAAAAGTAAGAATGATACTTGTGTTTTTATAATGGTAAGCTTTATTACATTTTCATGAATTAAACATCCTATTTAGATTTTGCATCCTTTTTATGAAGGTTTAAATGATCATTTTCAGGATACTTAATTTCATAATGCAAAGGATGATCACCAACATACAATCGTAGTATGAATATGGCTATTTATGGATTTATTATCCATGACAGCAATAATAATTTATAAATATTAAACATTATTTAAGCATTAATGATCATTGACTTAAAAAACATGTCACCAATTTGTTAGGAAGGAATGTATAGTATGAAGAGGAGTAAGAAATATTTCATATAACTTTCATATCAAGTTTTCAAATACATCATAAAACTTATTTATTATTTCTAAATTAAGTTGGTGGTTATATAACTAAGAGGAGCAGTGAATTGGTTTCCAAGTTAGTCTCTGTGTTTTCTAAATGATTTTTTATGGATTAGTGGATTTATTACGCATTGCTCAATATCACAAAATAGGTATTTTTATTTTGGTTTGGGGACCAAAATGTCATATATGTCCAGGCTCCAGTACATCTACCTCTACTCCTAAAATCGTCACCAGCGAATCCTGATCTTTACATCCATCTCTAGGGTTGTAAGACTACCTTAGTACAAGACACAGCGAACCCCCCCATGGCACTCCCTATCACTCACTGTCGTCCTATATTACCACCCACTCTAATCTCAACCTCCTTTGCTCTCAAACACTTTAACTTTCTCGGGATGACCTCTTTGTTGAGATCCTATGTTATTGCGGATGTGTTGTGCCTTTGGGTGGTGGGCTTCTCGACTCAGGTAGTAATTCTTGTACTTTTTAGGTTTTCAGTCTACACAAATCCTTTGGCTTGCAAAGAATCAATGATACAATATAATTTGGATCTTGCTTTGAGATTCAATATGCATTCAATTTGAACTAGGGAGAAATGATTATGCGAACAACATAGTTAGCCACCTAAAGGGGATTTTCCTATGCCTATTGGGTTCTGGTGCCTTGGTTGAATGATAGAACAGCATTTATCGATTGAAAATTTATCCTTAGATAGGAGTGCCTCCATTATTTACACTTTACGTGCAACTTTTCATAAAAACCCATTAAGTGTATTCTCATATACCCCTACGATCTTATGCGTGTGACCCTATAGGCCCATGTATTGTTCTAGAACTAACTTTAGTATTCCAACAATTATTATTAGCCAACATTATTAATTAACTATATATATAGAGTAACTAACTAAGGATCAGTTTAACCCAATTGATATTTTAAGCTTCCAACCCGTGGGGTTCCAAGCTACAGTATATGCTCTAGAAGACACCGAGTGGTGTTTGAACTCTCTCATGGAACCTTTATCATTCATTATATCAAATTAAATCAATGAAATTATGCTTCTATACTTCTTTTTTGTAACACATTTTTAGATTTGCACAAGCACGCTTATTCACCATTTAAGGATAAAATGAGAGATTATAATTTATTTTCCTAACTTAGATATTTTATTGATTTCTCACATCTTTTTGGAGTTTTATTTAAAAAAACAGGACTTAGGTAAATGCAATTGTGAATCTGAGACACAAATGAGAGGAAAGTAGAAACCTAAGCCATCTAGTAGATAATAGGAGGCCCACTACACAAGAAGCCCATTCTAGAAGCCCATTCAAATCTCCTTAAAGACTGAGTCAACTAAAGGCAAGAATTGTGGAACTAACCCACAATTTGAATTTGAAAGGTCTATTTTCAAATCCGAGGAGGGGACATGGGAGCACACTGGAAATTAAGAAATTCTAACCCTCCAATCCCTTAGAATTAAATCCAATGGAAGGGAGAGTTAGGGCATGATGGCGGATGTCGTCAGAGACATTGTCTGGATGCATACGAGACGATGCTTTTATACTAATTCGATGTCGAACATCGTCGGGGACGTCATCTGACACTACCGAGATGATGCTTTGATACCTAGATGATGACAGACATTGTCGAGGATGTCGTCCGATCGGATAATTCCCTAAGGGGTGTAACTACGTGATGATGTGTCCTAGGCGAACAGTGACTGTGACGGTAACCTTCTGACCCTCGTCGGAGCGACGATGACAACTATGGCATCAAACTTAATAATTTTGTTGGCGCTCGCAAGTAACGGACTGGCTCGACCCATACCAAAGAACTCACTCAATTCATAGTTTTCTCAAGATAATCTCTCACCTATTTCTAACCCGAGCATGGTGGAGTGCAGCCAATAATATACTGAAAGACGTAATGTAACTAACGAGCAAGGGGAACGACATACCTCATCGGTGGCAATGTGATGGCGAGGACGCCAACACATCACCGTCGAACGCGTCGCCTCGGTCAACCAGAGTCAACACGTCTGCTATGGACCCTACGACAAAGTCAACCAAAGTCAACCCACCACGGTCAATTGAAGTCAACACCAAAGTCAACACGCCGCAGCCGTCGACAAGCACGTCTCCACCCGCGCACGTCCCTACTCACGTCATGACACGACGCCAGAGGCAGATCAACTACTGCCCTTTGGCGTGACATGGCGCACGTCTTTACTTTCTTGTCTCTAATTTCTCGTCATTTTCTCGTTCCTCCAAGGCCTATATATAGGCCATTGTTTTCAAGAAACATTAGGCAGTCATAATTTCAAGAATTCAGTTTTGTTTAACTCTTCTTGGAGGATTGCCCAGCCTCCCTTATCCCTCCTAACCCTAGCTGTCGCCGCCACCGTCGCTGACCCCGCCGCCGCCACATTGCGTTGCCTGCCTTCCACCTCTTCCCCTCCCACTCTCTCTCTCTCACTCTTCCCCCGTGCACGCGGCCACCCGCACGGGCCGTGCGCCGACTATCTGCCCGTGCCGCGCACGCGGCCGCTCGCGCGCTGACGCCTGACCGTGCCTGCGCGCGCGACGCTGCGCACGCGATCGCCGCCACGCCGCGCGTGCCGATCGCTGCCGCTCGCGCACGCGGCCGCCCGCCACGCCGCACGCTGGCCACCAACATTGTCGAGACCGTCCAACGGTTCATCGTCGACGCCGTCCACGCTTCGAGTCGCACGCGCTACGCGCGCTCCGAGTGCACGCCGCGCACTCCGCACGCTCAGCGCCCGCGCGCGCTACTCTGCGCGCTCCGTGCGCTCCGCGCACCCTACACGTGCTTCGCGCGCGCGGGTATTCACCTACGCCTGGCTCTGCGACAACGACATCTACTCTCAACCAGGGCTGTTCAACGCTCGGAAAGCCCAGAATCTTCCTCGTCCAATGGGCCGCTCAACGCCCGAATTCGCCAGCCTCGTCACGATCAGAATTTACCGCATCGTCTTCACGCACTACGGTGCCGAGGTACGCCTGAGCTCTTTGCTGTCGAAAGTGTTCTCCGTCCAGTGTTTTCTCGAGAAGTTTCCACCGCCGTCAGAATTAGATCTGGTTTGGATTTCCACTTCTGCTCTCTCTTTCTCGAGTGTTTCTTCGCGACGCGAATTCAGGTATTGATTTCGGTGCTTAGGCATCGTCGCGGTGGGGGAAGACAGTACTCCCGCCCTCGGTAAGGGTCGGAGCTGCACCACCAGATTTTCATCGGTTTTAAAGTCCAAATCCGACCGTGTGAATTTCTGTGGACTGTTTTATCCCTCCCTACATACCCATCTATCACCATTTACCCGTCGTCATCCCATCCATCTCCTCAGTCACCCTTTTCCTTAATCGTCCTACGTCACAATGTTCCTCGTCGATGTCTTCATCGATGCACGGGCTGCGGGCAGTTAGGCAGAGGCGTGTCGTTGACGAGCACGGCTTGGCTCGAATGACGGCGGTGCTATGGCGTAGGAACGGTTGTCAGAGCAGAGGCGAGGAGGGAAGGAGTGTCGAGGTGGCGACAGTGAGGCGGCAACAACAGTAGGGGTTGCGGTATGGAAAAATGCAAGCGGAGACCATGGCAGTTGCGGGTGGCACAATGAACTACGCTGCGGTTACATCGATGGCAGTGTGTACGACAAATGCTTAGTGGGTACGAAGTGCAGGTTGTGATGCAAAGGACGCGAGCAGCATCCCGAGAAGCTTGCATCGCCACTAGGGCCGGTGCCGGCCGGTCACAACAACAACAGGTGTCATAGAAATGGCAGCAACACCACGTGCGGAGGTGGCCCCAACGTAATGCCAGCGTGGTGCAATGCAGACATCGTTTGTAGTAGGAGGATACCTGCGCAGGCAACAACAACGACGTCGTAGCAGTGACGACGTCGCATGCGTTGAAGCTATCGGCAGTAACTTCTCGCATGGCAGTGGGCGGATGCTCGACAGGGCTTTTTTTGGCTGCACCAAGTGATGGCTCGACAAAAAGTCAGCAGCTGCGAGGACGTCTGGTAACCACGTGGCCGTGAATCGACTCTCCGTGAAGGCCTCATGAGCAAGCATTCACGACTTTCTATGAAAGCCTTGTCAGTGCCTTTGTGTGACTCAGTGGGTGTGGTCGTCAAGCCGTCGCGTGCACCAGGTCGCGTCAATGCAGTTGGCATGGCGCAATTTTGCGACGTGGCAAGTACGCACGTAGTGCGACCGATGGGGGAATTAAGAATGGGTGGTGATCTAGCGGTCCACAGTAGGAGAACAATGTAGAGGAGGTGGCGATCTTCCTCTCCTCTTCCTTCTCCTTTTGCTTCCTCACCTCCCCCTCCTCCTTGCTTGCTCTCCTTCTCATTTCTTCTTGGTGATACCAAATTATGAACAAAATATTCAACTTGATCATCTGGTCTGAACGGGCTAGGGCTCCATCATGCCCCTTATATAGGGGCACGATAGCCCTTACAAAGTGCAGGGAAGCCTTAAACATAGGACCTCCCCCACTTTTACACAAAATACAAACTGGTTTGACGCGTGTTCGACAACACGACTCGACACAACATGCGACGATATGACTACGAACATGCCACTACGGATACCGATAGGAAGAAAATGAAAATACAAACACGATAAACACAAAACTGAACAAGCATGATAAAACGACTAAAATGAGCATGAGCTGGCAAAAAATTCAAAACGGTTGATGGCGCATGCCTTCACCCGGGGTGTTAAACCCGAATGTCTTCACCGTCGCCTTGGCATGCTAGGTGGGGGGGGACATGAACCGGCGGGCCATCGATGACGATGACGGTGGACCCGATGACGTCTCTGATGGGGTGGATTGGCGTGCTCCATTAGGGCACTTCTATTTATTCACTTCTTCCCTCTCTTTGTATCTCATCTTGAATTTTTGCTCCCAACTTTTTTTTGGAGGCCTAGCCTAGTGCATCATATTTCTTTGATCCATTCTTTTTCTATAAGATTATGTTAGAGAGAGAAAAAGGGTGATTAAGATTCTTGGAGAAAGAGCACCATTTGGCCCTTGGGAAGTGACAACAAGGTTCTTATGATATCCTGAATGTTTTTTTGTAAGTTTTTTCACCATTAGATTATAGCCTAGATTTCAAGCTTTCCAAAACACTGAAAAATTCCTCCTTTAGCAAAAGTTATAGTGTTTTTAGTCAACTACTTGCCCAGTGGAGCGCCGCCACCGAAAAATTGCAGCCAAAGTTTTTCTTCTACGTTAAATCCTATTTAAAGCCCTAAAAATTCACTTGAAATCAAAATTTATTATTATAACTTATACAAAACAATACAATATGCATTTCATTTATTGTAAACAGTTTTGACTTGTTTTTATTTATTTCATTAATTTTTCTTTATAGAAAATACTTAAAAATATGAAAAAATATGTATCACCTAAAATAATTATTTTAAAATATATTTTAAATGCATTTTACTATCTCATTACCTGTTGTTTGTTGATTCGACCCTTACCCGATTCTAAGGAAAACTTTATAAAATTTGTTGCATAAATCAAAGCCTTAAAATGACTTATTTAACCCAAATTATGGTTTTATCAACCATTATCGATTACCGTGTATGTATAATTCTTCATCCATGCAGAATCCCAAAGGACTTGGTGTATGGTTAATTGTCAAACTCTAGTTTGTATCATTAGATCGGTGCTAATGTTTAACGGGGATCATTATAGATTGCCTTCTCCTATATCCTCACTCCCCTGGCTATAGTTTTAGCTGCATCTTCTTCCTTGAGTTAGTATCCTATTATATAGATAGCGGATGTTCCCTTATTGACCACTCAATCACCAAGGTGTGCTTCTCATTATATTTGAGCTAAGACATGTTTAAATCACATGACTAGAGACTCGTAAGTCATAGTCAAAAGATAGGCATCCATACACGAGATGTCCTTGGTATCTCAAGTTAATGGATTACTTATACTACTATGGCATGGATCAACCAAATTACGTTTAGGTATAATACCATTCAGAGATTTATATAGATCAATTCAGTGAAATCTTTTTTCAAAGAACACCCACCATCTGTCCTTTGTGTCTCCACCCTAATGGCCACAATATCAACCATACTTATCTTATGAGTAGGATCAGATAATGCTATTCTGTTCGGATAATTTGATGTTTATCTCAACTATCCATCGAATAGGTATATTTGGAATACATGTTTGAAGGATGGCGATCATTGTATTATGATCTCATCACAGTTTGCTAGTTCATTGCACATATTCATGAACTTCATTATAAACATCACTTTAGAATAATAATGAACTAATATTTTATTCAATGGACTTAAATAAAACATGGTGGTGTGATTTGTCTTGACGGAAACAAAATATCCATCAGTTTTTACAACCCTAAACCCTAAGCCCTAAACTTTTACATTGAACCCCAAAGTGTAAATACTGTAAAATATTACACCCCTGAAACCTGAAAACCAACCCAAACCTAAGGTCTAAGCTCTCAAACCATCAAGCCATTAACCTTGAACCATAATTGTAAACCCTAAATAATTATATCATCAAATCCTTCTTCAAAAAAATGTGAAAACTATTAAAATCAGAACCATAATCCCTAAACATCAAATCCTCAAAACCTTCAAATCCTCAAAATCCTCAAAATAATAAAACTTTTTATTTGTTATTTCAAAAATAAACAAAATCTGGGCATACATTATCTATTTTTATCATCTCACCCATGTGTTAAATTATATACATAAAATATGAATGGTCTATGTAGTTGAGACATGAAAATAAGGCTAAAATATTTTAAATTAAAAAAGTTCACCATTGGCTAGCGTATAATGCAGAACCTATTGATAGTGTATGGTAAATCACAGATTCAAATTGCTAGTAGTATTTTTAAAACTCAATCTATGGCTAATTAATCTTTGATAAGTTTGCTGATGTAGAATATCTTAATGCTTGAATGAAGTTAATATATTTAGTGTAGATCCTTTGTTGTGATTGAATGCATTTGAAATCATAACAACATTGGTGAAAATCACAAAATTAAATGAATTAATAACTTGAGTAGAGAGTTAGATGAATTTATTGACTACTTTTAGCATGAGTAAATTAAATAATTTTTTGAGGACTGTATTCTGTACTAGTTTTGAAAAAGTCGTGACTCAAGTTAAAGAATTGGAGTGAGAATGAAGCTTTTTTGGAGAATAACTTGGATACGCCATTGGATGGATGTGCGTGTTGAGGCTTTCTTTGGGTGGGATGAAGATAAAAGGATGATAATAATGATTGATGAGAGCCTAGGTGGCCTAGCTTAAGATGTTAAATCTGTAAAGGAGTTTGATGATATTTGTTTTAGATTTTTCAATTTACTGTTTCTTAGTTGACATAGTTGTTTCCTAGGTGGATTTTCCTATTGCATATGACATTCTGTGTCAGGATCTGCAGGAGGTAAGGTACCCAATACAATATTAGATAGTAGCCCAAACCTCAGAAGCAATACTTTTGTCCATCCATTTAATTAGCCCATTTACATAGAAGCGCACATAATACTTTATACTATTAACACAGCTTTGATTTGAGGTCATGTTTCATCATTCCTCTTAGATTACTATTTCTTAGTTGACATAGTTGTTTCCTAGGTGGATTGTCTGATGTGAAACGACAACGGCCGGGATCGATCGGCGCGTTTCACGTCACAGGGTTATGATGCGAATGTATGGGATGTAAGCCGAATGATGAGAAAATACGAATGAGCAGATAAGGACTTGACGGATAGCGACGTCGGCCGTACCGATCAATGAGAGACGAGTGAACCTAAGATCAAACTCCCAATGACCCGCTGGACCTACTAGACGTCTACTAAGTGAGGGGCATCTAACAGCCCTGGAGCGTTCGGCGTCCAAGTCGGATGACAGTCCGTCTACCACAAGAATCCCTATGCTCGACAAGGTGGCTAGTCCTATCCGATGATGTTCGAGAATATCACGGTAGCGGACGCGATAGGGGAAGACGAGACTGTCGAAGATAATAATACTGGAGTTTATAGAGGGAATTCGTAACTGACCTTTTTATTGCTTAGTCCAAGGCGTCCAAGTCGCCGAGCGGATGCTTAGTGTCGGGTCGTGCGGACGAGTGTCGTTGGCGAGGACAAAACCGGGTGCGGACGGTGCGGTCGTAACTACCAGCAGAGAGCTGAGTCCACGGGTGGCGTGCAACAAAAGTCGGAGCAGAGGGCGCACAAGGCGCGCGCTTGGCTGGCGCACGGCGTAGTCGTGTGGGCGGGCAAGACAGCGAACCAAGTATCGTGGGAATAGTCGTGGGGGTGGGGCAGAAAACCAAGTAATCGGTTATGGCGTAGAGGGTGGGAATCAAGAAATCAAGAAAGATGAGGGCGAAGGGGAGAACGAAGGGGAATCAAGGAGATATGGTGAGATCAAGAAATCAAGAAGTCATGAAATCAAGAATTCATGAAATCAAGAATTCAAGAAATCAAGGGGAAAGAAAGTGGGCGATCAAGAAAGACAAGAGGATGCGGTTGGGAATCAAGAAACGATGGGGAAAGGAGGGTGGGCGATCAAGAAAGGCAAGACGAGGCGGTTGGGAATCAAGAAACGATGGGAGAAAGGAGGGTAGGCGATCAAGAAAGGCAAGACGAGGTGGTTGGGAATCAAGAAACGATGGGGAAAGGGGGGTGGGCGATCAAGAAAGGCAAGAGGAGGCGGTTGGGAATCAAGAAACGAAGGGGAAAGGAGGGTGGGCGATCAAGAAAGGCAAGAGGAGGCGGTTGGGAATCAAGAAACGATGGGGAAAGGAGGGTGGGCGATCAAGAAAGGCAAGACGAGGCGGTTGGGAATCAAGAAACGATGGGGAAAAGGGGGGGGCGGTCAAGAAAGGCAAGACGAGGCGGGTGGGAATCAAGAAACGATGGGGAAAGGAGGGGGGGCGATCAAGAAAGGCAAGACGAGGCGGTTGGGAATCAAGAAACGATGGGGAAAGGGGGGTGGGCGATCAGGAAAGGCAAGACGAGGCAGTTGGGAATCAAGAAACGATGGGGAAAGGAGGGTGGGCGATCAAGAAAGGCAAGACGAGGCGGTTGGGAATCAAGAAACGATGGGGAAAGGGGGGGGGGTGAGCAGGAAAGGCAAGACGAGGTAGTTGGGAATCAAGAAACGATGGGGAAAGGAGGGTGGGCGATCAAGAAAGGCAAGACGAGGCGGTTGGGAATCAAGAAACGATGGGGAAAGGGGGGTGGGTGATCAGGAAAGGCAAGACGAGGCAGTTGGGAATCAAGAAACGATGGGGAAAGGAGGGTGGGCGATCAAGAAAGGCAAGACGAGGCGGTTGGGAATCAAGAAACGATGGGGAAAGGAGGAAAGAGGGGAAATTCAAGAAATGTGGGAGGGTGTTCAAGAACGGTGGTGGGGTGGATCAAGAACGAAGAGAAGGGGGGGTATGGATCAGGAATGGTGGAAGGGTGGAAAAAAGGTACCAAGAAATGGCTTTCTTGAACTGTAACAACCAAGAACCCTCCAAGAAAGAGGAGTTCTTGATGGATCTGGGGTGTGCTCCCTCGGCGGAGCAGATTTCCCAGGTTGATGACGTGTCGGCGACGCTTCTTGAATCTCCCAAGACCCCCGGAGTAATCTCGACGAAGGCCTCTTTCGATTCTTGATGGCGGCGGCTTCTTGAAACTCTTTCCTCGCACCGGAGTGATCTCGACGGCGCGCTTTAACACATCTCCCTCGGAGTGATCTCGACGGGGAGACGTGGGCTCTACCCACGGAGTGATCTCAACGTGGGGTGGGGCTAGCCAAACCCCCTACACTACTCTCTACGATAGGGGGGGAGACGAATTGTGAATAAACTTTTCAACAATGACTCCAAGGTGTTCCTTGGGCATGCCATCCCCTTATATAGTGAGGATGGGTGCCAAGTGAACGTGGGAGAGGACGAACCGTCGCGAGACGTGGTTCGGCCTCCCTTACAAATTCAAAATACAAACATAAAAAGTAAAAATGACGAGGACGGGGCCCAACAACATTGGCCCAGTCCACGAATCCAAAAATACAAACACACATGAAAATGAGCATAAGTAAAAAGATAAAAGTTCTTACGCGGGGTACTTAAACCCCGGGTGGCGAGCGTCGGCGCGAGCTGCTCGGCGTGGCTGACGACATTCCGTCGCGTCATCCTCGAGATGGTTCTTCGTCATCGTGGCGTCGTCCTCGAGATGGTCCTCCATCATTGTCCTATTGCATATGACATTCTGTGTCAGGATCTGTGGGAGGTGAGGTACCCAATACAATATTAGATAGTAGCTCAAACCTCAGAAGCAATACTTTTGTCCATCCCTTTTATTAGCCCCATTTACATAAAAGTGCACATAAGACTTTATGCATAGTTGATATATATTAACATAGCTTTGATTTGAGATAATGTTTCATCACTAGATTATATCAATATTTTCCATAATGCATAAGCTAACTTTACTTTGTGGAGTATAGTTTACTTGTGGGGTTCTGTAATGAGCTTTTGTTAGTCTTCGCATGGAATTCAAATTCAAGGGTAGCAATCACTAGAAAAACATTACTTAGGATTATATTTATTATGTTATTATTATAAAATAATATTAATTTACCATCCATTCCATAAAAGTTCCCTGGGTCTAAGATTAATCTACCCATGCTTTTCTAGGAGTTCACTTAATCTCAAGATTGTCTATTTGTGGTATTTCTTTGTGATTGGGCTATCCTCTCTGTGAAGACTTAACTCAACTATAATGAAATAGTATTTGCATATTGTATGCTAAAGTTTTATTAAAAACTTGCACCTTGTAATGTTAAACATGAGTTTGGTTATTTAGTTCAACTTATTCAAGAAACTCTCTGCTGATTGACATGGAAAATTTTAAAAGTCGATATCTCTAAAAGTAGTTATCCCCTGTTAATGATTTGAGTGTCAATGTTGCTTCCAAATAAAGTATTTTTATTCGAATGATGCTTCCGTATAACTTAGAACACTTTCAACCACGTGGGTAAAACTTAATTGCCAATAAGACATTCATAAATTACCATTAACATCAAATTCATATTAAAATTATTCAAAGCAGAACAACCACAAGATCTCAGCCAAAAATGCCGAGAAAGGTACAATTCAAAGCAAGGCCTAAATAAACGCAAATTTATTATTTATAGTAGTACTTTATGAGTCTTAATCCTACCTTTAAGTGAACATCAGAAATATTTTCCATACGCAGTTCCTCTGTAAGAGACTTCAGTATAGCCAAGTTGGAAAAATTTCACTCCATCAGCAGTAGTATAATGGATTAAAAACATGAATAAACTTAAATGTGCTTGTTATCAAGAAGGAAATTAAGGGTTTTTCTTTTGTGGGGCCAAAAACTGCCTTGGATCGGTCAAACCCCTGCCCTGAAAAATCGGACGGTTGCGATCGAATCCGCCATTGCCGCCGCCGCCCCCTGTATTTAATCCATCTTCTTCAACGAAGAAGCCATTGAAACTCTCCTTCCTCCTCTCCACCAGGCTTTCTTCTTCTTCTTCTTCCTCCGCCGCCTCCACCCTTTCTCTCTCAATCCAATCCATCTCTCTCTACCCTTTTCCCTCTCTTCCTAGAGAGACTCGTATCTCTCTCTCTCTCTCTACCCTCTTCTTCGAAGAGCGAAGCCAGCGGAACTCTTCTTCTTCGTCTTCTTCCTTCGCTGCCTTCTCAATCCAATCTTCTCTCTCTACCCTTTTCCCTCTCTCTCTAGAGAGACCCATTTCTCTCTCAATCTCTCTACCCACTTCAACTTCGACGAGAGAGGGCACCAAAAACTCTCCTCCCCTTCACTGGTATTCTTCTTCTTCGGCGGCCTTCGCCCTTTCTCTCTCAATCCAGTCTTCTCTCTACCCTTTTCCCTCTCTTTCTATAGAGACCCATTTCTCTCTCTCTCTCTCTCTACCCACTTCTACTTCCACGAGAGAAGTCACCAAAAACTCTCCTCCCCTTCACTGGTATTCTTCTTCTTCGGCGGCCTTCGCCCTTTCTCTCTCAATCCAGTCTTCTCTCTACCCTTTTCCCTCTCTTTCTATAGAGACCCATTTCTCTCTCTCTCTCTCTCTACCCACTTCTACTTCCACGAGAGAAGTCACCAAAAACTCTCCTCCCCTTCACTGGTATTCTTCTTCTTCTTCCTCCGCAGTCTCCACCCTTTATCTCTCTCTCTCTACCCTTTTCCCTCTCTCTCTACCCATTCCTAGTCTCCACCCGTTATCTCTCTCTCTACCCATTCCTAGTCTCCACCCTATCTCTCAATCTCCCCCATCTCTCTCTCTCCCCCCATTTCTCTCTCGACCCATTTCCCTCTCTACCTAGAGAGGCTCAAAGCTTGAATCTTGACGCGTTTCTGTGTTACCCATCACAGGTGGGCATGGAGGTCAACGGAAACGAGGACGGTCAAAGCCCGACGCCGGCGTCGCCACAGCGCAAGCCGCCGCCGCCGCCTCCGCAGTACCGCCAGCTGGCGGCGACGACGCCGCCGCCGCCGCTGCCGCCGCCGTGGATGTCTCCAATTCCACATCAGATGATGATGATACCGCATCAGATGGCGCCGCCGCCGCACTTCCTGCCGCCTTACATGCCGTTCCACGCGCCTCTGCCGTACCACCACTTGCCGCCGCCGCCGCCGCCCTCGCCGTCTCATCAGCAAGGTTCTTCGGAGGAGAACAGGACTATATGGGTTGGGGACCTCCAATTCTGGATGGACGAGGGCTATCTTCAACATTGTTTTGGACTCACCGGCGAGGTTGAATTGCTTTGTTGAACAATGCCCTTTTTTTTTGGTTTCGTATGTGCCCTTTCGATTGATTGCTTCTTACTTGTGTTTAGTTGTTTTTAGCATGTGACAGTTATCTTTTAATGAGAATCAACAGTGTGATTTATTTTATTTTGAAAGAAAGAATCAGTAATGCGATTGAATTGCTTTGTTGAACAATGCTCTTTTTTTTTTGGTTTCGTATGAGCCCTTTCGAGTTTTCGTTCTTGATTGATTGCTTCTTACTTGTGTTTAGTTGTTTTTAGCATGTGACAGTCATTTTTTAATGAGAATCAACAGTGTGATTTATTTTATTTTGAAAGAAAGAATCAGTAATGCGATTGAATTGCTTTGTTGAACAATGCCCTTTTTTTTTGGTTTCGTATGAGCCCTTTCGAGTTTTCGTTTTTGATTGATTGCTTCTTGCTTCTGTTTCTAATTGTTTTTGGCATGTGACAGTCATTTTTTAATGAGAATCAACAGTGTTGAGTTTTGTTCTTTTGAAAGAAAGAATCAGTAATGCGATTGAATTGCTTTGTTGAACAATGCCCTTTTTTTTTTGGTTTCGTATGAGCCCTTTCGAGTTTTTGTTCTTGATTGATTGCTTCTTACTTTTGTTTAGTTGTTTTTAGCATGTGACAGTCATTTTTTAATGAGAATCAACAGTGCGATTTATTTTATTCTGAAAGAAAGAATCAGTAATGCGATTGAATTGCTTTGTTGAACAATGCCCTTTTTTTTTTGGTTTCGTATGAGCCCTTTCGAGTTTTCGTTCTTGATTGATTGCTTCTTGCTTCTGTTTCTAATTGTTTTTGGCATGTGACAGTCATTTTCTAATGAGAATCAACAGTGTTGAGTTTTGTTCTTTTGAAAGAAAGAATCAGTAATGCGATTGCCATTCGTTTATGACAATAACTGTGCTAATATTTTATGATCTAAGTTAAGGCACAAGTTATTCCGTGTTGCCTCTAGATAGATTAACATTGTTTTTCCTTATTATTTTATGGGTGTACATTGTTACTAACTTCTTTTCCTCTGTTTCTTTTCAACTTCTCTTCGTATGAACCCTTTCAAGTGCTCTCTCTTGATAGATTCTCTCAAAATTGTGTTCTAAATTATTTTTAGTTTATAATGGAGTCGTTTAAATTGTTGTTTTTACAGATTCATCAATGTGATTGTCGTTCATGTCCTAACAATAAGTATTGTTTCCTTGAGGACTCAAGTTATTTTTTTCCTTTAAGACATTTTATGAAATCTTATTTCCTTGAGATTTTACAAAATACATTCAAGTTTTCTGGTTTCATGAATCATTCAAGAACGAGGCTTCACTTTTATGCACCATTTCAAGTTCTCAGTCTTGATAGATTGTCTATATTTTTTGTTCCTAATCATTTTTTCTGCATCAAGTAACATGCAGTTGTCATTTTTTAAGAGTCAACGATGTGATATTCTTCATGTCTGAAATTTAAGTTTACTGATATTTTATGAGCCTTCTTTTGCTCGGAATTTATTAGATACATTTAATTTCTCATGTTTCTTTAATCTTCTTATCATTGAATGACTCTTTGCACGATACAGAATCGTTGTTGTATCATGCCATGTCAGTTCAAGCTGATTAAAATTGAAATGTTTTTGTTGTGAAGATTGTATTCTGAGAGTCGAAATACTGTTCAATTAAGTGGAGATATTGTTCTACCATGTCATATCCCTTGTAGCTGAGAAATTTGAGACATTTTCACGGGTAAGCTTGTATTCTGAAAGTAAACTCATTTTTTCAGGTTGTACAATTAAAGGTTATTCGCAACAAGCAAACTGGTCAGTCAGAGGGATACGGGTTTGTGGAATTTTATTCACATTCAGCGGCAGAGAAGGTTCTTCAGATGTTTAACGGGGTCATGATGCCGAACACAGACCAGTTCTTCCGTATCAACTGGGCCGCATTCAGCATGGGCGATAAGCGCGTCGACACCGCATCAGATCACTCTATTTTTGTGGGCGATCTAGCTGCTGATGTCACTGATACCCTTCTGCAGGAAACGTTTTCTAGCAAATACTCATCTGTGAAGGGGGCAAAGGTTGTTATCGATGTGAACACAGGACGATCCAAAGGTTATGGGTTTGTTAGATTTGGCGATGAAAATGAAAAATCTCGGGCGCTCACAGAGATGAACGGCGTGTATTGTTCAAGCCGAGCCATGCGAGTCGGTGCAGCCACTCCCAGAAAGTCCTCTGGTTTGAAACACTCTCCATGAGTTACATTTAGACGACAGCTTTGTCCATTGATTTGCATTATTTTAGAACTTTGACTGGTTCCATGGTAATCAGGGTTTGGCATCCATCATCACCAATAATTAAAACATCGACTCTCCTTGATGTTGAAGAGGACGATGATGGTTTACAAGGATCTTGATGATGAAAGATAAAGTCTACAAGTGCCCTGAACAGTTGTCATATACTGTTGATGGCAACATCAATATTGTATCAATGACAACAGGATGACTCAAATAAATGGAATAAGGCGTCGACCGTCCATTGATGATATTTGCGTGGTTGACGATGACATTGATGATTAATGGCACCCCTGGACAGTTGACATTGATATTAACATTGATGTTGTGATTGACATATCAACAACAGTCGTCGATGTCCCATCTCAAGGTTGGCAGTATGTGCCAGACCCTACATATTATATCATTGACTTCACTGGCACTCACTTTATAATGAAATTAACTTGTTAAAGTCACTCGATCATTGGTTTCAATGATGTGCATCATGTTTCCCCATGACCGAGCATGATCTATGTGGGTATTTAAGCCTTACGAATGTTTCTTCCACCTTTTGTAATATATTTTGCTTCAGCATGGTTGTTTTTTATTTCTCCTTCATGAGTCACTTCAGTCTTATAGTAGTTGTCAAATGTCCCGAGAGAATATTGGAAACGAATCTTATAGCCATCATGTTTTGTAAATTCTTTGTGTTGTCTAGGCTCTGCATCTACTAGCTCGCATGGTTCCCCGTCAGGAGACTCAACCAACACTACAGTAAGTCAACCTCTCACTCTTCTAATCTTTCTAATCTTCTAATCTTTCTAATCTTTCTAATCGTTCTAATCTTTCTAATCTTTCTAAGTCAACACTACAGTAATTTTTTACTATCTCCCTCTTCCTCAGTCACTATATCTTACTTCCTATTTTCTTTCTAACTGCATCTCACTCTATTACTGTCACCTCCTCTCTTTTTTCCTACTCTATATTTTTTCCCCTCGATCTATCTTTTCCCCTCGTTCCCTCTCTTCTATTTCTATATCTAAATCTGTATTTACCTCTCTCTATCCTTATCTCTCTGTTTCTCTCTCCTCCCTGTCAATTTCTGTATCTCCTTCCCTCTCTTTCTCTTTTTCTTTCTCGTTTTGGTTTCACCCCCTCCCACTATCGCATTCGCTCTCTTTTCTCTCTCTCTATTCCAATCACTTTGTCCTCTTCTCCCTCTATGTCTCTGTATCTCTTTTTTTCCTCTCTTTCTTCCTTTCCCTCTCTCACTCCATTCCTATCTCTGTACATATTTCTATCTGTCATTTTCCCTCGCGTTCAATTTTTCTCTCTCCATCTCTCCTTATTTCTATTCCCCTCGCTCTGTCTCCTTTGATATCTCCCCCGTTTCTCTTTCCTTTATTCTCCATCTCTCTCTCTCTCTTACCCTATTTTTCTATCTGTCTGGATCGCTCTCGTTCTCTTTTCATTCATCTCTGTCTTTCTCTTTTACTACTCTCCTGCCTCTCTTATTCTCCCTCCATCCTTCTCTCTCCCCCTAACTTGCTCTCTCCTTTACTCTTACTCTACCTCTCTCTCCATTTACCTTTTTCTGCCCCTTTCTTCTGTCTTTCATTAACTTGTGACGAAATAAACTGTATTTTTCCACAGTTATTTATTGGTGGGCTTGACCCGGATGTCAGCGAGGAGGAGCTCCGGCAGGCCTTCACCCAACATGGTGAGATTGCCACTGTGAAGATCCCTGCCGGAAAACAGTGTGGTTTTGTCCAGTTTGTTCGCAGGTGAGTTCATTCGGTCTTTTAGTTTTCTAAATTTTCATTTTCCCAGAGATCTAAACACTTTTATCTGAATTTCCTCTCTGAATTTCCTTTGCCACGAACCAGGAATAGCGCAGAGGAAGCTCTGCAGAAGCTGAATGGGATAACCCTGGGGAAGCAGACGATTCGGATTTCATGGGGTCGCAACCCAATTAACAAGCAGGTTACTTCTCACTACACTCCCTTATTGAGCTGGATTGATTTTCATTCTTGGTTGACTTCATAGCGATCATCTTCATCTGAATTGACTTTGTGCTGAGGATGCCCAGTTAACCTAACAAGTCTTCTCTGGCCAGCATGACTTAAGAATGGATTTTTTATTATTAGTGTCAGTAATAAGTCTCATGGACGGATGCCAAAAGTAATGGAATGGAAGCCAATCCATCATCAGTCATCCACCTCTGTCCTTGGAATGGGAATGGAACTAAACTCCTTACTTGTGCCTGTTCTATCATCAAGCGTTGCTCAATTAGCTTAATTTCAAATTGTCATCAAGCGCTGCTCAATCCATCATCCGTTTCATCTAACCCTCAGGACAGCAAGGCCAGTGACAGATGATGGAACTGAAGCCTGTTTAGTTGCATTCCATCCGTTCCAGACTTTTGTCTGTTATCCATCCATGAACCTGAGTAAAGACTGAATAACTAATAATCTGACTCTCTCTATTTCTGTTCTCTCCAGTTCCGTGCCGAACCCGCTATTCCCTGGAGCAATGCCTACTATGGTGGTCAACTCTACGATGCCTATGGGTACGCCGTGCCGCCACCAATCCCGGCCACATACTCCGGTGCCTATGCCCCTTACTACTACGGAAACCAACAGCAAGTCAGTTAAGTGTACTAGGTGAGCTTCATACTCTCAACTGGCTTGTGTAACTCTATATGGAAATTAAGTTGCCAGCCTCTCCCGCGCCCAACAAATATACCACGAGAAAATAATTTAGGAATGGCATGCTATGTATTGACAATATGGGTGAAAATCCCAGGCTAAATTTTGGTTTTAAGTGGCTTAAACTCTCCTTTACTGTCATAATTTTCTTATTGCTCGCTGTTTGCATCATCAAGGTTTGCTAGATATGCATACTGCAGGCGGACGTTCTATTGTTTTTTTTTGATTTTTGGGTTTCTATGTTTTTTATGATAATTGAATGGTTTATCAAATAATAATCATGGGAGATGAATCCATAACATAGTTGCTGGTTTTTCCAATGGGATTATAGATTGGTGGGTTTCTGAAGTACTATGACATGATTTTGGGATTTCAGGTGGTCTAGAATTTATGGACAGAAAAGCTCTATGATTATCACCTCTTAAATTGGAAAAAGCTTTAATGGTAGGCGGTATCTCATCGCTGCCTTGATAACCAAATACAAGCTACATCAACCATCTCAACGGATGGAAAGTTATGATCTTTGTTACAATATATTTATTCAGTCTGCAGTTCTGAGTAGTTTTATGTCGATCGCAAGCTTGATATTTAATGATTAATTTTGAATGCTGTGGGATAGAGGGACCTTGTTTATATTATAAAGAGTCTCTGTCAAATACATTGAGGTGATGCCAAAGCCATTATACAGTATTTTTTGGTAGTCATCCCCAACATGATTTGGTAAGCGATAAAGGAAGAGCCATAACTTTGTCGTATGCTCATTCTTGTATTCGTTATGGACATGCCTTCCTCACAATACTGATGACAAGTTGTGACTCATGAATGTAATGAAAATGTAAATTAGCTTAAGATGTCAAATTTGAGCTGTGTCATGCCCTTTACTAGTTATAATTCATCAGCCAATCATAGGAATCAGTCAGGTCATACTGGAAGGTTAGACTAACATTAGTAATTACCATGGAGACAGATATCAGAACATTTTTCATGCTCCTTGGTAGACCATTACTGCTAAAAAAAAGTGAATATGATGTCCATAAGAAATAATGACATGCCAACTGTATCATCAGAAAAGATAATATTGGTTTAGAGATGATAACAAAGTTGAAGTGACCAGCTAATTAGCTGTAGTGAACTAAGTTCTATGAGAACTTGTAACAGTGATTGAAGTGTAACAGAAGTGTTGGTAAATTTTTCACAGCGCATTAAAAAGTGCACTAGGATTTAAGGCAATAGTTAGCTCGATTTTCCATCATGTTTAATCATTCCATGATTTCTCTGTGTTTCTGGATTTATTGCACAATTTGGGGTTTATCAAGCTCTCCTGGCATTCTAGTATACTTTGATATTTCTGTACAAGAATATTCTAAATATTTCAGTTTTTCAATTTTATTTTGATTGCTAAGCTCAGATCACATCACAAAAGATCATGTCTTATGGTCCTAAGGTGTCTCCATCTAGCAGTGCCACTCTCATGATATCTGTTGACTTGAAAGTAATCATAAAAACCAAACATGGAGCTGAAAAAGATCTAAGATCTTGGACTAGATCGAATTCGTATCCAATGGCACTTAATGGTTGCCTGCTAAATGCAACTATGACCTTCAAATGGTTGCCTAGAATTCTAGACATTTCCAAGGGAGGAATTGGAAATGGGTTTCTTGGAGATTGGTCAGCCCATTGGACAGAAGCACATACCGCAATGCGGTTTGTCCTTAACAGATTTTGCTAGTATTCAAGAACCTGTTTTTATTTTACCCTTCCTTTTTGAGAATTTAATTTTCTGTGTTCACATAATGTCTTAGTTTTTATTGTTGTAAATGGGTTAGTGACCTAAGATTGGAACCCGATATGTATTTTATAAAGGGTCTTTCTCCCTTTTGGATACATGAGGTGATTTTCAGACAAAAGTCCTGTGCACTTTCTCTTCCCAGCTTTCTTATTCTTCCTCTCTGGTTCATCGATGCCCGAATCATGTCTGCCTGCTGAATCTTTGGAAGAACGTGTCAGGAAAGTGAGTTATGCAACATGGTACAAGAGCAATAGAGTTGCCATCTCTTTTATTTTGCTCTGATGAGTGCATAATGCCTTATCAATTCGCGTAAGATCTATTCCAATAACCGTATTTCATGTTCCTGAGGGAGAGCTCTTATATAAAACCATAGTACTCTTTACATTTGTGGGGGAGAACTCCTAGATAGAGCAATAGCCTTCTTTCACTCATTGGGAAAGTTGGATAGAGCCATTACCTTGATGTGAAGTACACCACCTTATATTTGTCACTGTTGAAATATACTTGTTAAGAGAGCTCACTCCTTGCATAACTCTTGGCAACATTTTCTCATTTCAATGGCTAATGACCTTCCCATAATATCCCTGGTGCTGGCCACCTCTTTATCAGAGTATGCAAACAATGTTTTTGAACTGCCTAAAATTCCAGAGCCGTATAAGATCAAAGTATGGCCTTGCTATTCCATTGATACTCGAACTGAAGCTCCATCTAGTAAGTCCTCTAATTACGTCACCATCCCATCTATCAAATTGCTAGTTAATAAAGGATGACCAAATGACACGCCGCCAATAATTCTTCATTTGCTATAAACCCTTTTCTACGAATAGTAATGTGCTTAAAGCTAATGGAAAGTTAGTTCATATTGCTGATACAGGTACCATCCTTATTCCTAGAATTAGGAAATTAAAAAATGTACTACATGTAACCAATTTATTTCCTGACCTCATCTCTGTTAGTCGATTAAAGCAGTCACTCATACATGTCTTTCTAATCACAAAGTATGGGTGTTATCTGTTGATCAAGACTACATGAAGGCAGATTATACTCCCTACTGAAGACGATGTGATCTGTACCACCTTGTGGACCATGAATCAGAGGAAGAACTTCCAATAATCCAATCCTAAAAGCTCACCAAAACACCCCAACTCCCACACGGAAGGCCATTTTACTTAATCAAAGACTGGATCACTGCACATTTCCCACTTCGCGGCTTCTCTTTCCTCAGTTATCCAACACACTCAACAAACTAAATTTGATTTGTGACACCTGTGAAATGGGTAAGTATAGCCATGCTAATTACTCTTCTATTTTTTATTATTCTCCTAGATCTTTCATTTTGATTCATAGTGACATCGAGGGCCCACCCCAGCATTTATTTTTGGAGGGAAGCCCTGGTACATCATCTTTATCAATGGCTTTTCAAGGACGATCTCTGTCTAACTGATGACCCATAAGGTGGAATCAACTCAAATTATAATGGATTATTTCCACATGGTTAAAATATATTTTAACAAAAGAATATGTCATTTGTTATCCAAAAATGCCAATAGTTATGAAGATAACAACCTTAAATCCCATTTAACTTCCTAGGGAGTCACTCAAGAGACGTCACGTAACACACCCTAACAAAACATGGTGGTTGAGAGAAAATTTATCATATCTGTAAGGTTACGAAAGCCCTACTGCTACATAAAGTTGTACCCTATTTAATGACCAATTGTCCAGCTAATCCTGAAAGGCGCACATCATATTCAGGACCTTGGAAAACATGTTCCCACTATTCAACTGCAATCAAATGAATCTCTCAGAGTATTTGGTTGTGTTCCATACATACACTTATCCACTCTCAAGAAATTAGTTCCACGTGTAATTATGTATGTCTTTGTTGGGTAATCAATAACTCAAAAAGTTAACAAATACCATGATCCCCTTGATAATCAATACTATGTTTTCAAAGACATCACATTCAATGAAAAAAGGGGGGAGGGACCATATTACTGAGATAGAAGAATGTCAGTTAGTATGGACCGATCCAATAGATTGATCTATAGCATCATCGACCTCCAATATCATGTTAACTCATCGATTGAGGGGGAGCGTAGATTGGATATTACATTTTTTCCTCTACGGAGAGTTCATAGTGACACGTAAAATCTTACCCACCTTGAGCTCACCCAGTCTACAGATAATCCCTAAGGCTCAATATGGACAAGTTTATTTGCAAAAGAGACCGCACCTTAGCACTCATGTGCCTATTCCTAATGTGACTACATCTGATCCACTGTCACCTCTCCCACCTAACCAATCTTTGGCTTGCCTCAATCAATTTGTGCATGAGGAGGGTAAATCCCTATATCCCCTACATTACTATGCTTCTCCCAAGAACCTGCCTGTTCCGTATCACACATACATTTCTATACTAAGTTCCATTACGATTCCATTCTCAAAGGCTATTCAAGATCCACATGGGAAAGCTGTAATTGACATAGAAATGCTAGCCCCAACTAGGAATGGGACTTGGTCCATAGTTACAGCACCTATAGGAAAAAAATCAATAGGCTATCGTGGGATTTTCATAATAAAATATCAACAAAATGGACAAATTGAGATGTAGAAAGGTCTCTTTATAGCTAATGGATATACAGTATGGGATTGAAGACAAGAAAAATTTGCACTTTTTGCCAAGATGATTTTATTTTGAATTCTTATCTCTCTAGCAGCAGTTAGGGGATGTACCCTTCACCAATTAGAAATTAAAACTTTATTTCTCCACAGATATATAGAGGAAGTCATATACATGCAAGAATACCCAGAATCAGCACCTAGTCTAGAAATTAAACAAAGATATGTATGGAAAATTCACTAAAACTATGAAACCTATGAATTACGAACATAGTAATGGGGATTAAACGTTACTTATAAAACATACTTTGAGTAAATTCAACAACTTGATGAATATATCTCCATGGAATTCGAGATCTAACTGATGGGCAGACTAAAATACTTCTTAGAGATAAAAGTTATCTACTCTCTTCATGGCCTTGTGGTCTCCCAATTAAAATTCACGATTGACATATTGCAGGACACTAGCTTATTGGGATATAAACCATATGTTACACTGATTGACCCCAACCATAAATTAGATATTGGAAAGGATAGTTCCCTTGTATGTCCCGAATGGTATCAAAGATAGGTAGGTGAATTAATCTACATGACCCAAACTTGAGCTGATGTTTCTTAAGAAGTTAGATTAATTAGTCATTTTGTACATGATTCAAGGGAAGTCCATGAAAGAGCTGTATGTTGCATTCTCACATTCCTGAATGGTCGTCTAAGAGGGTGTATATCTATTAAAATCTAAAAATAATGCCGACCTTGAGGTTTTCAGTGATACTGATTATGCAGGTAATATCATTCATTGATGATCTACATTGGGTTATTACTCTCTTGTGGGAAATCTATCGCCTGGAATAGAAAAAAAGCAAGTTGTTGTCTGGTATAGTAAAGGAGTTTAACTTTGGGACTTGTTTCTAGACATTTTTCAAACCGTTTTGCATCAAATGTAGCCTTGATGGCATCAAGATTCATTGGGCCCAAGCCCATCATGTTAATGTATGGCAATCAGTCTGCAATCGCTATGACTCACAAAACCGGTCCACTAAAACTACACCAATCACGTTGATGTTGATTGAGACATCCAAGAAAAAAGTGGAAAGCGATAACATGAGTACATATCAAATCTACAAAAAAAAATTCCAATCTTCTTACAGAAGAGATAAAGTGCTGTTGATGAAGATGCTTGTCTTCAAGCTATGAATAGAAAAAAATTCATTCCAAGCTTGAGGGGGAGTGTTAGAATTCAGGAATAACATTGTCTTCAAGCTATGAATTATATTTTTCCTATTGATTTTCATGGATTTAGTTATATGTCTACATCTAAGATTTATTATTTTTACCCTTGTAAATGGATTCAGATCTTAAGATCCAAACTCGATATGTATATTTTTAAAGTCCTTTCTCCTTGTCAAATTCATCAGGTGGTTTTTTGACTAAATCCAATGAAATCTCTCTTCATTGATGTCTTCTTCCTCTCTGCTTTATTTTTGAAATAATCATGCTTGCATGTTAAATCCTTATAAGAAGGTGCATCAAATAATTGAGTTCTCCAAGGGATTTTATTCAGAGGTATGGGCTCTCCAAATTAATTTTTAAGTCCTCGGTCGTCCAGATTTAACTTAACTAAAGAGGATAAATTAGGATAGATTTCATCAATATTGTTTTCTTATTATTCTCATTTTGTTATTTTTTCCTCCCAATAAGAGAGAATCTAATTTTTAAGATCACTTTCCTTTTGTCCAAAAGAAGATGACTGTAGTAAGAATACTTATCAACAAGAGGAAACATCTAATAGTTATATAGATTTCCAATATATTATAATCATAGAGTACCTTTAGCCACAATTAAATCTCTGCCAATTTCTTTGAGTTTGCATCCTACTGCCAATTTCTGAAATGAAGTTAATTGCAGGTAGGGGTTGATATCTTGTCCAAATTGACTTGTGAAAAGAGTCAATTTCTGGTCCCAGCCAATTCTGCCCTAGAATCAACTGTAATCAGAGTTGATTCTAGTTTGGCAATTTAGCCTGACCATGTCCGATGTCTAGACACAAGCCAGCTTTGGTTACCATTCTTATCAAACATCTACTTCATAAAAAAGTCAATGTTCGATCTAAATTCAAGTATAAAGAAGAAATTGACTATGTTGAGTATGGACACCATTTTATCAGATCTGATTCCTCACTGTAAGTGAGCTCTGGTTTGAATGCAATGTCTGATTTGAAACATTTCTGATTGAACATGACAAGAGTTGATGTTCAACTTAAGTCTAGTTTGATCAAGAATCTAGTATGGTAAGAATGTATTCCAGTTTGGAAATGAAGTCTTACCAGAGCTGATTTACAACATAAATATATGAATTGCAACTAGAGTTTGATCTCAATTTTGATCAATCACCACCTTCTGTCTAGAGTTAATGTCCAACCAGAATTGATTCTAATCAATAATTGTCTCTGAGTGGAGTTTATTCAAGTGTTTTAATGGATTATGACCATAGATGATTAGCCTCCCATTTCAACAAGATGTCTGATATACATCACTATATTCAAACATTAACTTATAACCATATTTTATGTCTGGTTAGAGTCGATTTCAGTCAAAAATAAAGTCTGGTTTTTATTGATTCGAGTTTGGGTATCAAATTTGACCAGGACTTATCCTTCAAAAAAAGTTAATTTCATTTTCAGGTTAATGCCTGATTCAAGTCAACTTTGATGCAACCTCAATGTTTGACAATAATGGATGTCTAATTGGAGTCGATTACAGTAAAGAACGACTCAAATCATACATGAGTTCTGATGGCTAAGAGGGAGGTGAATCAGTCTAATTTTTTATTTATGTTATCTAATTGTCTTTTTAAGATTTCTTATTTTATATTGTCTCTCAACCACTCTTCTCACCTTAACACAGAATTTTACGCTTCTTGGGGGCACAAAAGTGCCCTTAATGCAGCGACGTGAGATCGTCTAGATCTCAGGACAGTCACATGCTCAAGTGCCCAATGAAAGTCCTATAAAACCGCAATTCACTATATGTTGGGTGAGCATCACTCTCGCCTTACAATTACACTTAAGTCAAGAATAAAGAAACTAGAGATGTCTCCTCCACAGCACCATGGAGCTCCTAACGTCCACCCTCCTTATCATGTTCCAAGCTAATCTTCTCAGTCTCGGTGACCACCTACCTGCAATATTACAAGGCCCAATCTTTCCTAGTTGACCCGTGGTCAACACACTAACTTCTTAGGTTCACCAAGTTCAGTCCAAATATATTTCCTAACTAAATCGATAAAAAAAGTAGACTATCGATTTCAGAGTAGCAGAATGATAAATCACTTACTATCAAGTTCAGGTTGTTATTATCTAATGTAATGTGGTTCAGATACAGGATCTTAGTAATAAATTTTAATCAAATCAGAATAGTAGAATGAAATCTTTTGGAAATTCAAATTCAGTTCAATACTACAAGTCAAAGCCAATAGGATCAGAATGGTCAAATAAAATCGAATAACAATCTCGATTTACTTCAATTGTCTTAATCGTATTCAATTAGTTCTGAATAGTCAAAAGTAATTGATCAACTTAAAATAAGTCAATTTTACTGATTAATTAAATTTAGACCACGATGTGGTCAAATCAAACTAGATATAATTGATGTGATCAGTTATGATTAAATCAATGATAACATCAAATATGATTAATTGAAATCAATCATTAGAATCAAATATAATAAATTTAAAATAATGAATATAATCAATTTTGATTTACTTAATGAGAGAAAAATAATGGTTGTCTATTCCAATCAAGGTTATGATTGAATCTATTAATCAATTAGTCAGAAGTGATCGAGTCAAAATAAGGTATAACTGGATGAGATGAAGTATTATCAAATCAATGACAGAAACAAATGTGATCAATTTTTCAATCGAATTTACAATTGAACTGAATTAAGAAATATAATCAGAATCAGTTGAAGAATATGGTCACAACAAGATTAATTGAATTCATCTGAAGTGATCAAATTCAATTAACAGGTCATATCAAATCAAATTATTTGTTATGATCAAATCAGATGAATAAACTGGCTTGATCAAGTCAACAAGTATGGTATGGATAAGACGAATGATTAATAACAGATTGATTATCACAGAGCTGATTTAACAAGAATGGATTTCAGAGTAGATAACCAATGATTAAATATGGATTATCAGCTCAGTCTTCAAGATATTGACTTAAGGATTTAAGATTTCAATTTGGAAAATCAATTTCAACTTTCAATTAGAAGTTTTCAGGGATCAAAATAGAAAATGTAATTTCAAATTTTTCATATTTAGTAATCCAAAACAAATTCAAATAGCCAATTATGAGTTACAGATTAAAGAATCAAGAATCAAATTAGAATTTTTAATTTCAGATTTTGTAATAGTAAACTCAGATTTGAATATTCAATTATGAACTTCAGATTGAAGTATTAAGAACTCTAAAATGAGAGATGACGAATCTGAATTAATAATGTCCAAATTGTGATTCAAGATACAGATCTCAGATTGAAACTATTGTTACATTCACAAAAAAATATTAGCAGGATTGAATCAATTAATCAATTTCTCAGGAATTAGGAATTGAAAATATCAAGAACAGTTATTATGAAACAATCTCATTAGTCTTTATGAATGCAGATCCAAGGAGTAAATGCTTAATCAATCCACTAGAAAGCCACAATTTCTTTGAAACTTGAAGCTCTCAATCAAGAAGAGATCTCATATCCCAAGGTGAGTACAAAAAAAAATTAGGAGAGAGAGTGGGCGCTCAAAAATTGTACCTTTTTCAAAAAGATGCTCAAAAAGGTATTATATTGGTTTCTTTTTCTTTAATATCAAAAACATAAAGTAGAAGGAATGTCTAAAGGCCCTTTTCTTTTAAATTCTTGAGGTCTTGGGTTCAACACCCAAACAATCCTATATATATTTAATATTTTAAAACCAATTTTATAGTGAGAAAAAATATTATTATTTATAAAATCAAATAATTTTACTCTTTTAACTACTAAAGTAACTTGTATAAAAAAATATCAATTACTCATTAAATTCAAAATATTGATAAACCATTAAAACTTACCTGATCAAAGTTTTATTCTCATGAAGATCCAACAAGTTCCAATTTGCGCTGAACTCTTACAAGATCCAGTTTTTAAGAAGTCAGCTGCAGCTTGAAGTCAAGGTCTGATGCAAATAAAAAGGACTCATCCAAATAAACTTTGGCCAATAATTGGTTTTGGCCAGAGTTGTGGGATGATAGTTAATTTTGATCAAGAATCGACTCAACTCAGAATTAATTACAGTTCGCCAGTCAACTATGACTAGGCTCATATTCTGAACAGAAGTTTACTTTCCTTTGGGGTCCGCACAAGTCTACTCTCATTTGAGAAATTGGCTTGTAAATAAAACATATGATGAAACATCAACTTTCAAGCTAAGTCAAAGTAAAGTCAGAGTCCATTTTGATGAATAATTAATTCTGGTCAGACTTGATTTTAGTTCAGCAGACAACTCCAGCTGGAATCAATTTAAAAAATAACTCTACCTTGGTTTACAATCCATCTCCTATGCTATGAGAGAATCTATATCTATGATCCCGTTCTATGTATTTATTTTTAGAGTACGATCGAATAATCCCATCTTTCTCATAGTGTCTCTTATCCTCATATTTCTGTCCATCGAGAACACTATGAGATAATATGTATCTTTTATCTTTGGCTAACGTCTTGTTAGGTTCATATGATTCCACTATTTTCATTAATTGTGCATCTTTATCCTTGATCGTTTTCTTTTTCTTGCAAGGATCATATCCTGATCCTTCCTAGCAAGAGTAGGGTCTACATGATCCTAATAACATTTGTAATGTTTTTTCACTATCTGAAAATTTTCCATATATTTCAGATAGTTGTTTCCTATCTAATTTCTTATTCACATTTTTCTTTTTTAATACATCTATATGTTTCTTAAGTTCATTGTTTTCTTCTTCTAATTTTCTGATGTTTTGGACTAATTCCAGATTTTTTGCAAGTTGGGAGTTTGCTTCGTCAAGTATCGAAGTTAATTCTGCCACTTGCTTGTTTATGCTGCAAAGTTCATTTTTTCAGATTCTCAAATCCCTAGTGGATATTTCTAACTTAGAAGAAGTTTCTCGTAAGACTTCTTCCAACTCTCCTCGGGAGTGTTCATCTTCTAAGACTTTAGGAACTTCCGATCTACTTTCTACAAGTTCAGACTTGAGATCTGTAACTTGTTGATTTAAGTTGCAAATTTATATTTTGCAACTTTTTAGTTCCTTTCGGGAAGATTTTAATTTCGCATATGTGGTTTCTAATAATTCTATCAATTCATCACTAGAGCTTTTGTAAATGAATACCTCAGAATCGCTCCCCTTTGCCATCATGCAAAGGTTTGCTGATTTGGTCTTCTCGTCGGATTCTCCATCTGAGCTGTCCTCGCGTGAGTCACTCCAAGTTGCTTGAAGAGCCTTCTTCTTCTTACCTCTGACCTTCGTTGGTTTCCTCCTGTACGGTTCATCTTCTTCATCCCTGTTTTTCTTCTTCTTTGGGCATTCGTCCTTGAAGTGACCTGGTCTACCACACTCAAAACACTTTTTAGTGGTTTTTGAAAGTTTCCCTTTAGCCCTAATCATTCTTGCTATCTTCTTTGATAGCAGCACTATCTCATCATCATCATTACTCTCGCCATCCTCAACTGATGATTCTTTGACTCGGAGAGCTATATTTTTTCTCCTTTTTATTCCTGGATCCATTTCTCCGAGACTCATCCATTTCAAAGGTGATGAGTGATCCAACTATGTCAACTAACGGCGTTGTTGACAAATTTTTCGCTTCTTCAATGGCAACAACCTTGACTCTAAATTCTGAATTTAAATCACTTAAGAATTTCTTATTTAGTTCTAGGTTAGAATAAGTTTTATCTAGGTTTTTTAGATTATTTACTAAAGAAGTAAATCTCCTGGACATCTCCCTAATTTCCTCACCAGGATTTTGACTAAATAGTTCAAAATCCCTAACTAGCATTCCAACCCTAGTTTCCTTCACTTGGGTTGTCCCTTCATAAGATGTTCTTAAATAATCCCAAATATCTTTAGCTAAAGTGTAACTAGACACTTGATGGAAATTGGTTCCTTCTAATGTAGCTAATAATATATTCCTACCCGATGCATTTAGTTCGAGTTCTAAGGTCGAAAGTTCTTCGACCTTTTTCTCGAACCCAATAGTTATAGCACTCCATAGAGAGTGCTTCTTGCCCATGGTATATGCCTCAATACGGGTTTTCCAAATTCCATAATTTGTACCATCTAAAACAAGAGGAAATATCCTAGATTCACCAGCCATTAGCTTCCGATCGGTCTTGCGGATTAATTACAATCCTTAAGCAAGAACCTTGCTCTGATAACACTTGATGGAAGCTAAGAGGGGGGGTGAATTAGCTTATCTACTTTTAATTTGCCTAAATTACTTTTAAAATTCCTTGGATTGTCGCTCACCTTCTTTCAGTCGAACACAAGATTTACTTGGTTCCTCGATCCGCTAGTGATCGAGTCAATCCAAGGCCCCCCTTCGAGTACTAATTAGGACTCAGGATAACCTTACTAAGGATCCTCCCTTGTAAGGCACCCAACCCAACTCACCGAGTTGCCTCTGCAGAGGAGTCTTCCGATGGTACGTCACGTCCTTGGGTGCACGAGCTTCACCCCGACCGCCGGGTAGACCGTCACGAGCTCTTCCTCGTACGTCCACTTCCCTCGTCACCGTCACGTCCTTGGTGCCACCAACGTCACCTCCCTGCCTTCTCGATCTTCAACACCTGTTCAGATTAGTG
This sequence comes from Wolffia australiana, assembly GCF_029677425.1. Taxonomy (NCBI): domain Eukaryota; kingdom Viridiplantae; phylum Streptophyta; class Magnoliopsida; order Alismatales; family Araceae; genus Wolffia; species Wolffia australiana. The sequence goes on from NC_135840.1 coordinate 2,810,511, forward strand.
GAAGAAACGATATACCACTCCCCGTGATTGATTAAAGGTCAATCATCGCTCTCAATGATGTATGAATGATCAAATGCACTAAGATTCAAAATGTGATATCAAGATCAATTCTGCAAATCTGTCTCAGAAGTACTTTCATGATCAACAAATCAATTCCTCTTAATCGCTTTCAAAAATAACATCAATCCCTTCACTATCCTTCACAAAATCTCATAAAAATCACCACTAACTCAATGATTGTGGAGGAAACTATTACCCTATTCAGTAAATGAATGAGTGATGAAAATGAGAAACTTCCCTTGAGAGTAGAGAAGCACAAGGATACTGATTGCAAGGGAAGAACTTCACAAGAGGGAGCACTTTCTTCTTCAAAGAGGAGCTCAAGAGAGATGGTTTTCCCAGTCAGATCACTCAACCCTTGCTGTGAAGGGGTATTTATAGTGCTAGAGGGGTAGATTGTAATTTTCTGAGAATTTCAAAAAAAAATTCGACCTCAAAAGGAGCTGTAATTAAATTTTTATGATTTTTCAAAGTTTTATAGAAAGTTCCCTTAATTAAAAAATTAATTATAGTAGTTAGTGCTAATTAATGTAGTTAGGTTTAAATTAGGAATTCCAAAAGTCGGAAAAAATATGATTTTTTGAAATAACAAATGAATTTTGGAACGTCAACTTTCGGACCCGACCTTTGGAATAAATCGAATTTCCTAATTCGATTTATCGGGTCCAAAGTAAGTTAAATATAGAAATTTTATTTCTATATTAAAGTGCACACGTGACGCACTGGTAAAGCGCCACGTTGCCGGGGCGGAGGTCGCGGCTTCGACTCCCGCCCGTCGCATTTTTTTTTAATTTAAACTTTCTACTGCGGACCCGACCACGGACTTAACTGGTTAAGTCCGCCCGTCGGGTCCGCCACTAAGGCTAATGGGCTCTGCCCATTTAGGTCTTATTGGGCCCTTTATAACCCAAAATAAATAAAAAAAATGATTAAAAAACCATTTGTCATTCAATAAAAATTCTTTTAATTTCTTTATTTTTTGACATTTTAAAATATTTTTAAAATATAAATCAATGTTTTAAAGACACTTTAAAACCTAAAACACCTTTATATTATTTAAAACATTTTAAAAACATTTTCAGAATATTTAAAAAGAATTTTTAATTATACAGAAGATTTTAACAACTTTTATTAAAAATTATATTAATAGCTCTTAATATTTTAAAACAATTTTTTCTATTTTTTTTTAAACATTCAAAAACCTTTAAAAACCTTTAACTTCAAAGAACTTATTAATTTATAAAGTCATGATTACTATTGTAATTTAATGTACATTAAAACACAAAAACCTCAACAATTATCAACGACTGTTGAGCTGTGAATAGAGCAGATTTAATGTTGGATCATACCAGATTTATTCTGATCAATAATTGATTGTGATAAAAGTTTATTCCACTTCACCCATCAACTCTGAAATGAGCTGATTTCCCGAAAGAAGTTTACTTTATTTAAAGCTGATGTCTGATCCAAATAAATATTTGATCAGACATTGAGTTTTGAGCATATTTAACATCAGATCAGAGTCGATTCCGATCAAGCTGGGGCTTTGATAAGATTTGATTTCAGTTTGGCAATTAACTTTCACTAGAGTCAAAATCTGTACATTACTTGGTTCTGGTTTAAAGTGCAAGTCTTATCTAAGTCAACTCTAGTGACCACTTAGTTTTTACCTGATAAATGTCCACTTAGTTTGATTTGAGTATTTTCTAATTCAATAATTGACTCTCACTAGAGCCACTTTTAAAAATAAGTTTGCATTTGTTTCAACTCCATGTCTGATAAAAAACAAACTTTTTACTAGAGTTGTTGTGCAATTAGTGTGAAATATGATTAAAAAATTGGCTCTTTCCTTATTTGGTTCCAATTAAACAACCAACTCTGGCAGTTACTAACTTTCCTTCACAATTTTGCTTTGGTGTGAAATTAATTTTCAATCCAAATAAGCTCTAACCGCAAATTGAGTTCCATAAGAGATGGTGCCCATTTTTTTTAATTTGGACTAAAAATAAAATATGACCACTGATGATTTCAGACAGGCAAAAAAATATTACGAAAGCCAATTTGTGGATACATATTGGGTCTGGTTTGAAGTAAATGTCTGATCGAAATAACTCTGCTTGAAAATGTACTTATGATTGGACAGAATATTTTATCTAAGTGAGTTTTGCAATTGACTTTAACTAGAGCCAATTTATGAACATAATTTAAATTTTTCTTGAAGTCAAACCCTGATATCAATCCCCTTTGACCACAGATCATTTTAGGTTAGAAATTGACTCTGATTAAAAATAGATTCTGATCAGAGTTTGAAGTTAATCTCCGTTCGAAATCAACTTTGATAAAAAATTGACAGCAGCCCACAATTTTTGTGAGGTAAAAGTCAGTTCTAGTTAAAATTTTGAGTCTGGTGAGATGGGAGTTCAGTACCACAATCAGCTTTACTGGAGCCCATTAGAAGCAGATGTTTGTTATGTTTTTACTTTATTAATTGATCCAATAAAGTTATGGTCAAGCATGAACTTCTGACCAGAGCTAGTGTGAAATTAGAGTCTATTATGATAAATAATTGACTTTCATCATAGTTTTTTCCAGTTAAAATCAATCAACTCTAAACAAAGAGGATTTATGAAAATTAGTGGGCTTTGCTTTGAAGGCAATATCCTATCCAAATCATATATGGTAAAACATAGACTCTTGACGAGAACTAATGTCTGATCAGAATCAGTTCTAGTCAATACTTTATTGTGACCAAAGTTCATTCGAGTTCAATTCTATGTTAATGTAGCCAATTTTATAACATAAACCTCATACTGAGGTCATTGTCTGATCCAACTAAACTCTTGATTAAAAATTAAAATTTGACCGGAGTAGATGCTCATATTTGAGGTCATTGTTTATTGTTGTTCAGTAAACTCTAACTAGATCTGCATCATTAACATAATCCATCTCTGTTTTGAGGGTATTGTCTCATCCTAGTAAATTTCTACTGAAAAATTGACTTTTGACCTGAGTCAAATTTCGATCAGATTTAATTCTACTTAAGGATGAAATATGATCAGAGTTGATTCTAGTTCTACAATCATTTCTAGTGGTATCACATTTTGAACATAAGTCTGCTGGGATTTGAATTCAATGTCACATCTAAAATTTCATCAATGATAGTTACAATGTACAATCATAGTTTATTATGATCAATAATTAACTTTGATCTTGATTAATAACGTTTCAGCTACCAATTCTAAGACGAGCCAAATTCTGAACATAGATTAGAGCTGCCTTGAACCTAATATATTTTCCAAGTCAGTACTGATCAAGTATTGATTTATGACCAGATTTAATGTCAGAATCAAAGTGAGTTGTGAGTGAAAATTGACTCTGAGCAAAGTTGATCATAGTTGAGCTGTTGACTCTGACCATAGCTAATTTCTAAGCAGAAGTCTGTTATGGTTTAAGGTCACTTCTAATTAAAATATACTCTGATCCAACATAGGATATAACCCATTATCCGTCCAATTTCAGCTCGTAAATTGTCAGTTCAAAGTCCATTTCTTAAGCGAAATCAACTAAAGTTAAACATCATTATTGATTAAAGTCAACTTTGACTTGAAATCAACTATGTGGTGAAGTGGATGTTAATTGGATATGAACTTTGGTCCAAATATTGGTTTGATTAAAGTTCATTCTGATCACGGATCAACTTAAACCACAGTAAATTTTTTGTTCAAAAATTGGGTTTTCAGAGAGTACATTATCAAACTGGAAGGGACTCAAATTCAAAATAGAGTATGGTTAGAAGTTGATGTTTATTCAGAGTTTATTCGATTCTGACAACAACTTTAAATGAAGACTCAATTTCTTAAAAGACTGACTTTAATCAAAGTTGATTGCCAAAAAATTGAACTCTGGCAATAACAATAATGATCGGAATCTAAAATGATTGCACATATACGGTTCAAAATTTTAATTTTCGGTAAAAAAATAATTAGGATCAGAGCGAAAAAACATGTTAAGGGAAAAAACTCGCAGGTTGGTTGCGGGCATTCTCACTATTGAACCATGCATCACTCAACCTTTTCCTGCACATTACCTATCATTCAGTGCCCTGCCATTTGTTGTCTAGCGGTCACTCAAGTTGCCACACGGCTTACCATTCAGCTATTTGATACGTAAGAAATGTCTGATTTAAAAAAAACTAGTTCTAATCATTAGAAATAGAATTATTTAGCTTAAAACCTTTAATCATTACTTATCCATTCTCATTGCCGTACTAGGTGGAGCTCTACTTACAAAATGCTACGTGGGTGTCTTGAAAAAAAAATAGTCATTGATATGGTGATGTTGTTCCCTCTTAGGAAAATTACTTTACTTGATGCAGAATGGGACCTAGTAAAAAAATTTGTTGACTTACTCAAACCATTCTAGGAAGGTACCTCTATTGCTATTCAGAGCAAAGCACCAACTTCAAATGAGTGTATAGTCATTATTAAAGAATTGATGAGGCATCTTGAGCGAATTAGTGTGGGAATCTCAAACTCATACATGCTTTTAGTTAGACACGCTATCTCCACGAGGCAAAGGAAAGCCTTAGCTAGTATATGTGGCACTATGAGTGCGAAGCTAGAAAAATATGTGTCAGTGCTTACACAAAACAAGGCTTTCACTATGAGTTCTCTTCTTGATCCATCAATGAAGCTTCACTTGATTGATCCAAAGGCCAAGAACAAGATTCTCTCTACCATCCGAACTATCATGAAATCATATTCAGTATCCAGAAACCTTGGGGATTGGTCCAGTAAACTTTCTGCTCCATCCATGAGGCATGATTTTCTACAAATGGAGCTACAAGAACTACTAGATCCGTCTGAGCTACCACAAAGAGTTGATCCGATGGAGGAGCTTGATGTATATGCAGAGGTACATATGCATTGCATTGGTGGAAAACAACGAGAATCAATTTAATTATCATATAATGTTCATTGTTATATTAAAAAATGTCTTACTTTCCTTATTGAATTTCTGGATTTTTTTATCCCCATAACAGGTCAGGTTTCTTACCCCTCATTAGCATTGGTGGCAAAGGAATTTCTAGCAGTTCAAGCGACGAGTGTCACGTGTGAGTGACCATTCTCAAAAGGGTGTCATGTAATCAACTACAGGTGATCCAAGCGCACAATAGAGAGCGTCAAAGTTCTGATGACGTTGAAATCATGGTATAGTAACGAAGATTTGAGAATGGAAGATGACGATGATGGTGATGATGATGATGAGCCATTTGCCATTAATGTGGATGCATCTACTGTTCAGACTCTGTTATTATTATTTTTCATCTAATGACATAGCTATAGATCCTTCACTGATGTATTGCACTCATCATTTATTTAGACAATGATTTTAAAGTTATCGTTATTTTCATCCATGTTTAATTAATTACTATAGTGTTACTTTGTGTTTGACATTTTACGGGTAACTGGGTAATGTGAAATGAGATTGAATTATTCTACAAAAAAATCAATTTTTTGATTATTCCATTTTGTATATATTTTTTTATTATTCTTTTTTTATTTTTAGTATTCAATTTGTCAATATTTATTTTTTTGCCTTCTTTATGTATATTATATTTGCTATGCTCTTATTGAGTGATTATTAACTTAATCTAATAATTAGGATCATTTGAATAACTAAGACTATTTATTCAATAATATATCCACACTTAGTAATAAAAAATACCGTAAACATTTTTTCTGAGAATTTGTGTGAATTTGTGCAAATTCTATGCGAATTTGTAGCAATTTGTGCTAATTTTACAAACTGTACGAATTTTGTTCGAATTGTTCTAATTGTGTGAAAAGCTGTTCTATTCACACAAAAAAGAACAGAACAAATAACAAGGCTCTGTGCGGTTCTTTTGTGTGAATTTTTTGTTTCATTCAAAAGAACAGAACAGAACAATCATGTCCATCTCCAATATCCTTTGGATAGAAATGCTTAAGGGTGTATGTTTAAAGACTAGTGATCTATATATTGTAATCAGATCATTAGTTAGTCACCACATATATTCAAGGACTTTATTACAGACACAAGAATAATATTGAATAAAGGATTATTTCAATGAAGAAAAATGCAACATAGAACTGTGTAGGATACATAATGTGTATCATCAACTACGACATTCTTCCTTGTTGATGTAGTTTTCTCAATGAACCCAAAGAAAACTTCATCAGAGGATTGCCTTTACTTGTTCATTACCTACAACTCCCAGTCATCCTTTGATATTTTGGTTGGCTTCTCCTTCATTTAAAGTTCTTCAAAACCTTCTCAATGATGCCACTTTTCTTGACAGCAATAGATATCATGTCATTTGGTATGTGTTATTCCAGCATGGAAGATGATCCAATATGACCACGTTGTTTTTCTTAACATTAGGGTCCTCTTAACACATCATGATGTACTTCTGTGATTGATGGGTGGAACTTTAAGTGGCAGGTACTTATGTCCATACCTTCACCATGCCATCTCGTAAGCATAGAAAATAATGTCTTCTATACTGCTTCTGAACACCACCATGTGATGATCATATTTATGGGTCTAAATGTTATGGAGAGAGGTTGAATAAAATAGAATAAATAGAATCAATAAAAACTTCACACAAAATGGATTAACCATCACAAAAATTAACTCAACAGAACCGGCTAAATTTTAAAGAATAAATAAAGGATCCATATATGTCTGAATGTTGTGTTAGACAATATTTCGTATTATTTAAACAAAAATAATGAATATGAAATAAAAAACATGATCCCAAACTTGATTTGTCATTATAAGTAACCAGGGTTGACTCTAATTAGGGGTTGACTTCTTGCCTAGAGTGCGACCCAAAGTTGATTTGCCTAGAGTTCACACTGGTCTAAAGGAGAGGGAGATAGAGGAGAAGAAAAATAATAATAAGGATATGAAAATGAAGGACATGGAGATGGAGAATGACAATAAGAAGCAGTCGAAGGAGCAAGACAACAAGATGGAGACGGAGAAGACAAAGGATATATAGAAGGATGAAGAGAATAAGAAAAATGAAGAAGATTTAAAATGAGGAAACAAAGAGGAAGAAGCTAAATAAGTTACAGTTGGAGGATCTGAAGAGGAGGAAAGAAGAGGGAATGGAGAGGAAAAATATGAAGAGGATGGAGGAAAAAGATAAGAAGAATAATAATATTTACAAGGAATAGGAGGATATCTGGTTCACAGCATGCTGACTTGGATGTTTCTCACAACTTCCTCTGGCCACCGCTGCCTGTTATATGCTTCAAGTTGCTGCTGGCTTGTCGCCCCTATCAAATCTCACATCAAAATTATGAATATGTGTTATTATGCAAATACATTAACTTAATAAATTTTGTTTTATTCATACGGAGAAGAAGATGAAATACTGGCATCAGATATCGGTACTGTAGCAACCCATGTTTCTATAGCTTGACATCATCATACAATCTCTGAATAGGTGTAAAAAGTGAAGTCTTGGATTTCCCATGTCCGATAACAAGTACAGCAGCAGTCCCCAAATCGTCAGTCGAACCATACCTCCCACATGTTCTTCATCTTTCTTTTGGTACATCACTGTCTCCTTATGTTTCTCGCTCTTTTTTTCTTTTCTTTTTGTTCTCTCGCTCTTTCTTCCATCTTTCTGTCTCTGTCTCTCTCTCTCTCTCTTTAACTCTCATCTCTTTCGCTTACCACGTCTCCTTTTCTTTCTCCAATTCTCTTTCTCTACTAATTGTTCTCTCAGACTGTTGAATCCAGCTTGAGTGGTGATTGAAGGCTGAAAGAAATTCCTAAAGTTAATAAGTCGACTTTGGAGGAAGAATCCTCCACGTCAGCTTAAATGTGGGCTCGAGTTGAAGACTTACCGGCCGCATATCCCAAAACCAGCTGGCTTCACTCCCTCACTTTCTCTCTCTAGTTCTCTCTCATTGGCTGGTTCTCGGCTCCTCGCAGATCAGTCCCACAGCGTACTCGGGACGGCCAAAGAATCATTTCACTTGACTGTACTGTGCACCAGAACACCGTCCCATACATTCACTCCCAGGACTTCTCTCTCTCTCTTTCTCTCTCTCTCTCTCTCTCTCCCTCTTTCTCTCTCCTTCTCTCTCTCTTTCACTCTTTGTCTCTCCTTCTCTCTCTCTTTCCCTCTATCTCTCTCTCTTTCCCTCTTTCTCTTTCCCTCTCTTTTCTCTCTCTGCAGTCTGGACTTCTCTCTCTTTCCCTCTTTCTCTTTCCCTCTATTTTCTCTCTCTGCAGTATGCACTTCTCTCTCTTCCCCTTTCTCTCTCTCTTTCTCTCTCCTGCACTCTTTTCTCCCTGCACCTCTCTCTCTTTTTCTCTTTCTCTCTCCTGCTCTCTTCTCTCTCTGCACCTCTCTCTCTCTTTTTCTCTTTCTCTCTCCTGCTCTCTTCTCTCTCTGCACCTCTCTCTCTCTTTTTCTCTTTCTCTCTCCTGCTCTCTTCTCTCTCTGCACCTCTCTCTCTCTTTTTCTCTTTCTCTCTCCTGCTCTCTTCTCTCTCTGCACCTCTCTCTCCTGCTCTCTTCTCTCTCTGCACCTCTCTCTCTCTTTTTCTCTTTCTCTCTCCTGCTCTCTTCTCTCTCTGCACCTCTCTCTCTCTTTTTCTCTTTCTCTCTCCTGCTCTCTTCTCTCTCTCTGTACCTCTGTGTCCCCCGCTCTCTCTCTCTCTGCACCTCTCTCGCTATCTGTACTTGTCTCTCCGCTCTCTCTCTCCACCTCTCTCTCTCTGTATCTCTCTCTTTCTCTCCCTCTCTTTCCTCTACTTTTTCCCTCTCATTCTCTCTCTCTCTCTCTCTCTCTCTCTCTCTCTTTCTCTCTCGCTCTCTCTCTCTCTCTCTTGCTATCCTCTTTCTATCTCTCCGCATCCATGGCTCTTATTCTGCCTTTGACTCTCCGTTCTGGTTTTTGGACGTCATTCTTGAATACTGTTTTGGCAGTTCTTATTTATCTCCATGCAGCGTAATGCGCGTCAGAGGTCACTGTTGGTCAGAAGACGAATGCAGTCAGATGTCATTGAAGCGTAAACCCACCTCAAACAGTAAACACAATTTGAACACAAAAGTTCATCGTTCACCTCCAGTTTAATTTGTCCCAATAACAATAGCTCCTCATTTAGGTTTGAGAGGTTTTAATTTTCCCACATCTATTCATTTCATCTTACTTCCTCATTCTCCATCGCCTTTTAAAAACTATTTATCTTCTGACTTTTGGTCGTTCAGAGACTTAACATTAAAGCGAAAGACACCTTCTCCTGGGATCAATTTAATATCCTTTGCAAGATATACTCAAGAGTCAAACTCCAGCTAAATACATAAATTTCCGTAAGTTTTTTTTTCGGAGTTTGCAACTCCTGTGTTGTTATAGAAATAAAAGGTTTTACTCGATGGCCAAACGTCTTTTGTCATTAATAAAAGTATTAGGCCATCCATTGTAGTGAACTTTCAATTTCCTTTCTTCCTCTGCCACTTCTGATGACCCAGATACTTGAAAGTAAAACCATAGGACATGACATAGATAAAGTCATGGGTCATGGCCGCTTCTGACACAACTAAGGCAATTGTCACAAATATATGCCCCGTTAAGGAGGTCATGTGATAACTGTGTCGTTTCAGTCAGCCAGCAAGCCAATAGCATTGGCAAAGTAAGAAGCACAAAAGCAACTTTGGTATTCCCATGGCACTGCACGTGCCTCCACCACGATATATCTCTTATTTGAATCTCAATTTGTCTCCAACTCTTCCTCCTCCCATTCTTATTTTAAAGTACCAATATCCAAATCTTCCTCTTTGATTACAATTGGAATGTATGAATATTCAACTCTTCATCTTAAAATTTCAATAAGAATTTAACAATCGGAAGATTTTGATCTTTTGATTCCATTTCATTCTTAATACACCTGTTTTCCTTAATCCAGATCTCACTCAACATTCATTCCAATAGTTTCTAGTTCTGTTTTCCTTTATTCCTATTTTTCATCTCACGTCAACAAAAATTTAGTTAAAAAAACTTCTTAGGACATTGAGTCTTCTAAGCGACTCTGCATAACAAAAATGTCCCAATAATTCTTTTTCAGAAATAAATATAAGAACATATATTCGAACTCATTTAACAACTGATTTGTCAACATATTTTCGAAAATCAATCATTGGAATGTATTTAAATTTTTTCTATTATACCTCTATTCCACAGAAAAAAGGAACCTAGTTTCCTTTCTCTGGATTCTCATATTTCATCATCTTTTGGAAATTTGATCAAAATGTTAAAATTTTAGTAAGAATTGAATCAATATTTACCTACCTGATGTTTTTTAGTAAACAAAATCTAATAATAATATCTTCGTTGTTATTTTTTTTTCAAATGCCTTTCTGTTTTGAATTCCAATAATTTAGCCTGAGATGAATTGAACGCATCAGTATCACTCTCAAACTTCCAATCCAGATCAAACAGATATAACTAGGTATTGTTTTAAGTTCATTGAGATTTTCTGAATGGCTCTACTATTTGTATAATATCTGAGTTTAGTCATTTAAGAAAACTGTTCATATGACCATGAATCACACATAAATTCTTTCACTTAAAAAATACAATAAATACCTTAAACTTACATTAATAAGTGATTTCAAATCTTCATAATTCATCAAATATGACTTAAAAATTCTAAATTATATATTTAACTTATAAGTTATGTTAAGCATTTATAATGATGCTAATATATCAGCATCATTATTAGTACGCATTTACAATTTCTTTCAATCCTTTTAAGCATTTATAATAACTTTGATGAATTTATCACTATCATCATTTTAACCTAATTACATGATCGTCCATATTATATGAATAACATGAAAAATTAATATTCAAATATGTAACTCTTCTAAATGATTTATTATTTTAATATTCAACGTTAACAAACATTTGTGTTTGCTTGTAATATTGATCCATAAAAATATTTTTAAAGGAATATTTTTTTTCATTTTACATATATCATATATTAATTTATTTTATTCGATGAGTAAAAAAATGATGACTATTCAGTATATTTTACATAAGAATGATTTAAGGGTCAAAGATTGAAACATAAAATTATTTTATTATAATGCTTAAGGCGTCTTAAGGAGTCTTACTTTATCTACTTGATGTCCCACCAATAAACCTGAACAATAAGATATATATCTGTACAAATCCAGTTTCGTACATTGCATGGATTTTCGACACCATTGATATGAAATGCATGGCGTTACTATAAGACAAATTAAGTGTGATCACATTTACATTGTTAACAAGAGTAGAAAATTATAAATTTTAACCTCTTCATGATTTTCATATAACTCATTTTTTTAAGAATCAAGATCACTTCTTTGTGGGATTCAATGGTGATAATTGATAGCCTCAAATAACATGATAGTTTTGAAACAACTCTCATGTATTTGATGTGTGTATTTTCATTGACATAATAATAAATGCGTTTTACTAAGGCTTAAAAGGAGTTATTATATTTTTAGAGTGAATTTAAGTTTTTTACATATTCCATTATATTTTAAAAGAATTATTTAACAATATTTTAATAAATAATTTACATTTGTAATTTATAAATTCTATTTTTTATTTATTTAAAAATTTCAGGGTTTTTATAATACTTTTAGAATGAGGTTTTGATATTTTCAGATTTTCAAGTATTTAATGGAATTTTGTGACATTAAATCACAAATAAAAATAATTTTGTAATTCACAAAGTTGTTACCTTTGCTTGAATGTATTTTTATCTTTTATGTGCTGTGTTGTGCTTTGGAATACACAACTTGGATGGAGGAGAGAGAAAATTGGATGACTTAGATGGCTCCATTTTCAAATCAAGATATTTAATAATCAAGGAGTTTCAAGCAGAAATTTGTGGGGTAGTTCATTCCTTACGTCTTCAATCCCTTTCATATCTCCGATCTAAATATTTTTTGGGGAATCTGTCATGTTTTGAGGGCGAAGGATGGAATGAGTGATAATCCGATAAAAACAGGTCAAGAAAAAAGTACCACTAGGATCTTTGGGCACATGATATCAAGCTTAGTTTAATCCTCATCTTTTCAAACTTACATCTTCATTACTTTTCCAAGTTTATGGTTTTTGGTAGCATAGGTTTTCACTATCATGCATGCAACCACCATCTATGGCGCTCATTGGAGCATATCCATCGTTATCTCCATCACCACCAATATATGCATCTCTCGCTCCACTGCACCACTTCAAGTGTTTGCCCTCAACCATGTTTTCCATAATCCAGGGTGGGTAAACTCATACAATCCCTCCAATCTCGCCACCACCATCAATCTCCAGTTGGCAATGACAAAATACCTTCAAATTGTTTCTTTAGAAATGCTTACTATTTTACACTTTAAATTCTACTAAAACTCGCATTTTTATTTTAAAATTTTTGATATATTAATATACGGAAAATTATTTTTCATTATTTATAATTATTTTCAAATAAATTCACTTTTTTAAAAAAAATATTTAATTAATTGAAAATTATTTTTAATCATTTGAAATAAACAAGAAAATTAAAATTTTACTTATTCAATACTTTCTCCACATGGATTTGACCCTTACTGGTGTTGTACTTGTAAGTAAAATATAAAAATGTTATTGTATAAATCAGAAACCTTAAATGACTTTTAGTAGCCCAAAAGTCTGGTATATCAATCTTTCATGTGGCTAGTCATGGTATTTGATAGAACTGTAATCTTAATGAATTGGGAAAATATATTTCCTTTCTCATCCTTATAATATTGATGAATTAAAATGAGCCTCTTTATTGGATTTTATCAGTATTACATGGTTATTTGGGATAAAATTTTGTGTAGTCATAGTTATCTCAATTCCAAAAACACAAGAAAACATAATTCTTTGTGCATTTACACAAAACATATTGAATAAAATGAATAGCTTTTATGATAATATCTTTCAATTTTTATCAATCCTTTTCAATTTTTCAAAATTTTGGCTGTCTGTTTTTTCTCATATTCCACATCAAAATTATCATCTCTACGATTGCTATTCAATCAAATTATATAAATTCTAAAGTACATTAAAATCTGATTGTATTTAAGCTTCATTGCGGCGATCATATTTGTATCTCCAAAAATTGACCAATGGTGTTCTATTTTGATCTCCTATCATTATTTCATACATAACATTGATTAGAGGATTTCATAATAGTTATAAAATACCACTTTTTAATATAAACAAATGAAATATACATTATAAATATTTTTTATATAGTTCCTTAGGATAATCACAAATAATGATCTACATTTTCAAATGATATGTATCATGAAACAGATACATTAAGTGCTCAAATTTATTATTCATATATTCATGAATAACATGTGCAATTATCTATGAACGTGTCAAAATTAATTACTAAACTAAAGTGGATAAACATAGTATAAATCCAAATATAAACTTGCATAAATATTCATCCGTTTGAATTATATAAACCCATGTATAACCAATATCTCATCCCCTAGTCATCTCAGATTTTTGCTTCATAATTCAAGATAAAAAATACGATCTTCACGGGTACACGCATTTTGTTCCATATGATGACCATTTAATACCATATTGAGATATCTTAATATCATTATATAATATCACATGTGTGTGTTTCATTCTTCTCTGAAAGCTCCTTTTTGTGGTGTTATCTCCTTATATAATTATCCTATACCCTTTAAATTATTAAATATAATAATTTTTCCTGAAAACAATTAATCAATGCAAATAAGCCCAAGTAACATGAAATATGAAACATATTTCATATTTCTGAGTATCTCTAATATCTTTTTATGATCAGTTTCTCATATTTATTATACTTGAGTGAAGTAAATTTTGTAGGTGTATTAGAAATAATAGTAAAAGATGAATCTTATATTTGTGTTGCCTCAAAACTAAAAGTAATAGTAAATCTTATCCTTTTGACTTAATGATATTAGGTCCACTTGGGCCACATAATTTACATCTTAAATTATCTGGTCAGGAAAAATAATTTTCCATTTCAATGTTTTCAAATAAAAAAAAATTATAAGACGTGTCACGTGTCTTATCATCTTCTGACACTTAATATCTGTCCTCCAAAATTTTCAAACTCAACTTTGAGATATCCCCTTTTTAAAGCTCAATTTATCTTGAAAAGGACAAGTAGACATTTCAGATCATTTTTGACACAACGTTTGTATAGGTTTCAGGGAGTTCATAAGTTTTAAATTATTTTTTCTTGCTTTTTGTTGGATCTGAGCATTGTAAAAACTTTATGCTGTATTAACTCTTCTAAACGTACTGTATTTTGGTATCTTATATGTAAAGAACATCAATGTTTTACCTAATTTTTATCCCTTTGTATTTATTTGCTTGTGAGATATAAAATACATCTAGGGTACACTTGAGGACATTTAAATATAAGGAATATATTCATTCTCTTTGAGATCTCCTTCCGGATGAGTAATTTCTTGTATGATTGTAGATTAACCCACTCCTCTTATGGGCTAAGCCGTTACAACATATTGTTATATATACTTAGATTACATTTTATTTATATTATATCCAAAAAAATTTGATTCAGATTCAAGCTTTTAAACTTTTACTTCAATGAAGCTATATCAGTTATCTCACAACTTACACTGGAGAATTTGTATACTGGGAATAAATAACATATGTTTGATGTTTCACTATCTAAATATAGATGAATGATTCATTGTGAACAATGAAAATTTCAAACTTTTATTAAAAATTAAATTATAAAATAAGACAATGCGTGCTACAGAGTTAAAGTCCTAAATTACATGGCCATCACAATCTATCCAAATTACCCATCAAACTAGACTATCTAATATTAAAAACAACTAAAATAAACCAAGGAAACAATTATTGCTTATTTTTCAGTTATCATATATGTTATGTATTTTTGTCTTTACTCACTGAATAAATGGACTTTATTTCTCTCAATAGAGATATTTTACGAGGAAGTCACATTAATTCTTTAATTTAATGGTAGGTTATGAGTTTATTACATATTTCATCAACTGTTTATTTTAATCATAAGATGATTAATTTGTTCAAGGAAAAAATATTCTAGGAAACAACCCCTTCTTAGCCAAGACATCGTAGCGTTTTATCTAAAATGATGAAAATTTGCATCTCTATCCTGCTTAAACCTAATCAAAGTCGATTCAATGATATTTGAGGATATGTGATTTTAATGCGCTAGGTATCTGTTATAATAACTATTTTGATATTAAATCAGTTTATTGTTATTATGGTTTGACAGTCTCAGTCCAGTCCACGCTTTAAGCAAAACCTAAACCTTATCTTAAGTTTGGTCTGGTTCTGGTATGGCCTTGTCATTGTCAAAAAAAAAATAGAAAAGTAAAAAAATAGCATGGAATATAAAGAAAGGAAGAAGGAAACAAGGGGAAAGAATAAGAAATGAGTAAAAAGAAAGGAAGGTGCAAAAAAAGGAATAGAAGAAGAATAAATTAATAAAAATTGAAAAAAGATAATAAGGAAAGGAGAAAGGAAAAGGAATATAATAATAAAATAAAAATGTAAAAATAAGAAAAGAAGAAGAAAGGAAGAGGAAAATATTAATAAAACAAAAAATGAAAAAATAATAAAAGAAGAATAAAGGAAGAGGAAAATGAGAAGACGAGAAGAATATAATAAAAATAAAAGAAAATGACAGTGAAGAACAATATATGAAAAAAAGAGAAAGAGAAGAACATCAAAAGAAGAAGCAAGTAAGATGAAAAGATAAATAAAATAAGAGGACGAAGTAAAGGAGAAAGAAATATCAAAAGAAGAAGAAGTTAAGAATAAACAAAAAAGAGAAGAAAAAGGAAATAAGTTGACAATATTAATAAAAGAATAATAAAACAAGATGAAAATAATAATAAAAGAAGAATGAGAGGAATATAAAAAGATAATAATAGAAAAAAATAAAAGAAGAAAAAGAAAGAAAATTAAAAATTAAAAAAGAATAAGAAGAAAACGAAAATAGAAAAAGAAAGGAGGAATAAAAGTACAAGACGAGAACAATAAAACAAAAGAAGTATAAAACAAGAAGAATATAAAATGAAAAGTAAGAAGAAAAGATGAAAAAATGAATAGAAAAGGAAAATGAAGAATAGGAAGGGTTGGTGCAATCAGGGAGCGTGAACAGAACGGCTGGGAGAGCTGAGCCCAAACAAGGGGATGATTGGGGGAGTTGACCAAAGTTCACTCCCGGTCCAGTTTGACCCTCAGACCAGATCTGGACTGACAGTACCAGTTTGGTCTGGTCTGACTAGTCCGCGGTCCAAAACGAGGAGCCTTACGCAGTAATATGTGTATGAAAATTTTGCTAATAATAAATATGACCTTTAATTATATGAATAGTAAGTATTTTCTTCCTTTGGTTATCCCTGTGATTCTATCTTTCTCATCAAATGTTAAAACATATGCAACTTTGGCTTTCCCCTCGACTTCACAATAGTTCTATTAAATAGTTTGAGGGTTAATATCACGGTACAGCCCAAACCAGGTCGAAAGTCTGCGAGCTAACCTTAGTTCTTTTTTTGGTACGGTATATCCCAAACTCACTAAGTCGTCTGGGATATATCCTGGTGATGACGTGGAGTCCATCGTGGCTGCCAGGTGGATCTCCGGCCAGATTTTGACCTGGCGGAACCCACCTGGCAGCCACGCTGGATTCCACGTCATCACCGGGATATGTCAACCTGCCAAGGGTTTTTCGATAAGAGAGAGAGAGGGCATTCTAGAGAGAGAGAGAGGAGGAGAGAGAGGTTCCAGAGAGAGAAAGAGAGGTGTTCTAGAGAGAGAGGCATTTTTTAGAGAGAGAAAGGGAGAGAGAGGTGCTCTAGAGAGACCCGACCTCTCTCTCTCTCTCTAGAAAGAGAGGTGTTCTAGAGAGAGAGGCATTTGTAGAGAGAGAAAGGGAGAGAGAGGCTCTCTAAAGAGACCCGACCTCTCTCTCTCTCTAGAAAGAGAGGTGTTCTAGAGAGTGAGGCGTTCTGGCAGACTTCGGTCGGGTCTCTCTAGAGAGAGGCGCTCTAGAGAGACCCAACCTCTCTCTCTCTCTAGAAAGAGAGGTGTTCTAGAGAGAGAGGCGTTCTGGCGGACTTCAGTCGGGTCTCTCTCCCTTTCTCTCTCTACAAAATGCCTCTCTCTCTAGAACACCTCTCTTTCTCTCTCTAGAACCTCTCTCTCCTTCTCTCTCTCTAGGCCGCCTCTCTCTCTCTCTAGAATGCCCCTCTCTCTCTTATCGAAAAACCCTTGGCAGGTCGACATATCCCGGTGATGACGTGGAATCCAGCGTGGCTGCCAGGTGGGTTTCGCCAGGTCAAAATCTGACCGGAGATCCACCTGGCAGCCACGATGGACTCCACGTCATCACCAGGATATATCGCAGACGACTTAGTGAGTTTGGGATATACTCGTACCAAAAAAAAGCCTAAGGTTAGATCGCAGACTTTCGACCTGGTTTGGGCTGTACCGTGATATTAACCCATAGTTTGAATGTATTTCATTTCCTTTTTTCTACCCCCTTTCCATTCAATATTTTATTAAATTTGATGATACATTTTATGTTGGTGGGTTTGACTTTTATTTCTTTGTAGATATATGATATTCTTCGAAGGAAGCATTTTTATTACCATTTTAACCTGTCTCTATCTGCACCACTGGGTTAGTTTTGAACACATGTTTCACCATGACGATTAAATTTTAATTCTAATTTTCAGATTTTTATGAGGAAAAAGAGTTTTTCTCATATTTTCTGCTTAACTTTCTGGTTACAAAACTCTTCTTCTTTGTGAGGCTTTGCAATATCCTGCCTGTCTCAAATCTCTTGACCCACATAACTAGTCAGCATTCACCCACGTGTGATGACAACCTGGCACGTGACTTCAACAGGTAGGACTGGTTCTTTCTGGGGTTCTCTCTCTGTCCCACTTAAGACAAGGGACGGTCCTCTCTATCTCTCTCTCTTCTTTCTGTTTCTTTCTCCTCTCTCTCTCTCTCTTCATCACTCTTTTTATTTGTTTCTCTCTTTCTATCTTATGCCTCCACACCTTATAATCTTTCTCTTTCTTTTCGTCTCTCTCTATCTCCGTCTCTATCTTTCTTTTTCTCGTTGTTTTCCTCTCTTTCAATATTTTTCTCTCTTTCTCTCTCATCCTACAACATCTCTTTGTTTTCTCTCTTTCTATCTTTTTCTCTCTTTCTCTCTCATCCTACAACATCTTTCTTTTTGTTTTCCCCTCTTTCCATCTTTTTCTCTCTTTCTCTCTCATCCTCCCACATATTACGATCTCCCGTTCTCTCTCATCCTTCCACATCTTGCTCTTTGTTTTCTTATATTTCTCCATCATTCTTTCTCATCCTCCCACATTTCTTTTTGTTTTCTTATCTTCCTCTCTTTTTTATCTCTGTCTCGTTCTCTTCTCTCATCCTCCCACAGATTACCGTCTTTCTCTTTCTCTCTCATCCTTCCACATCTCTCTTTCTTTTTCTCTCTTTCTCTCTCATCCTTCCACATCTTTCTCTTTGTTTTCTTATATTTCTACATCATTCTTTCTCATCCTCCCACATATTTCTCTTTCTTTTGCTCTATTCCTACCTCTTTCTCTCTCATCGTACCATCTTTCTCTTTCTTTTGCTCTCTCTCTCTCATCCTCCCACATCTCTCTTTCTACCTCTTTCCTTCTCATCTTCCCACGTCTTACCATTTTTCTCTTTCTTTGGCTCTATTTCCCTAAAATCCTTCCACATGATACAATCTCTCTCTTCCTTTCGCTCTATTTTTCTAAAATCCTCGCACGTCATATAATCTCGCTATCTTTTGCTCTGTTACTGACTCATTATATATATCTCTCTATCTTTCTCTCTCATCCTCCCACATCTTACACTCTTTCTCCTTCTTTCGCTGCTGCTGCTGCTGCTGCTGCTGCTCTCTTTCTCTCTCAGCCTCTACATCTTCCCATCTTTCTCTTTCTCTTGCTTTCTCTCTCATCCCCCCACACCTTACTATCTATTTTTCTTTCGCGCTCTTTCTCTCTCATCATCCCACATCATACCACCTTTCTCTCTTAAGTTTGTCTCTACTCTCTTTAGCTCTCTTTCATATCTTTCACGACTATCTTACGTTGTCTCCTTGTCTTTCTCTTAAGTCTCTCTCTCTCTGCCTACCGTTCTCTCCAGCTCACGTGGTGAGTAAGGCCAAAGGAAATGTCCAAAGTTGTAGAATAAGAATCCTCCACGCCAGCTAAAATGTCAGCTACATTTGAACTCTTTCCGTCTCTCTCCTCGCTCTCTTTCCCGCTTCTCTCTCCAGCTTCTCTCTCCAGATTCTCTCTCTCCCCAGCTTCTCTCTCAGTTTCTCTCTCCAGCATCTCTCTCAGTTTCTCTCTCTCCAGCTTATCTCTCAGTTTCTCTCTCCAGTATCTCTCTGTTTCTCTTTCTCTCCATCTCTTCAGCATCTCTCTCAGTTTCTCTCTCCAGTATCTCTCCGGTCTCCAGTTTCTCTCTCTCCAGCATCTCTCTCAGTTTCTCTCTCCAGTATCTCTCCGGTCTCCAGTTTCTCTCTCTCCAGCATCTCTCTCAGTTTCTCTCTCTCCAGCTTATCTGAGTTATCTCTCTATAGTTTCTCTCTCCAGTATCTCTCTCTCTCCATCTTCTCTCTCCAGCTTCTTTCTCAAGCTTCTCTCTCCAGTATCTCTCTCAGTTTCTCTCTCTCTCTCTAGCTTCTCTCTCCAGCTTCTTTCTCAAGCTTCTCTCTCCAGTATCTCTCTCAGTTTCTCTCTCTCTCTCTAGCTTCTCTCTCCAGCTTCTTTCTCAAGCTTCTCTCTCCAGCATCTCTCTCAGTTTCACTCTAGTATCCACTATCCCTCTCAGTTTTTCTCTCTCTAGCTTATCTCTCCAGCTTATTTCCAGCATCTCTCTCTAGTTTTTCTCTCATTGGCTGGTACTTGCGGAACAGCTCCCCTGTTGCATTGGGTATGGCTAGAGAATCATTTCGCTTGACGGCACTGTGTCCCAGAACAAGTGTCCCATCCCCAAAACCTCGGGTCCTTTTCCTTCATTCATTCTTGACTCCTCTCTCTCTCTCTCTCATTATTTATATATATATATATTCATACCCTTTAAGACAGACAATAGATATATAAATTTCTTCATCACCCTCTTATTATCTGTCTTATAATTTTTTCCTCACTCATCCCCATCTCTTGTTTCATCAGATACCCTTATATATATATATATATATATATCTGTTTTTTCGCTTGTCTGTCATGCATTTTCTTCTGACTCGTCTCTCTCTCTCTCTATTCCCCATATCTCTCTAACACAATATTCATATATTTTGTATACAGCTAAGACAAGAGAAAAGTTATAATGCACATATATCTTCACCACCCTCTTAACATCTGTCTTGCAATAATTCCTGACCCATCTCTATCACTTGTCGCAATCTACATATATTTATGTACATTGTTTTCATCCTCCCTCTTCACATCTCTCTGTCTTGCAATTTCTTCTCACACGTGTCTCTCTCACACACTCTCTAAATATATTTGTGTACACTTACGACAAGAAAACAATATATACAAATAAAAATTTCTTCACCACTCGCTTCACATCTGTCTTGCCATTTTATTTGACTCATCCGTATTACTTGTCTCTATCATATATACATACATATATAGCTTTCTTTCAATCAGCCTCTTCACAATTCTCTGTCCTGCAATGTTTTGTCACTCCTCTCTTTCTCTCTCCCCCCCTCTATATTTTTTTCCACCACCCTCTTCTCGTCTGTCTTGAATTTTCTCACCTCTCTTGTTCGATCATTCTCTCTCTATTAATATATATTTAAATCATTCTCTCTCTCTATTTAAGTCTTTTAGTTCTTTTACTTCTCTTGTCTCATCTTTCTCTCAGTTTTTTTTCTTGTCTTTGCCGTTCTATTTTTGTTTCTGGACTTGATTCTTCGTTACAGTTGTTGACAGCTGCTGCTTATCAGCATGTATCATAATTCGTGTCAGATGTCACGGTTCTATCCCTCTTGCCCATGTTATCCCATCCCATGCTGATGCTTAAATCCACCTCAAATAGTGAACACGACTTATTCATTTCTGACGTTGTAACACATTCTTGAATGTACTTTATTACAAGTACAAACAAAGGCAGCTCATAACGTAGATTCTTTCATGTATGTGGTTTTAACTATTTCGCATCTATTTAATGCACTTAATTTCCGAGAAGTCCATCTCAGATAAATATTATACGGTTGCTGGGTTTGGTTCTTTGTTCAAGGAATTTATTTAAATGTAGTGTACATATTTTCCTGGAATTAAGTGATTTTTATGAACGCAGAACCCTCAATATCAGCTCCAGTAGATCACATTGATTTCCTTTCGCCCAAAATTATTCATAAATGACAGAAACTCTGCAATTTGACTAGGCAGTCAAACAGTATTTTCCACAAAAAGGAGACATTTTAGGCTGACCATTGTAGTCAAACTGCACTTTCTTTTCTTCCTCTGTTTTCCAAAATCAGGTAGCCAGAAGGTACCTAAATGTAAAGTCATAGGGGATGACCCTGATAAAGTCAACGGCAGCATTGTTGCCACTTCTTGCACCTTCAAGGCAGTTGACCGCCTCTGTCCGGAGGCCACACGGCAGCTGCAGGCAGATCCAGTCTGCCAAAGAGTCAATGTCCTTGGCAAAGTCAACCATGTACCAATCTAACAGCTTTGGTATCCCCATGACCCCGCCGTTGCCGCCATTACCGTTACAGCCTCCGTTGACGCTGCCATTGCCATCGCTACCGTCGCAACGGCTGCTACAGCTGCAACAGTCGTCGTTGCCACGGCCGCCAGATATGCCCACAGCGGCCTGAAGGTACTCCCTCTTGGCCACTTGCAGTTCCTCCTCCACCTTGGACGCAGTGTAGATCCTCACCTGAGATAGAATTTCACAAGTCCCACAATAATTGAAGGGTCAAAAGTCAACGTTGACTTTCCTAAAACAAGACCCAGAAGAGTTGACTTCTAAAGAGGTGAGCTTTACCGCCGGAGACGACCAGCTTCCACAGGACAGGGCAAAGGAGACGAGGGGCTCTGGCCAGCCAAACCCACCAATACTTTCAAAGTAAACTGGAGTCTTCAGGGCCTGTCCCCCAGAGGAACAATGGTTAACTTTACTATAAACTTTGACGTAGACTTAATTACAATTCTTACAGATGGATGGCTGCGAGGGAGTCTCAGGATGAAATGCTCAATCCAGATTGCACTCATCACCCGCCCTCCGACATTTATCGTCGCCTTAGTTTGAAAGGAAATCAAATGTTTGAACTGAATCCAAGGGAGTTGAAGAAGGAATAGAGACATTTAGAGTACCTTCTGCATCAGAGAGGCGACAGTTTGCGGCATGGAGGGTATGCCCTTCTCCAGAAAGGCCTGAACAAGGGCCATAAGGACAGAGAAAGTAAGAAAACTCATCATTTGATTATCAAATTATCATCCTAGAATGGAAAGAGAAGCTGTTCTTACATTCATCATGCATGAATTGTAGACGTTGGCCCAGAAGGCAAGCTTCTCCTGATGGGTCAACCGTCGAAGATCCACAGATCCCAGTCTCCTGAGCAGAAACCTGTTTCTCAAGCATCAAATTCCCAGTCTCTGGAAGATCCCCCTCCTTTCTCATTCCAAAATTCATGTCTAGGGGGGACTGAGCTCACCTCAGCCTCCTCAAGAGCGCCGGTGGTGAGGCGGCGATGCCGGCAGTGGCCAGTCGGGCATCCACGGATACGAATCTCTTGTAAGGCCCAACATCCCTGGGCTGGAATTCAGAGAAAATTCCATAAGGATCTTGGAAGATTCTCTCTTCTTTGCCGGAGATGGAGGGCTGGGAGGCCTCTGATGTGTCAGTGGATCCGCCACTGTCGCTGCCAGAGAAGATCATAATCAAGCATCTGAGGAGCTGTTCTGAGATCTTATTTGGACCAGTGGTGTGATCTTCCTGTTTTTGAATGCCTGATCTGGCTCTGATCCTTGAGAATTGGGGTTGGGCCTGTGTCTTCTTGTTTGTTGCGGTTCTCGGCGGGTTTCTGTCGGAGATGGCGGCCGAGATCGCCGGCAGAGACTTTGGCTTCTTGGAAGAGGAGAGGTGGGCTGCCTCCAGGTAGAGGCCCTGCCAGAAGCTGATGACTTGCTCTTCCAGCCGAACCACTTCCTCCTCCAGCACAGCCACCTCTGCCAGAAGCTCCACCATCTAGTAGAGAGAGAAAGAGAGAATTACAGAGAGAGAAACTAGTGTTTCAGCCCATAGCAAACAAGAGAGCAAGGGATGAGTATGGAGGAAGCAAGAAGAAGAGACAAGTTGCTTTGACATCAGTGAGATAGAAATAATAGGAAGAAGTGAGTGAGAGAACATTCAAGAAGTAGATAGAAAGAGAGGAATTCAGACGATGTGAATCAGAAGCATATGAGGAGAGAGATATGGAAAATGGACTGAGGAGATCACCCACAAGAGATGTTAAGAACCAAAAACCCATGCGGGCAGAGAGAGAGATAGAAAGTAATTCATGTATTATGATGTCGGGCTGGGATAATTCAGGAGCAAAAAAAGGGTAGAGAGAGAGAGATGGGAATTCGGGTCTGAAGAAATCAGTTTCAGACAATCCACAGCAAAGATATGAGATGCAGGCGATAAGTAGCAGGAAACACATGGAGAATGGAGAGAGATAGAAATACAGATAGAGAGATTGAGAGAGATAGAGAGAGAGAAAGAGAGAAAGAGAGAGAGAGAGAGAGAGAGAGAGAGAGAGTACCTTGGAGGGAAGGTATGAGGGAAGACGAGGAAGAGAACCGAGAGGACGGGTGAATGCCCGCTCGAGCGCCCGGTGGATATTCTCCTCCCGCCGAAGCCTCTTCCTTAGCCGATCAACCTGTAAAATCAATCTGACTATGGCAACTTCCGCAAAGCTCCAGAAAGAGAGAGAGAGAGAGATGGAGAGAGATGAGATAGAGATAGAAATAGAGAGAGAGAGAGAGCTCCATTCCTACCGTCTTCTCCAGCTGTAACTTTCTCTCTCTTCTTGATCGACTCCGCCCGGGTGGCATCAACCCATTCACGGACCTTCCTTCCTCTATATGGGTTTTTGCGTTCTTCTCCTCCTTCATCTTCTAGAGAGAGAAAGATAGAGAGAGAGTGTGTGTGTTTCAGCGTCCTCAAGAAGTCGTCTACGGAGACGAAGATTGAGAGATGCCCCACCTTAGGAGATGCTTTCATGGGTCGAAACGAAGTCGTGATCTCGGAGCTCATCTCCTTCGTCGTCGCCCTTCACCTAAGCCGCCACCATTACCCCGGCGGTATCGCCGGCCAATATATTAATGCCGTCCCTGGAGAAGCCCAGCGAGATAGGCAGATAGATAGTTAGAGAGAGAAAGAGAGAGAGAGAGAGAGAGAGAGAGAGAGAGAGATGGAAAGATAGAGGTGGGAGAGAAAGGTGTCGGATGAATTAAAATGGGGGGAGACAAGGGGGAAAGGCAGGAAGGCTTCAGAATGGGGGCGTCAGGAGCTCAGAAGATCAGAAACAAAAAAGTGACTCAGGTGGGGACTGAGACAAATGGACAAGGAGAGAGAGATAGAGAGAAATCGATAGAAAGATAGTCGCGGTTATCTCTCTGCGAGAAGACCTCTCCTTTCCAGTCCAGGAGCAAGAACGAAAGAGAGATAGAGTCGCGGTTAATCTCTCTACGAGAAGACCTCCCCTTTCCAGACCAGGAGCAAGAACGAGAGAGAGAGAGAGAGAGAGAGAGAGAGAGAGAGAGAGAGAGTCACGGTTATCTCTGTACGAGAAAACCTCTCCTTAAGGGCAAGAAAAAGAGAGAGAGAGAGAGGCCAGCGGTAATCTCTCTACGAGAAGACCTCTCTTTTCCAGACGGGGGGAAGGAGAGAGAAAGAGAGAGACGTTTAGCTCTATACCTCTAGCTTGGAAAGAGACCGAGAATAAGAAGAAAGAGAGGGAGATCACATGAAAGCTGGCATCGTCTCCCTCAGCATCGGTCCGTCGCCGTCGAGCCCACCTCAACGATGAAATTCATAAAGCTATTAGAATTCTCAATCGGCAGCCATTTATGCGAATATTTCTCTCTCTCTCTCTCTTTCTCTCTTCCTCCCTCGCCCCCGACTCCCCCCACTTGTATTTATCTAACTCTTGCTCTTTCTCTCTCTCCTTCCCTCTCCATTTCTGACCCCTGTCTATTTATCACTCTGTCAGTCTATATATCAACCTGTCTATCAATCTATCTCTCTCTCACTGTCTCGCTCCCTCTCCTCTCCCCCTCTGTCTGCCTATCTATGGATCTATCCATCTATCTCTCTCTCTCCCACTCTCTATGTCTGGCGCTCTCTCTCTCTCTCTGACTCTCTCCCAACCCCCAACTCTCTCTCTCTCTCTCTCTCTCTCTCTGACTCTCTTCCAACCCCCAACTCTCGCTCTCTCTTTCTCCCACTCTTCCACTCTTTCTTTCTCTCTCGCTTTTCCGCTCTCCCACTCTCTCTCTCCCCCCCCAACTCTCGCGCTTTCTCTCTCTCTCTCTCCCACTATCCCACTCTCTCTTTCTCTCTCTCTCCCACCCTCCCACTCTCTCTCTCAATCTCTCTCTCCCCTACTCTCTTTCTACCTCTCTATCTCTCTCTCTCTCCCTCCCTCCCTCCCTCTTTCTCTCTCCCTCTCTATCTCTCTGTCTCTTGCTCTCTCCCCCTATCTATCTCTCTCCCCCCCCCCCATCAATGATCTATTTCTCTCTCTCTCTCTTCCACCCTATCTTCTATCTCGCTCTCTTCACTATCAACCGCTCTCTTCCCCCCCTCTCTCTCTCCCAACCCCTCTCTATCTCTATCTCTTTCTCTCATTTCAGGAAAGTCTGACCTTTCCCTGACACCCGTGCGTATACGACTTCACGAGGTCTCAGTAGTTGTCTGGAACTCATTCGTAGCCACCAGCTAATCTCTCATCAAATGTTTATCTCAGCTAATCCCTCATTCTACCTTCTACTGCTTTACATCTCACTCTACATGTTTAAGGAACATCTTTATTTCAATATATTTCTCTATTTCTCTCTAACCTACATCTTTTATCCATTTCTTCCATCTCTATAGTTGCATCTGTCTCTCTCTATATTATCCTCTCTCTCTCTCTCTCTCTCTCTCTCTCTCTCTCTCTCTCTCTCTCTCTCTCTCTCTCTCTCTCTCTCTCTCTCTCTCTCTCTCTCTCTCTCTCTCTTATTCCATATCTCTTTTCTTGGCTTTCTCTCTTATTCCATATCTCTTTTCTAGGCTCTCTCTCTCTTATTCCATATCTCTTTTCTTGGCTCTCTCTCTCTCTTATTCCATATCTCTTTTGTTGGTTCTCTATCTCTTTCTTATTTCATTTATCTTTTGTTGGTTCTCTCTCTCTCTCTCATTCCATATATCTTTTGTTGGTTCTCTCTCTCATTCCATATATCTTTTGTTGATTTTCTCTCTTATCCCATATATCTTTTGTTCGTTCCCTCTCTCCCTCTCTTATGTCATATCTATCTTGGTGGTTCTCTCTCTCTTATTCCATAATTCTCTTGGTGGTTCTCTCTGTCTTTATCTCTCTCTTATTCCATAATTCTCTCAGCGTCTCTCTCTCTCTCTCTCTCTCTCTCTCTCTCTCTATCTCTCTTTCTGTCTCCCTCTTTCTTATTCCATTATCCTCTCTCAGATATTCCATAATTCTCTCTCTTATTCCATATCTTTCTGGTTGGCTCTCTCTCTCTCTCTCTTATTCCATATCTTTCTGGTTGGCTCTCTCTCTCTCTCTTATTCCATATCTTTCTGGTTGGCTCTCTCTCTCTCTCTCTTATTCCATATCTTTCTGGTTGGCTCTCTCTCTCTCTCTATCTTCTCTCTTGTCGACAGTCTTTCTTCATTCTCTCTCTATCTTGATCTGTACACCTCTCTCTTCTCCATGTTTTATTAGATCTCTCTCTCTTGACATCTTCCTCAAGAGCTCTAACTCTCGCAATTATGAATTAATATGAAATACGATTCCATTGTATTAGACTATCAGCCGGCCCACATAAATTCAAGACTGACGAAAATACCCCTCAATAATTGTACCCCAGAAAGCTTTTGCTTATTTTTTTAATCGGACTGTCCAAAATAGAAACAAAAACAAAGAGCATTACAAATATGAGTCTTAATTTAACTATAGGGTCTAAATGGGTTGATGATAATGGGTGAGGAAAGAGAGATGTCGGATAGAGAGGGAGAAGAATGAGAAATTAAATCTGAGAGATATCAACTTCCATAATTGAAAGTTGACACAAATATGGAGAAATAGATTTATAATAGAGAGATATATATATATAGAGAAAGGTGGAGAGAAAGGGAAGAGGGATTTACTCCAAGTGCAACTTTATGAACCAATTGGATTAATATGTGATTATAACATGATTAAGAATAATTAGCTGTATTATGTCATGTTTACCATGGTATGTATAAAATGAAGGAAAGAGAGATGGATACAGGAGATGAAGAGACAGGAAAATGGAAAGAGGTTGAGAAAGACGGCCACATGAATAGAAAAAGAGATGGAGATATAAGATAAAAGCAGGGGGAGATTCGTTGAATGAGAGGGAAATAAGACCTATAGAGTGAGTGAGAGAGGCAAGAAAGGTGCAAATAGTAATGGAAAGATGGAGAAGGTGAGATAAGTGGTACACCGAAAGCAGAGAGAGAGGGAGATTTAAGAGAGTGAGATTTAAGTGATGAGAGAGATATTTGAGGAAGAGAGGTATTTAAGTGATGATATATATAAGACACAAGGAGAGGAGATGAATATAATAAGAGATAAAGAAGACATAGATTGATCGAAAGAGCTAGAGAGAAAAAAGAGAGGCGAAGAGAGTAATGGAAAGATGGAGAGAGTGAGATAAATGATACACTAAAATATCAGAGAGAGAGAGAGAGAGAGAGATTTAAGGTAGTGAGATTAAAGTGATGACAGAGAGATTTGAGGGAGAGAGATATTTAAGTGATGAGAGAGGGAGATTTAAGGGAGAGAGAGATTGAGATATAAGATTGAAGAGAGAGAGAGTGGAGATAGAATATTGAGATAGAAGCCAAGGCTGGGCAAAGAGATACAACAGTGAACAGAGAGATGGAGAGAGAGAGAAGAGAGATGGAGAGAGAGAGAAGAGAGGTGGAGAGATGGAGAGGGAGAACTGGGAGAGGAGAGAGAGGGAGAGAGAAGCCGACTAAAGCATGCAGCTGTCTTTCTACGTGCAAACATCACGGCCCCCACGTTCACTGGGAAGCCCCTTAAAACCCCAACAGTGTCCACGTACCAAATTCCATCCCATTTTTATAAAAAAACAACGACATACATAAAGAGAGAGAGAGAGGCTCTGAAAGAGAAATAGGGAGATCGCAAGTCGCGACCCTGGAACAAGAGAGAGAGAGAGAGAGGCTCTGAAGATAGGGAGAGAGAGAGAGAAATAGAGAGAGAGGCTCTGAAGATAGGGAGAGAGAGAGAGAAATGGAGAGAGTAGCGCTAAGAGATGTAGATAGAGAGAGGAATAGAGAGAGTGGCGCTAAGAGAGGGAGAGGGACAAACAGAGAGTAGCGCTAAGAGTGGAAGAGAGAGAGAGAGGAATAGAGAGAGTGGCGCTAAGAGAGGTAGAGGGACAAACAGAGAGTAGCGCTAAGAGTGGAAGAGAGAGAGAGAGGAATAGAGAGAGTGGCGCTAAGAGAGGTAGAGGGACAAACAGAGAGTAGCGCTAAGAGTGGAAGAGAGAGAGAGAGGAATAGAGAGACTAGCGCTAAGAGAGGTAGGGAGAGAGTGGGACAAAGAGAGAGGGAGAGAGAGATAGAGGAATTGAGAGAGTTGCGCTAAAAGAGGCAGGGAGAGAGTGGCGCTAAGAGAGAGAGAGAGAGAGAGGAATCGAGAGTGTAGCCCTAGGGAGGTAGGGGGAGAGTGGCGCTAAGAGAGAGAGAGAGAGGAATTGAGAGAGTAGCGCGAAGAGAGATAGGGAGAGAGTGGCGCTAAGAGAGAGAGAGAGAGAGGAGAATAGAGAGAGTAGCGCTAAGAGAGGTAAGAAGAGAGTGGCGCTAAGAGAGAGAGACAGAGGAATTGAGAGAGTAGTGCTAATAGAGGTAGAGAGAGAGAGGAATAGAGAGAGCGGCGCTAAGAGAGAGTGAGAAAGGGAGTGGAATATTCAGAGTGCCGTCAAGAGAGATTGAGCGAGAGAGATGAACAGAGAGAGTGGAGCTAAGAGAGATAGGGAGAGAGAGAGAGAGAGAGAGCGCGCTTTGAGAGTCATGGAGAGAGAGAGTGCAATAAGAGAGATAGGGAAAGAAAGAGAGACGAATAGAGAGAGTGGTGCTAAGAGAGAGGCGGAGTGAGAGGAATATAGAGAGTGACGATAAGAGAGGTAGGGAGAGGTAGAGAGAGTGGCGCTAAGAGAGATAAGGAGCGAGAGAGAGAGAGAGAGGAATAAAGAGAGTGGCGAGAGCTAAGAGAGATGTGGAGATCAGGACCCAGAAAGAGAGAGAGAGAGCGATCTTCTTCTCCCCGGGATCGGACAAGACATAACGCAAGGAAAGATCAGTCTCTTTTGATGAAAGAGGGATTGAGAGATCACGAGTCATGATCCTGGAACAAGAGAGAGAGAGAGAGAGAGAGATCATATTCGTCCCAGGATAAGACAAGGCTTTACCCAAGTACTGATCAATCTCTATGATGAGAAAGAGAGAGAGGGAGAGAGAGAGAGAGAGAGAGAGAGAGAGAGATGGAAGATGGCGTCCCTGGATTGGACAAGGCTCTGCGTGAGCAATGAGTCGATCCCTTCCTGTAGCAAGAAAAAGATCGAACAATAACGTGGAAGACGAAACACACACAGTATTGTACAGTCGAATATCACGCTTGCTCGGCCTATTCCACCATCGACGATCGTAATCCCAGATCTGCTCTAAAGAAGACGAAGAAATGGAATCAAAACCAAGAGGATCTTCCCTCGTTATCTCTCTCTTTCTCTCTCTAAATTGTGGAAGAGCCGGGTAGGGTGGATTGAAGGCGTGACTGTAGAGAGAGAGAGCGATACAGATGCATGTAATAAAGATAGAGGAGAGAAATGAGAGGGGATTTAAGAGAGAGGGACGCTTTAAAGACCTAGAGACGATGAATGAATGAAGCTGAATCGTAGGAGACTTGGAGATCTACGTCTCATGACTTCTTTACCCGGTTTGTATTAAACTCAGTTCACAAACCGTTACTACATCCCCTCTTCTGCATTTACTTCTCTGTACCTGTTCCTTATCGTTACTTCTCTCTCTCCCTTCACCATTTCATCTCGCTCTGTTTCTCTCTCTTTCTCAATAATTCCCACTACCTCTTTTCCATTAGACAATCAGCTCTCATTCTCCTTTTACCTTCCCTGTAGTGGACCCTAACTTTCTCTGTCTATTCCTCAAACCTATTTACCAACTTATTTTCTCTCTCTCTCTCCACCTATCTATCTCTCTCTTGCTTTCTATCCATTTCGCTCTCCATCAACTTCTCTCAGCCTACCAACTTATCTCTCTCTCTCTTTAAATCTCTTCCTCCCTCTTTATCAATTTCTCTCTTACTACCAATCTCTTTCTCTCTCTTTGTCTACCAATTTCTCTCTTGCTACTAATCTCTTTCGCTCTCCCTCTGCCCACCAATTCCTCTCTTGCTACCAATTTCTCTATCATTCAATCTTTCTCTCCCTCTTCCAACCTCTTTATCTCTTTACCAATTTTTCTCTCTTCCATTCTCTCTCCCTCTCTTTCTACCCATTTCTTTCTCTTCCAATCTCTCTCATCCGATTTCTCTCTCTCTCTTTTTCTCAACCAAATTACCTCTCTTAAAGTATCCTTCTCTCCCCTCTCGCTCTCCTCTCTTTCTGTCTCAACCAATTCTTCTATCACTGTATCTTTCGCTTCCTGCGTGCATCTCTCTATAAATATCTCCTTCTCACTCACTCTCAATCACACACACACTCTCTCTATGAATCTCTATCTATCTATCTATCTCTATAACTCTATCTACCTATCTCAATCATAGACACCCTCTCTCCCTCTATCTACATATATATCTATCTATCTATCTATCTCAATCACACACCCACGCGCTCTATCTCTATCTACCTATCTACCTATCTATCTATCTATCTCAATCACACACCCACGCGCTCTATCTCTATCTACCTATCTATCTATCTATCTCAATCACACACACACACACTCTCTCTCTCTCTCTATATATATATATATATATATATATATATCTCAATCACACACACACTCTCTATCTATCTATCTCATATCACTCACACACACTCTCCATCTATCTATCTATCTACCTCTATCTCAATCACACACACTCTCTCTATCCACTTATCTCAATCACACACACACCCTATCTATGTATCTCAATTAGTCACACACTCTCTATACCTATCTCAATCATACACACTATCTATCTATCTCAATTACACACATACTCTCTATCTACCTAGCTCAATCACACACACTCTCTCTATCTGTCTCAATCACACGCTCACCTTATCTATCGACCTCGATCACACTCACGCTCTCTGTATTTATCTATCAGTCTCAATCACATACAAACCCTTTCTATCTCAATCAGACACACACTCTCTCTATCTATCTCAATCACACACATACTTTCTATCTGTAACCCATCTCAATCACACACACATAAAAGCTCTCTCTATCTATCTCAATCACACACACTTTTTCTATCAATCTATCTCAATCACACAAACATACAGTCCCTCTTTATCCGCCTCAATCACACACACACACTATCTACCAACCTATCTCAATTACACACAAACACTCTATCTATACCCCTCATCTCAATCACACACACAATCTACCAACCTATCTCAATCACACACAAACACTCTATCTATACCCCTTATCTCAATCACACACATAAAATCTCTCTCTATCTCAATCACACACTATCTATCTCAATCACACACACTTTCTCTCTATCAATCTAAGTCCCACATTCTCCATCTATCTCAATCACAAATTCTGTCTGTCAATATCAATCACACACACGCGCCATCTATCAATCTATCTATCCATATCAATCACACACACAATCCATCTAATCAATCTATCTATCTATCCATATCAATCACACACACACACTCTCTCTCTATCTCAATCACACACACGCTCTCTCTCTATCTCAATCACACACACACTATCTATGAACCTGTCTCAATCACAGACACATACACTCTCTCTATCTCAATCACACCCTTTCCATATCCATCTGTCTGAATCACTCTCTCTCTGTCTATATATCTATCTCAATCACACACACACACACTCTCTATCTCAATGACACTACAAATCTATCTCATGAAGTACGCTTTGTAGTTGGGCTTGACCCGACCAAAAAATGAAAAAGAAAAATGATAGTTCAAGCTTGAGGTATCAACGATTTTCTAATAAAGTTGGTTGTGGTTACAGAAAAATAGGAGAGAAAGAACCAGAGAAAACTAGAGAGAGAGAGAGAGAGAGGGCAAGGCTAACTTTGGGATTTCCAGAATCTTAGAAAAACAAACTAATTCATTTCAAACGACTAAATAGTTTTGCCACAAATTTCTCCCAAAGAGAAGATAAGCCATCAAAGAATAATAAATCTACAATAGCCAACGGACGAATCTGTGATGAAGGAATCATACATCTGCATTATTGATCCTAATGGGCTAACTTTGGCTTTGTAGACATCTGAGGCAAAAGGAAGATAGTAATGATAATGATGATGATAATGATGGTTGTGATAAGGAGAAAGAGTCTACTGGTTTATTTTGTAGACATAACAGGATAATCATAGTAATGATGATGATGCTAACAATGATCAAAAGAAAATATACCAACTCATTGACATTGTAAATACTAAGGGACCCTAGTGGTGATGATGATGATGATGATGATGATGATGATGATGATGAATACAATTGTGCTAGGTAAGGATATGGCTGCCGTAATCTTGATTGAACTTCTCGTAGCGATGGACATCGAGGTGAGCAGATGGCCTTGTGTTCCTCAGAGCGGCTTTTATATCTTCAGGCCTGATGGGGCCCACCGGGGGGAGATCTGCAGGGCCAAGATTATATCATGATGATAAATTTTACTGTACAATTTAAAATATGTCGAACAATTCATATACTCGTAACCGAATTTATTTCCACACGAAAAGATTAAATTGCAGAAGAAGCTAATTTATCAACAACTTGTCACCAAAAGATGAGATCGTCATTCTAGGTCCTATTTTTTGCAAAAGATGATGAAATTAATGGTTTTCAGTTTCAAATATTTTGGACATGAGAGCTTACATGTGCCTGACCTCAAGGCACACCTCATTTCATGAGATAAAGTTGATGATACTAGGTGAAGGTTTATTCTTTATAGTGATGACTGTTTCTGTATCAAAAGTTCTAGGGATGGGAGATTGGATACATTAGGCTTGAAAGACGACTCCTTCTCCTTAAAGACTGATATGAGCCCCATTGTATCTTGGGTATTCTAATAATATCTTCCTCTAGGGACAGTTTCTTCATTAATGTTTTTGGACACTTGCCCTTTTAAGTAGTAGTAGCCTGCCACTCGGAAGGGTAGACACAAAGTAATTCAGAGTTTCTCATTCTGTCTGTACTGTGAAACGTCCATCCCGCCTGTGACCCTTCACAGACTGATGTATATTCTGCCAGGGCCACTCCTCTCCTCAAGCTGACGTCCATCCTGGTCTCCAATCGCTCTACTGATGATCTTGATCATTCCAGCATCATCTCCCTCACTTCCCATCCTCTCCCTGATAAGAACTTGTGGGATATTATCAAAGACTGTGACACTGATACTGGCCTTCTGAGAGACCCATCAATATCAACCTTTGAGTCTTCGCAGACAGGGAAATGGAACGAACTCGTATAGCGTCCAGAAACAATCAATATGAAATTCAAGAAAAGAATAGTTCAGACAAACTCAACAAGAATTGATAGCGGCTGAGACGAAATCTATAAGAACAAAAGAAATTAACGAGGAAGAAGAATAAAGACCTGCTTACAGTATCAATCGTAAAAAAGAAAAGAGTTGTGAATACTCTAGAGACAGAAAAAGAGGTTAAAAGAGAAACCTAAACAATATTTCTTTCCATTTTCCACATGCTTCTTATCTGAAATAATAGAAATCTGTAACTAAATTTCATTTTGGTACAAAATTGAAATGACATCGAGCTTTTAGATTTAATAATAATAAAATAAATCCATTTTTTTCAATTATAGAAAAGAGGGTAAGGGACACACACCTTCTTCAGAACTCTCACCCTGATCCTCCAAATGGGCCATCAGACGTCTAAGAGGCTGCATGGCTGCCTCCTTGCAGACTAATCGGATGTCAGAGCCGGAGAATCCTTCAGTAGAGTCAACAAGCAATTCATATGGAATATTTTCCTCATGAGACCCAGATGGCAACAGCTCTTCAAACATGGCTCTTCTTGCTTCTGCTTCAGGAAGCGGCACGAGGATCTGCCAGTGGGCAATGGAAAAGAAGATCAAATTCACGAGATCAGAGCCATAAGACCAGCAAACCCAGAACTTTTTTCTGGATTTTCCATATGGGGTATTCATATAAAGGTTAACTTGTGCTCAATCGTGAGTAAAGCTACCAGAACTTACAGACCCTAAATTTATTTTGTGTTCTACAGGAGGGAAAAAAAATAATGTTTAACGTGCAATATTAATTATGGCCAGGTCAGTAAGATCCAGAATTTGTTCTTGGCTTTGTCAGGTTGGCAGTCAAAACTGTAAACTTCATCAAAAGGGAAATTTCAAGTAGAGAGGCTACACAGAGAGAAAGAAAAGCAAGGCGACAAGGGAAACCTAACTACCCTGGGAGTCGAGCAGAGATTAGAAGATACCGAACACAGTTAAGGCTAAGGTTCCTTTACCCATTGTAAAAGGCTAGAAACCTTGAAAATGAAAATTACAAAATCCTACTTCTATCAAGAATAAATATAATTTATCAGTTTCAGAATCCTCATATCAGCAAAGTCAACAAACTTGGTTTCTAGATCTGCCCACCTCAGATACCCTTCACTCAACCGCTATTTACCTTAGCGGTCAGGAGGTCAAGGGAGGAAAATAAATAGAACATTTCTTAAAAAAAAGTAAGGAAGACCACCTGAAACCGGCGATGCTATAAAAGTATATAAACAATCATTACACATATTGATCCGATTGGTCCTCCCTTCGCCCCCCTCCAAACCAATAGGATATTAATCTCTTCACGTTGTGAATGGCACTATCCTTTGAGACCATCCTCCCCAAAACACCACCTCATTATGGTGCAGCCATATTCCCCATAGCA
Source organism: Wolffia australiana (assembly GCF_029677425.1). Classification (NCBI taxonomy): domain Eukaryota; kingdom Viridiplantae; phylum Streptophyta; class Magnoliopsida; order Alismatales; family Araceae; genus Wolffia; species Wolffia australiana. Next base: position 2,846,134 of record NC_135840.1, read on the forward strand.
CCCCAAGAAGCCTCCCCTGGTACAGCTTGCTCCTGTATTTGCCATCCCTAGCAAAGTCCCAGAAAGCCTTGTCAGAAGAGATATCCACCCCTGAAATCTGCTTCAATGTACTTACTTCCTGAGAAAACTGGAACATGAAGAAGAGATTCCATGCTCCGACATGGCCTCCACCAAGATTTGGTTCCATGCTCCTCCTAGCATTCTCAGACCATGCATTTCCTACGGGTTCTACGTGACAGTGAACCGCATTGGAAACTTCACCTTTAGAATACCTTTATTTGACCAATTATCAGTCCAGAATCGAAAACCAAAACCATCTCCAAGTTTGACACCAAATAACTTCCAGATGGAAGGAAGACTTGTCTCATACCGCACCTGCATGGAAACTTCCCCAAAATCTACCAATGCCTCTCCCACTCAAACTCTGACCCATACATGTCCTTCTGGACATTCAAAACTAAATGCTCCTGCCCTCGTAATTCTTTCCACCCAATTGGTCAACAAAGCCAAATTCATGGATTGTTAGTGGAGAATCCCCAGCCCACCCTGTTATGGGTCCACACACTAGATCCCTGAAGAAGAAAGACATCCCCCTGTGAGCCTCGGATCTAGCTCCACCCCCAAAGAACCATATCATTAACCCTCCAAACATTTTCCTACCCCCATGGGCATAGTAAAGACACAGGTATAGAAGATATGGATTGCTGAAAGAACCTATCTCAGTAACACCAAATGGCCTCCTCCTGACAACACTCAATTCTGGCAGCCCTCCAAACTCCTTTTGACCTTCTCTAGCACTAGCTGCCACTCTGGAGTTGATATTTGTCTCCCCATCAATTGTAGACCTAAATAATGCACCGGGACTGAACCCATGGGTATGTCTAAAGCTCTGACGCACTGTGCCACCTCCGAAGAAAGCCCGAATCCCACAAATGCTGACTTTGCTCGATTGAGCTTTAGAACTGAGAAGTCTGCAAATAAGTCTAATAATGTAGTGCTGTTTTGAGCTTCCTCTTCAGATCCTTCCATAAAGAACCTTGTGTCTAAATAAATAAAACATTGACAATCTTTCCCATAGGATCCTAACTGTACACATGGGGTTGCAAATACAATGTACCATTGGATCAGGTATATTTTACACATCATACAGATCTCTTGGTAATCAGATATCATTAAGGTATTTAGAAAAAACATGAAGGATGTCGCAGGCTGACACCCCCCTCAATCTGGTAGATAAATGTCTTAGATGCAAAGCTTGTGGGTTAGAACATGCCTCTAGGGAGTCCTCTTCTGCAACCTTGTCAGAAAATGAGATATATTTCATCTGCATGATACTATCAATTCTTTCTCTAATGAAATACCTCTAGATGTTAATACTTTTTAGAGTTGCCAACCTACTTTCATGACAAAGAACAGTTGGACATCAATGGAATAACCTTAGATCCTCAATAATTCGTTGAATCCATAATTGTTCACAAACCACCTTTGCTTCCGTTCTACTGGCTCCTCTCCTCATTGACTAGGAGGCGACACTGACTCTCTCTTCTATTCCCATTTCATTAGTCCTTTATTTTAGACAATATTTGGAAATGGTTTCTAGATAGAACTCTAGGATTCTATCATTTTCCTGGAGGTCAACTATCCAGTACCTGATTTAGTAAAATCAAAATGGAAACAGATCAGACTAATTACTTGGACAAGAAAGGAACAAGATTCTGCCCACACAAACAGTACTAGAATCGACTTCTTAATTGCATTCCTAAATGGAGACCTATGCTATTTGAAGGAAAATAAGAATATATTGGAAAATGACTAAAGCCAGCTTGACGGTAAACATGATGAAAATACCCTAGCTACAACAAGAATTGTACCAGCAAACCACCAAGAGGAGCTTTGTGAAACTCCAACAAATTATTCCCCTTAAATAAATAGAGAGTTGAAGAGGAGGGATAAGCCAGTGTAGAGGAAATTCACCCAGTTCTTCCTCTAGACTGTTCTCAGTCAATGTCCATCCTTTCTCATCCGTCTCACTATTCTCATCAATTTCCTATTCGATACTAGGTTTTTGAGCAATCATTGAATTTCGATCGTATCATTGGTATCGGAGCACCGGGTGCATGATATGGGGATTTCTTAGAGAAAATGGTCGGGGGAATCCTTGATGGATTTGATTAATAAAAATAAAGAACTCCCAAAAAAGTGTCAAATTGCAATCTTCAACTGTTTGAGCAAATGAGGGTCAAAGAAAATCCTACTTCAGGTTCTGCAGGACCCTGTTATGAACCCCAACAATCTTGGTGAGAAAATAAGATTGTAATAGCCTAGGAGACTAAAGGAACATTCCCGGAGAACCAATACAATCCAGGAAACAAGGATTCGGAAAAGAAATCCAAAATTAAAGAAAACCAAAGCATTTCTGGATCAACTCGGACCCCTTTGGATCGGAAGATACCTGTTCTACAACCTCTTCCTGTAGCAATCCAAGTTTTTGGATTTCAAATCGACAAGTGCCCCCCTATCATTTATAGCGTTTTCTCCCGGCCAAAGCCCTGTCCACATGCGCTCTGAAGTAATGCAGCACATGCCTCACTTCTGACCCTCTTCTAATGCCTCCTTAAGTGAGTGTTAAGGAGGGTCCTATCAGACCCTTCCAATGAGAGACTTAAAAAGAAAGAATTCAAGTGCCACAACACCTGCAGCCAAAGAGAATTTCAATGATTGGTGCAAGGAAGACATTCCTCCATCTACTCAATGAAAATCTGATGGCCGGCTGCAGAGAGGTATTTCTGCATTTTTTTAACTCGTGTTTAAGAAAAAACGTAAAGAATCACTCTCAACCTGATCCTCTGGATTGATTCTAGTGGACAGAAAGACAATTAATAATGATGTTATCCATAAACGGCATCCACCAAATAACACCAAAACAATTGTGGGTGTTGAACATAGATGTCTTGTTTCCTGTATTTCATTCCTCTCTATTATCCTCTGAAACTGGTGTTGGGCCATAAGAGACCGGTCCCAAATAACACTGTTTATTTCTCCCATCTATCTTGTCTCTCTAATGGGTGAACTTATGAATCTATTATAAAAGGGTCATCTAAGTAACTGGTATGTACCAGAGTCCCTCTTATTAGGAGTGTGATTTTCCATCCTCTCGACCCTAACCTGAACTGTCAGCATCCTAGGAGGACTCTGCCTTGCAGAGTTTGATATTGGGGCATGGGTTTACTGCAGGCAGTGATGCTACAGTATCCAGGTCCCTGGCTCAATTTATAAAAAATGTCTTCTAGTGGTCTACAGAAACTCAAATCACCGTGAGAAAAATTAACTTGGCCGTGGTTTATCCGTCGATACTTTCTCTCAAACTGGCCATGTTTTATGTGTCGATACTCCTGCCAAATTTTCAGCACACCTTGTGGTTGAGATGGATGTTTGTGGAGTGATCATTGGTGAAGTACTTCTGTGATACACTTCCGTATCGTAAGGTAAAGAAAATGCTGTAAATTGGACTTACAGAATATCCACGCTCTCGTTCCTTCTCTTGTAAGAACACCCCGACTTCGTCTTCATTCTTCTCTGCAGCCACAGCCCCAGAAGAGACTCACGCCGAATGCAGCCCTTTCTCCTCAAGAATAGCCGGCTCCCAGAAAACCACAAAGCCTCCGTATCCTTTCTTGTCGCCCCTGCCTCCTTATTTATGCTGCTTCTTTATTTCCTAACTAACTACCTTTAAAGAAAGGTGGTTATTTGGCCAGCTCAGCTCCAGCTGGCCCACTTACTTTCTGCCCTCTTCTCTTTCTTCTTTCATACATCCTTATAGGGACCGTATCATTCTGCAAGGGGAGAAGCCCATTGCCAACTATAGTCACGCCTAACCTCTGAGCTCAAGAATGAATTCTGCATATGAACAATAACTGAGCCATTGATCTGACAGTCAAAAAATGTAAGTATTATGTTTATTTTTATTAGATTTTCAGCTTTTACTACCGGCATAAAAGCTGTATCTGGAAGCACGAGGGCTGTTGCCAAGAATACAGAAGCATTGGATGATTTATTCCTCCACCAATTGACCTACAACAGATCTTCCTCTGTGCCCTAGAATCCTTTGTGAATTTCATGGCAGAGTGAGCTGGGACATGCAATACTTCTTCAGACCTGTAAGGGGATTGCTGACTATCTCTATGGATTTGGCATGAAAAGACAATCAAGAAACACGCCCATTACTGCACAAAATGTCACTGAGACAGGGTAAAGGCCCCTGACAACTGCCGCCAATTCCAGATAAGATATGGAAGGAACTTTGCCAAGGATATTCATGAAGAGTTACCTGAATCAAGAGGCTATGTTATTCTTACTTTATTCCCTTAAAGCACCCATTCACAGCTAATCATGACACTGAGGATCTTCATTGAAAAAATTTTGTGACTGCATTGTATGGCCTACTAAATGGTCTCTAACAGATGCAGTGTCAAACGGAAAACTTACCAGATTTTTTATTTGCAAGAACTTACCAGACTTTGAAACATCAATGGAGTCAAGGGTATTCTTCGAGAGATATCTGATTTGTAGTCATTGGGATTGAAAGGTTTGCACTAGAGCGTGCTATAGGCTCAGCGTCTACCATGCACCAGATGCTAGAGATATCAAGGAAGGTATTATATCACATTCCCTTTTTTCCATCTGTGGCGTCTGCTTGTTGTTGTAGACTGCCAGGTATGAGGTAATTGAGAAGAACTACAGTGGACAAAGGAGGTTGATTGAGAAGGAAACACACTTATCGTAACCATTCTGATACCACATTTGCAGATACCCCTCCATTCACCCTTAGTTTTCAAAGCAGTTGGGTAAAAAACACAAAAGGAACATTGATGATCTATTCCATATGACCCCAATTAGTAAATGTAGCTTACAAAGACTATATCAAAGTGGATCTAGTCTATATTACTATGGATTTATTCATAAATATATGAAATACATTAAGCTCATTAAATAATAAAAAGTTAAATCAAAAGATAGATGTCACACGCTGACATGGACAATTACGATAAATATTGCTTCAGCATTAATCAACATCAGCACCACCAGATTAGCAAGACCCAGATATAATTAGGATTTCAAGCATAATTCAGAGTATACCCGTTTTTCAAGACGCCGAAGCATTGCAGTGTCTAGCTCCCATGGCAGATTAGTTGCCGCCAAAACAAAGACAAGCTCGTTTGATCGAGCCAATCCATCCATCTGCACACCAGAACTAACGTAAACAATCCCTCATGTCTATATTGAAAGTTTTTTTTCCTTGATGTCATTTTCTATGGGAAGAGTATTACCTGGATAAGAAGCTCAGTCTTTAGGCGCCGGCTGGCTTCATGTTCGCTGCGGGCCTCCCCACGATGGCTGATGATGGAATCAATTTCATCGAGAAATATGGTGGAGGGAGCGTGATGTCTGGCTAGTTCAAACAAGACCTTGACCAACTTCTCTGAGTCACCTGTAACACAGTGCATCCAGAGGTTCAGAGAAACACAAGATGGTAATTGATACGATCCAGTAGGCCCACTAGGGGCATTTCCGTCTTAACATTCCATTTACGTTTCCTTTAAGTATGTAGCCCTCCTTGTGGGAGGGCAGGACATGAATTGTTAACTGGTTGGGTTCAAGTATTCTCTTTTCTCCCTCGGCGACGTCCACTCCGTCGAGCTCTCCGGCGACGTCCACTCCGCCGACTCCTCCCTGCCGTAGTCCACCCCGGCACGCCGACGTTCACCCCGGCGCCCTCACTCTTCCTCCACCGTCTTCTCCTCTGTACGAACCCGCTAGGTTCGTACCAGTAATCAACAAAATGGAAACACTGGGGAATCAACAATCTTTATGCATACACTTTCACCAATATGTTCCATTCTCTCTTCCGCGAAAACATGGGCTAGACATTTAACCAAAGCATAATAGGAATTGGCGTCCAAAATAAAGAAATTACAACATCAATAAAAGAGGGATTTCAGAAAATAACAGTTTTCTCAGACTAGTTTTTCATCCTGATGGATACAAGATCTACAGGATATCAAACAAACCCTAATTTCTACTCAAAGATGAAAGGCTTATGTATCCGTCAAACACAAGGTTAGAACACAATGATTAGAGCATACTGATACAGTTCCCAGAAGACTTTATGAAATAAAAAGTGTGGAATAAAAGCAAGGAGTTGGAAGACATGTCTTCACTTGAGCAAGCAGGACGTCGGAAGTTCACTATGGATTCACGACCAATCATATAAGGATACAAATAAAGAATGGGCAAGGGGAAGAGGGCATCTGCGTGGCCATTGGCAGTTCTCCCACACATTGATATCTCTGGAGCCAGGAGGTGGTATTCAGCCTAAGAAGTCAACAGTGGTACTTGTGCTAGCAGGGAGTTATCGACATCAAGGATAGGGAATTCACTGCTCGAAAGTTCAGTAGAATAGGATTCCGTCAAGGCAGACAGAGCTTCGATCTGTAAGTGGATTTTGTAATTCATTTGATGACAATTTAGATAACTAGTCATATTGCATACCTCTCCATTTGCTCACAATCGACGATGCAGAGATGTTGAAAAAAGTTGTCTTGCACTCGGTTGCAACAGCCTTGGCCAGCATAGTCTGTTGCGTGGACAGGGAAAAATTGTTCAGAAATACAAACCCAAAAATATTTTTGGAGAAGCACGAAATTACAAAGACTGTTCCAATGAAGGGATAACGAAAGGTCCATTAGATTGATAAGGTTTTCGGTATGATGCCTAGAAATTAATCAACAACATAAAACCAAATGTCAAGTGTCAAGCATACTGACCTTGCCTGTTCCGGGAGGGCCAAATAGTAAAATGCCCTTCCATGGAGACAACAGACCGGTGAAATACCTGAAACCATACAAGATTTGTAAGAAAAAACTTTAGGATGATTTCTCCCAAACTATATTTTCAATAAATATCCATAATCTTCTTTCAAAAAATAACCATTCAACATTATGTTGAATTCTAGTCACTGGACGTAGTACTCAACACAGCATATTATTAGGGTATCATTCCCTACAACGAGATATTTCAAGAGAAAATCACTTAATTTGCAAAGTAGTTTTATTTGAGAACAAAGTGGGCTAGTCGTAGTACAGAATGACTCGCCTGGGATATTTTATTGGCATGACAACTGCCTCTTTAAGAAGACGTTTAGCATTCTCCAGTCCTTTGATGCTTTCCCATTTAACATCTGGACTGCCTCGGACAATGTCCCTGTAAACAAAGACAACATTAGTTTTCTTATGATGTCAAGGGCAATGAAATCCTAAGGAGTCAATAATTAAGATGAGAAATATGCTAAATTGCCTGCACAAGGATTCTGCCAGATTTCGCACATCGGCAGATTCAAAAGGAGGGAGAAGGGGCTTCTGCCTGCAAAGGAAAGTTTGAATCGTCTTAAAATAAAAAATAAGCAGGATTCCAAAGGAAAGTCAAAAATCATGCAAAGAACAGCATTAAGCGCCCAAAAACACGAGGTAGATGATCCAAATCCTGGACGACTCTCCAAGTTAAGAGAAAACAAAAGTCATAGCAATGCAGTAACATGCATTCATAGATCTGAACCATAAGGCCAAAACAAACGGTAGAAAATAAATGGAGATACCACTCTATATATCCTTAAACTTAAATCAATTAAACAAATCAATAAATAATTGGTATGCGAAACTGAGTAGATGTGCCTTCACTTGTCCCATTGCTCATTGACAAAATGTGATGAATTCATGATGTCCTGCATTTATTTTCATATTTTTGCCTTAGGCATTGGTTTTCGCTAATGGAAAAAGGAGTCTATCCAAACTTATAACAGAAAAAAAATTGGAAATATGACGTTCATTTAATATAATTACATCCTTAGGAGTATTTGAGAATATGCCAAGTCAAAGGAAGAGGTTGTTGAGATAGAGAAACTCTTACGGTCTTTCTCCGAGCCCATTAGACATCACTCCAGGATTACCCCCAGCACTGCTCCCCTGAGAAAAAGATTAATAAAACTGATTTCAGCATCATTAGCAGTTCATTCAGATGAAATTACTCGACCCACTGAAGAACACCTTGATGGCATACTGCTCAAAGACTGCTAGTTCAGGTCCTGGTTTTGCGTTTCCATTTAATTGCGATGAGCCGTTGAGGCTATCTCCTTGACCATTCGAATGAGGAAGCGACTCCTTTTTTTCTACCTCCTTGCTCCTTCCAAACTTTGATTCGTAAAACGCTTTGAATTCCTGAAAAGTATATGAAGAGTTATTAGATAAATGCGCAGGAGTTTCTTAAGCTTAATCCACGCCTCTTCAAAAACAAGATCGACGAAGAAAATCAGCAGATGCTCGATAATCATCCGTATTTCAAATTTCGAACAAAATGGTTCAGATAGAAACTTCGTTTTCCAAAGATAAGAAGCAAAAAAAAACTATCATCAAAGTCATTCAAAAATCAGCTATGGCTTCGACAGTGATCTAGCAAAGCCCTCCATAATTACAAGTCCATTGTGCATTTCAGAAGCTACCCAGAAGCTAAAAATCTCGAAAAACGTACATGCAAGGCGAGGATCTAGGTATGGAACATCACAGAAGAAAAGAAAGAAGGAAATAACCTGAAAAGTCCAGCGAGTCGGTGCAGGGTCCATTGGCGCAGCGCTCCGCTTCCAGAACAGCCCGATCCCGTCCCTTCAGTTCAGGAAAAGCATGATCTGACCAGATCTCCCTTTTTCCTCGCCGCTACACTACAGTTTTCATTATATATCATCAAATTACCTCGATTAATCATCAGGACAAGAGTGATTGGCGGAGATGACAGTCGCAGGAGTTACTCTGACGATCTCCACTGATGAATCTCGAAGTCAACACATCGAAAATCGCATTGATCGCAGATTTAACCCAGATTGGACAGACGCCACAAGTTTTCTCCTTCTCTACAGCTGCAAAGGGGGAAAAAAGGACCCCACTTCAGAAAAGGCAGTGGGGGCCTGTGAGCAATGAGCATGGTGTGAGTATAGTGCCTGATCGTCCCGGACGTGGACGGTGGGCGGGACGGGACGAATTCTGTCCCATCCGATGTCCGGCTTCAGTGCAGGGACGTGAATGAGACGATTTTTTCGTCTGACAATATGAAAACCGTCCTGTCCAGACGGCCTAGGATGAATTTTTGTCCCGTCCGGGGAAAAACTATCCCATCCCTTGTCTCGGACAAAAAAAAGCCATTTTATATTTTTAATATATTAAAGGTATGTTAAAAATTTTAAAAATAATTCCAAGTTATCATTGAATTAATATGGATTTTTCTAAATTTTTTAGGGAAATACGGAGGCGAGAGAATGGGGAGGGACATGTAGAATTACTTTTGAGCAGTATCAGTTTGCGCGCGCGTAAAAGTACAGGGATTTTGATGCAAAATGTCATAGTGAGGCCACGTGGCTAGATCTCAATCGTCGGATGTGAATCCGACTGTTTTTCATCCTTCTCTGACCGTCCATCGTCCGAGACCACTGGATGGGATGGTTTTTTCGTCCGGTTGTCTCTGGGAAGAATTTTCGTCCTGATTTTCAACACACCCTTGAACAGGATGATTTTTTCGCCCTGGGACGAAAAATTTGTCCCGTCCGCATCCCTGCACTATAGGTGTGAGACCCCCAATCTGTAGGCCCAACCCCACCTTAGCCATGTGGCTTCCGCTCTCGGCTCTGGTCGTGGACGCAGGCCAGGACGGCATTCGGCACGGTGTCGCGTCACCGGCTAAGTCGCGCGTTCAGGACATCTCGCTCCAGTCCACACAGAACGATGACTCTATGTGCATTCTTAGTGGCGGTTGTGGCCAACATTGCGCTGAACACGAGGCAAGCATGCACTCGTGCCTGCGGGAGCACGTGGCTGCGCTGCGCGTGTCCGAGCGCAATTTTGGGTGCTGAGCCCATCCTAGGCTTTGGTGACAACATATGTAGAGTCGATGTCAGTCTGACAGGAAGTACATTATAACCAAGGTGAGTCTGAAATATAGGGTAGGGAGACCTTGTGCTCTGTGCCACAACCTTCGGATTCCAAACATAGGGCGACAACAGTGGAGAGACACATGGAGCACAACTTGTGCCTAAGAGCTGCAAGTGCATGTTGCGCCACAACTGGATTGACTGCCGGTCTGAGAGCCGTAGAGTTGATACTCCAGTTGTGGGGTCGAGGGAGGCACCCCCGCTAGATGATGCATGGTGCATTCGCCTAAGCTGGTGTAAGGCATAGTGTCATTATATTGGCTGAGTCGGTATTTTTTCATGAGTGGCAGACCCAACATGTCATCATGGCCAATACAAAGCTTTATTTCATCGGGCCAACCCGCTACTTCCAATTTAATCAAATAATTTCTGATGTGGTGGTAAGTGATGCTTGACATTGAACATATGTCAATGTCAACGAACTGCTAAACTGCACATTCAAACCTTTCAAATTTTGCTGGATGAGTCTAGGGTCCTCAAAAAAATACTAAGGGATTTGGGCTGGATCTGGTCAGATCAGCCCAACCAACCACTAGATCCACAAATTAGACTAGGGATCAGGGTTCGGATCGAATCAAATAGATCGAATCTTGGTCAAATGTTTTGATTGATCAAGTAAAGATTTGATCCGAACAAATCAAATCTTTCAACAGAACAAGATTTTAGATTGAGTTTGAACAAAAAAATTTATCGATTTGACTTGTTCGATCGAGTTTGATAGAACATCTGTTTGAACTGTTAGAACAAAATCAAACAGTTTGGTATAAAATGAAAATGTGTGAGATTGGCGATTATTTTTTGAGAAACAAATATAGGTTGAAATATTTTGAAAGACTAAGCTATGAGTTTAAAAGTAAGAATTATAAGTCAGTCATTATTATGTAAATTATATATAATTATAGATATAAACTTATAATTAAAATATTATGGATTACAAAGGTATGAAAGCATGAGTTTGGAAGAGAGAATTAGAAATCACCATTCTTAACAAATATTACATAATTATATCGATGAATTTATGTTTAATATTTTTAAAAGACCGAGACAAAGTGACATGATTGAGTGAGAGGATGCCCCCGACGTCACATGTCAACAACGTCATCAACCATGCTGATGGATGACGTACCCATTTGAGACCACGTCGATATTGTGACCCAATGAGACGACTTGACATGACCAAGTTAATGGACATCCCTGATGTCACATGTCGACGACGTTATCAACCATGTCAAAAGACGACGTCCACATTTGAGACCACGTAGATACCATGACCTAGTGAGACAATGTGACGCGACCAAGTGAAAGGATGTTCTTGACGTCACATGTTGATGATGTCATTGACCATGCTGATGGACAACATCCGTGTTCGAGAACACGTCAATACCATGACCCAACGAAGCAACACAATGTGTCTGAGGGAGACGATGTCCTTGACATCACATGTCAACAACGTGCCCTCTTGAGACCATGTCAATATTGTAACCCAAAGAGACGATGTAACATGACCAAGTGAAAGGACGTCCCCGACATCACGTGCCGACGATGTTATCGACCACATCGATGGACGAAAGTGTTTTTGTGATTATTCAATAAAAATATAAACATGTACCTCGCATAGTAATTTTAGCTATCGATGAGTACAGAATGATGATTAAGGATTAAATAGTCTTAAAATGATGACTAGAAGAGATAAGTATAACATAGGAAGTCGAGAAAATACGAGGTGAGATAGTGATAATTAGTTACTATACTTAAGATGATGATAATTGTTAGTAGATAGTAATATTTAAAATTTGAGGAGACCAAGCAAGTGTGAGGATGAAGTGACACTAATGTAAAGAATGGGGAGTGTGAGGTAAAGAGTGAGTTGTATAAGGTAAATGACAAGTAAATGACGAGACGGTTACGTAAAGCTGGTAAGACATTACTAGAGAGGGGTATGAAGGAGATGTGATGGCGGGACATGACTGTGAAATCAATCTAAACTAACAACGATGTTGAGAAAGAACAACATAACACTTAGATACTTAATGAACAACATAACACTAGGATCATGGAAATTTGCGAAAGGAGTTAAGCTCTCTCTTCTCTGTTGTCACTTCCCACACACACAACACCAAGAACATGCTTCATCGATCTCAGAAACTCACTATCTTTCAATTAGCCCACATGAGTAGGAAGCAAGTTTAAAGATGAATTTGACAAGGATCAATACCTCTATTTATAGATCACAAGTTGGGATGGAAAGACGGGTTGAAGATGAATCATCCCTCAAATTAAACTTCTAGATTGTTAGATATCAAGTTTTGAAGTGGGAGCAATCCTAACTGTTCATTATTTATCTTGCCTCAACCTCGACGTCAGTGCTTTCTCATTTTCTGTTGGAGGGTGAAATGTCCAATCGTCAATCAATTAATGATTGGTTGGATTGCCTTGTCTTCCACAATTGTGCGCTCTGAGAGTGTCATGTGTATCTGATGCAGGATGATAGGGATGACCGGGTAGGGTAGGCTAGCTTGACTAGGGTAGGCTAATTCTGATTTAAGATTATGGGATTGACCGGGTAGGGTATGCTAGCTTGAGTTGAGTAGGATAAATTAGACTTCAATTCACACGATCGAATTCGAAGATTAAAGTTCAGTGTAAATACTGATGGTGCAGCCCCTTTCCTCGATCGAGAGTAGGCGTACTGTCTTACAACTACCGCGGTGAAAACAAAGTGACAATTTCATTAAATCGAATGGTCGATCACGAGAAGATTCAAAGGCCTAATCAACTAATCTTGGGAAGATTTAAAAGTTAAATCAACTAATACGATGGCGGTGGAAAAACAATCGAGGAACACTAGAGGAAGAACACCGACACCAAAGAGGATAGAATTTACCTCGGCACTAGAGCAGTGCGCTGTGGCAGTGCGGGTTATTCTTGACGCGTCGTTGGCGGGGGCGAGTGACATGCGCTTCGACAGGGTGTCACGAATCCAACCGAAGCCCTAGATTATGAATGCAGGGGTCGCGTGGGCGGGTGGCTGTGTGTGGCAGCCGCGTGGGCGGGCGGCTGCGCGCGGTGGTTGTGTGGGCGGGCGACCGCGTGGACAGCTGCTGTGCGTGCGATTGGCGCGGGCTGGAAGCTGTGCGTGCGGCCGGGGCGAGTGGAAGTGCGCGCAGCAAGCTCGGGCAGTCGGCAGTGCGCGTAGGCATAGGAGGACATGTGGCCTTCTTTTGATGGGGGCAGAAAGAGGCAGCGGCGGCGGCTCAGACGGGAGACGGCTAAGGTAACTTCCTTTTAGAAGAAGAAACTTCAATTCCAAAAAATATTCACCAAGTTTTTCTTACAACATTGGCCTATGTATGGGCCTTGGAGGAAATAAGATAACCGTAAATTTAAAAAAACCTAATTTTAATCAACATTGGCGATGTGTTTACGTGTCATGTCAAAGGATGGTTCTGAAGTCGGCGTTGGTGACGTGTCATGATGTAGGGCGTCTCGTGAGAAGGTGGAGGCACGCCCGGTATTGGTGCATTGTCGTGATCGCCATCAGTACTTCTGCTGAAGAAGAAAGAGAAAAAAGTTAGATATCATTATCTAATTCTTGTAACGTGGTGACATGTCGCGGCACGCCACTGCACAAGATTCTTATTTTTTTCATCCTTTCCAAGAGAATATACATGCTGACCTGTGTCATTCATGTCAGAAAAGGGAGAATACTCCCCAATGATTGCTTGACACGGCACACGTTTCCATGTGCCATGTTAGGCAATGTCTCTTATTTGATCAGTAGTGGTACACGTGTGTGCCACATGTACCACCGCAATTTTTGGCTTTTCTATCTCTCGTTTTTTTCCTCTATATACAAATCACATTTTTTGAAAAAAAAATTCTTTTTCTTCAATACAAATTATTTCAGTAAAATATTCTTTATAATATTTTGGAGAACCTTCATTTATAAAATAAATTTAAACTTGAAATCATCTTCATGACCTATATAGGTCTTATGTATTGGTCCCTTTGAAATGAATCATGAACCAGATATGTTCTATTTTATAAATGTATAATTACTTTTTATTATATCATAATATTTAAGAATTTAAAAATAAGAAGATAACATTATAATTTTGATAATATTGAACTGTTGAATATAATAGTTTTCATAATTTTCAGAATAATGATTAGAATAATCCATAAAATTTATTTGATTTTATTGAAAATTATAAGAATAAGACCCATATGCACCATGGAGTATATCTTAAGGACCAAAGTTTTTTCATATCTAGAATAAAAATATTCATAAAATATTGTATAATAATATGATTGATGTTGTGCTAAATACAATCGCAGAATTTTATTTAGACTGAAATATAGGTATGGGCAGATGTGGATTGATGGATATTGCAAAGAGACGTCAGCATAACTTCACGGAACGTAGATTAGGCATTTATATTCTGACACGAGTGATGTGATTGTGGCTGCATGAGAGCTCCTCCACTTATATTTTTCCTTGAAACTTCAAAATTTTGCATTATGAAAACTTAATGGATCTCAATATCACTTTATTTCATTCAGCTTACTAACATATATCAAGTTCAAGAGATATATTACATGGATAGGGGTCAATTAAAAATCCCAGGATATCGATGCATAGAGGAGATAGAGACTATGTTGAAAAAAAAATTTCAATCCAAAAATCGTTTCAAATTGTTAAATATTACATTTTGAAGTTAGATGATTCTAACCCATTGTTATTTTATATGGTCTCCGTAAATTCACATGCTGGATTGCTAGTATGTCACCAAATCCTCATAACTATCTAAGATTCCTTGCATTTTATGATATGGTTTGTCTTGATTTCTGTGTCTTTTCCCCAAATTTGTTTCCACTTTATATTCAATTATTTAAATAACATCAACATATTTTTTTTCAAACCAAAATTTGATGAATGATGTTGTCACACAACAACGTCAATAATTCTTTCTCTTTTAGGGTAATGAAACAAAGCCACATTTGCCACAGTCACACACTTCCCATATAATTTGTTGCAGCTTTAATTGAGTATTATTCTCACTTTGCCACGTGTGTCACCTCCAAATTGTATTTACAATGAAAAAAATCAACGGTTTTTTTCACTTCTGCCATATTCCAATGTGAATCTGAAAATTAAATTTTAGCCTTGATTGTATCATTATGGCATCACAATTATTTATTCCATAATGGCACATTTTTGCAATGAGTAATGAAGTGAATCATTCGTTAAAATCAAACATTCGTCTCCATCCAAATAAATTAAATGAAGACCCAAGATGGCATATGATTAATAGTATAAATATTTATTTTAAAACCAAATAATTTTTTTATTCCAATAAATATATTCCAAATTAAAATATTAATCCCTCGACAAATTCATTGCTGGAAAATGACAATATATATATTGCCTTGTTTTTTATTTACAAATATGAGGTCAAAAATTCCATAAAAACAAAAAAAATCTAGAAAAATAAAAATATCATAATAAGAATAAACTAATCCTATAAATATTTATGACAAGAATATTTAATTATTTAATGAAAATCAGAATATAAACTCAAGATATTAATTTTAATAATCAGTCTGATATGATTGTCAACTTTCAAGTTAGACTAGTCTTATTATCCATGTAGTTTATGTCAAATGAAAAGTGAGTGTTTTACTGAAGAGATTCCTAGATCACTGAGATTTTATTATAAAAAATAGTTCACTAAACGCTAGAGCGCTCTGTGACCTTTGTTGGGTTCTTAGGGGTAATAGAATGATTTTTTATCTTTATAATATTATTAACATCTCCCTTCAATTTACTCTTTATAATAATACATATTCAAGTCGTGGTCATCACCAAACTCTTAGTTTAGGTTGACTCGTAAGATTCAAACATTTTTTAATATGTCGAACATGAAAAGTGATTGGATATGAGAAAGTGAAGATTCTTAAATGTAACTTCATGGATTTCAAGATTTAATCATGTAATTTAACATTTTAATATTTATTTTAATTTTTTAAAATAATTCTTATTCATGTTTTTATTTCTAATTATTCTCATAAATTGTATTTCTTCTTTTACTGAGTAGAGAATCAAAAAATTTGGGTATAGGCTTTACGTACGTAAACTTCAGGAAGGGATCAAGGAAATACTTACTAATATAAGGTAATGAAGTAGGAACAGTATAAAAAAAAAGAGAAGTAGGAACAGTAAATCCCTACATTGTGAATGTACCACATGGTAGAGAAGCCTTGTGTGGACCCTTGAGAGGCTAGACTGAGTAAGTGACATGCATGTGAAAACACATACACTTGATTTGGATTATACCATTCTGTGAACTGCCTCATAAATTCAACATATCATGGGTGACCATCATACTATAAGATCATATAAATATATTTTCATTGTCTCTCAAGACACTGAGAGAGAATATATTCCTCAATATATTATGACATATTGATTATCCTTTCAAATTTCCATAATATTATATTTTAATTTACTATTTTGTTTTTAATGCAATATTTTAAATAATTTAAAATATGAATGACACATTTTCACATGAATAACGCCCATTATCTGATGAGTCTAAGACAACATGATAGATGATATAGCTTTGCCTTAATGATTCATTAAGATATTTTGCATCATTTTTCAAGTATTTAATAAAAATTTCACAGATATAGACTTCTATGGTTAATTCCTATAAATTCTTTCTTTTGTAACTCAGTGAGATTCCATTTTTAATCAACACAAATAATCACTTCATGAAATTTCATATGATATTTTTGACCCACTAAATTATTCAATTTTTACGATTTCTAAAAATATATATGTAGTAATAAATTGGGTGTACAAACTCACTTTAGGATATTAAATAATGATCCTATGTATCCCAAATCAAGCATCTAGAATGAGATATTTTACCCTCAAAGATATTATATTTGATTTATTGTTATTTCATATTAAGGTTTTGTTACCTATATATACATAGGTATCAAAAGAATCAACTTTTTTCATCTACGAGTTCTTCCCTTCTTGAGGTTCAGCTTCATCTTACACTTTGAGAGATGTGGCAGACGGAAGGCCTCCTTCTAGGTGGGGGGCCAGCCATCAACGAGATGCCACTCTATAAGCACTAGAATTCTAACATTATGATAGTATCTGTGGACAAGGTGCATATAAAAGCGATACGTATGCTCACATGAATTGATTATCGATATGGTATCATAAGCATCATAAATATTAGGATGAAATGTGAGCTATGATTTTCATCATGTTTCACTTGGACTAAGTTTTCCCTAGTAATATCATTTGATTTACGTTATTTTCATAAAAAAGGAAAAGGTATGGATTGCCTCTAAGACATCATGTTTTTTATGCATTGTATCACATTTACAGCCTAGATGAAAGATTAACATTTTCAACATTTTCAACGGGGACCGGTTAGACTGGACCAAATCGGGACTGCGAGTCCACCATTTTAGGATGGACCAGTTTGTCAGTCTGGATCTGGTCCGATGGTCAAACCAGACCGGGACCAAATTAAATAATTAATAAAAATATATTATATTTTTTGGTCCCCGCTTCCCCCTCCCCCTGGTCGTGGTCCCCTCTCCCCCCTTCTCCGGTCATGCTCGGCCTCCCTGATAACATGCATGTTTAGCGCTTCAATATGATCATATTTACATGTATATTTGTATTAAATAACTCATATTTGCATTTTATCGAGCTTAAAATGATTAAATCTATTTTTAGAATGATTTTATGAATTTTATGCATTTTTTTAGATTTTTCTAACGATAGATTCTAAAAGAATATAATTTTTGAGACAGAATATGATTTTTATGGAATTTTTAGACATTAAATTTGGAAAGATATGATTTTTCTATGTCAAAATATATGTTTATATGTTTTTTTGGGCTTTTATTTTATTTGATATGAATTTTTGAAGTATTTTTGGCTTTTTTTGCATGGTGGCGTGGCACGCTCACGTCCACTCATTGGAAACAAAAAGAAAAAGAAAGAAGAGGGTGACGTGGCACACTGACATGCCGACATGTCAAAACTCGAGAAAGAGTTTTTTTAACGCTTTTTATTTTGTTTTCATTGTCCTTTTTCAGGTACATGTGGCACCGAATACAAAGAGCGCCACCACGGAATACGAAAAGTGAAGAATATCATGTGCTTTGACTTCTTAGCGGGCACAAAAAATGAGGACGCTGACAAGGAGAGAGAAGGAAATCAAGGGCTAGGATTGGCTCAACTTCAAACGGCCATAACTTTTGATCTACAAATCGGATTGAGCTGAAATTTTTTAGCATTGCTTCATCTTCCTCCCGTTTCCATCTGATATATAAATAGAGGCCTGGATCATTGTGAAGTTCATCTCGAATTTGCTTCCTTCTTGTATGGGCTGATTGAAAGAAAGTGAGTTTTGAGATCCATCAAGTGTGTTCTTGGTGTTTTGGGTGTGTGGGAAGAGGCATAAGAGAAGAGGGGGAGTTTACCAGCACTAGCAAATTGCCGTGATCCTGGTGGAACATAAGGATCTAAGGTAGGTGTCTTTACCTTACGTTGTTTCTCTCCCGACATCATCGTTATCATAGTTATAGTTTATTGTCAACTTTTTATTTATCATTTCACTCACTTACGTCCCCATTATCTCGTCTCTCTTTCCTCTCCATCGTACCACTCCACATCCAACCACTATCCTCATTCATACCATTGCCCATCATCGTGTCTGTCACATTCACTTACTCGTTGTTCAATTGACAAATAACTTACATCCTTTTACTCGATATCACTAGCTCATATCATCTACTCTTGTCTTCATCTCTTCTCTCCTTAATCATCAATATCATAAGAAATTAATTCCTTAATCATTGTTCCCTGTGGAGATGATCAGCACTCATCACTAACTAAGTATTCTTAAGTACGGTTAGATATATTTTTATTGAATAATCTCAATTACCAACGACGAATTAAACCCCTAAAATTGAGATTATCAATTGGCGCCGTTGTCAGGGAATGGTGGCCATTAGGGATTTATTTTCTTTCCAGTGATTTTTTTTTCCATATACTAATATCTTGTAAGGGTAATCAAGTATGCCAAGGACGAGGAAATCATTATTCTCAGGTATGAATTTTTTTCTTGCTAATGCTGAAGATAACTCTTAGATTTCTTTTTATAATTTTGTGTTAGACAGAATATTATGATTTCAAATCTTCCTAAACAAAATTATGAATTTTATGAGAGGAGATACGAGAGAAATTTTGATACTCATTTACATGAACCTTTTCATTTTGATTTTCAATCCTCTTGAAAAACTTTTATTGATGTCCCTAGTTATTTTAAAAATCACAAAATTTCTTATAGACATCATCTTCAATCTTTTCATAATAGCCAAATGCATGAATATTC
Organism: Wolffia australiana; assembly: GCF_029677425.1. Taxonomy (NCBI): domain Eukaryota; kingdom Viridiplantae; phylum Streptophyta; class Magnoliopsida; order Alismatales; family Araceae; genus Wolffia; species Wolffia australiana. The sequence continues at coordinate 2,865,592 of NC_135840.1, forward strand.
TAAAAGTAGGCATAGTGATTATGCATCGATTCAAAATAAAATTTCACAACTTGATAATTCGTATGAAAGTGATCAGTATTTAATAGAGTATTTTAAGCAATACAATGAATAATTTAAATATAAATGTATTTTCAGAATGAGAGCACTTCAGAATATGGTTAGAAATATATTTCCTGAAATTGACATTTATGAAAAAGGACAGTATTTCTAGAAAATTATGAACTTTTTACAAGATGTCAATTCTTTATTGCCGAGATCGTTCAAAGAATGTCATGACATTGAGAAATTTTATATTATAAGAAAAATGAACAAGATAAAAATGGAGATGTGTTTTGCTAAATCATATTCATATAATTATGAAGAATCAGATGAGGACTATTTTAAAGAAGATTTGGTTGAATGTAATACCAGAAAATATGTTGAGATTTCTAACCATGTGGTTGATAATGAAATTTCTATTCCAAGTGATATAATCTCAAATGAAGAAAAAGAAGTTTTTGAACAAAAATATGAAACTATTTCATATTCGTTTGTTGAAACTTTGAACGTTCAAATTCTACTTTCAGATGTTCCTTCCATGGATAAAAGTACGGACCGGACCGGGACCGTCAAACCCTATCCATGATTGTTATATGTTTATTTAATGATCAAACATGTGTGTCATCAAGCTTAAACTGGTTAAATCTATTTTTAGAATGATGTTTTATTCCATTTTCTGACATAAGATTCATAGGTATATCAAATTTACTAGCCTGAATATATAGCTTTACAATTTACTTTTAAGGATTTATTTGGTTTTAAATTTTCTTTGGCATTCAACTACTTTAAATTATGTGTACTAATCTGGGTAAATATACCATTAGGGGATCACAATCTTCAATGCCAGAATGCACTAATTACATCTGAATATATATCATTTTAAATGAAAATGAAAACATGCCCTGAAGATAGAAAATTGAGATTAAAATTGCAATGAATGTTATTTTAAACTAACGCGTGGTGACGCAAAATAATCCACAATTAAAGTCACCATAAGTAATCTGGAGTGATTTGAACTTTTAAGGAGATCTTTTGTATGTCGTCCCTCTAACCATGTGGCACTCAGATCTATATAAAGATCTGAAAACTGTAAAAAACCATATTTTAACTTGAACCTTTATTTTTAGGCTAAGTGTAAGAACGTTATTTAAACATCCATAACAGTAATCTTGATGTTCTTAGCTGATGGAAGAAAAGAAAGATAAATGAGTGTGTGGTAAAACAAATATTATTAATTGGTTGATATGATAAAATTTATATGTTTATTCACATTAAATTGGTTATACATTGTATTACTAAGACTAAAATTATTAAATCTATTTTAAGTATTTTTAGATATTCCTAGGAAATCATACTCTTAAAGAAAAATCTGCTGGATTTGGAATATGATTTTTCCTGAATTATTCACTATTATATTAAAAAAGATATGATTTCCTAAGTCAGAATATAATTTTTTTCATATTTTTGGGCATCATTTTTAGTTTATACAAATTTTAATGTAATTAATTGTTTTATTTCCATAGTGCCATTTGTTGCCATTTAATTCGTTAAATCATTATTGGAAATGATTAGCGACACCAATCATTAAATCTCGCTAAAATTCATTATCTGGTATAATTAAATAAAATTCTTATGGCATTGCGATTAGCATTAATTACTAACTATATTATTTTAATATAGTCTTATTATATATGATTACATGGCCCAAAGCAAAAGGGGATGTATTTTTGATGCAATAAAAGATGGCACAAATTATTAAGTAAATTCATTATTGAATAGGGTGATTGGTCCACAAACGCAAGATGATTGGTGTGTCACAACACGTGGCACATACTTATCCTTATTTACTTGGTGTTTATTAAAAAGGCGGGGATGTGGTGCATGCTCATGAGCTGTCAAGTGTGAATTCCCCTAATTATATTGATATTATTATATATAATAGTATTATTTTTTATTTCCATTTATATCTTTTTTTCTAAAGGGACACGTAGCGCAAGATTAGTGATGCAGGACGGACATTGGCGACGTCGTGCGGCGGGAGCGTGCAGTCCGTTCGTCCCTCTCGGGGACGTTCATCTTGGGCGGCACGCCCGCCTTGTTGGTGGGTGTCCCTGAAAGATCTTGTCCTGGGGTCCTCAATTCGTGGAGGGCCAAAGTAGACTCTATCTCCACATGGTCTGCGCTCCACAGGTAGTCGTCAGGGCGTTGGTGGGCCCGACTACCGGTAGAAGGGGGCTGTTCAGCCGGCCGGATGGCGAGGACGGCGATGAACTAGCAGCTGCATAAGACGGCCATAGGCGACGTCGTGTGGCGAGCGGCGATGGTCAGCAACAGTGGCGGCGGCGGCAGCCGAAGATGGTGGCGGCGACCGCCGGAGATGTCGATGACCGAAGGTGGGCAGCGGCCAAGATGGCGGCAGCGGCGGCAGCCGGATATAGCGGCGGCGGCGGCCGGAGATTGCCGGGATATTGAGCCGCGGTAGTGGGCCTCCTTCGGGGTAACAGACCACCGAGATGGTGGCGGTCCATTAGGTTAGGCCCGTAACGGGCATAGAGCTGTCGTGGCATCCTCGAGATGCGTGCATGGCGATTGGGCTTCCCGGAGAGTGGTTTGAGGCGCGAAGGCTGGCGGCTGGATTTCGCGGGGATTCGGAGGGCGGCGACGGCGCTTTGAGGCGCGGGATGCGGCACCGCGGGATGCGGGAGCCGGTTCATCGAGTGGGCCCCTTGGACCGGAATAGAGGCACCGACCCATAATGCTCCGGCCGAATGGGCGGAGTCGGCACGGCTGAGGACTGACCAGTGTGGGGCGCGGCGCGGCGGGCGGCCGTGCGAGGGCGCCTTGCGACTCGGTGCAGCGGCAACGTGCGCGGTTCCGGCGGTTGCGGGTGGCTGCGGCGGCTGCGGGCCGCTGTGGGCTACCGCGGCCGATCCGGCGGCTGCGGGCGACCGCGGCCGCTGCGGGCGCTCCAGCGGCTGTAGGCTGCTGCGGCCGCTCCGGCGGCTGCGGGCCGCTCCAGCGGTTGCGGCCTGCTGCGGCCGCTCCGGCGGCTGCAGGCGGCTACGGCCGCTGCGGGCTGCTGCGGCCGACCGGGCGGCTGCGGGCGGTTGCGGCCGCCGCGGGCTGCTGCGGGGCGCCGGCCGCTCGGCGGCTGCGGCCGGTACTCGCGGCGGCGGCCGGTGTCAGGCGGCTGCGGCCCCTGAGGGCGGCGGCGGCCGCTGAGGGCGGTGGCGGTCGCTGCGCGGCTGCGGCCGCTGCGGGCGGCTGCGGGCGGCTGCGGCCGCTGCAATCGGCGGTGGCCGCTCGGTGGCTGCGGCCGCTACTCGCGGCGGCTTTAGGCGGCTGCAGGCGGCTGCGGGCGGCTGCGGCCGCTGCGGGCTGCTGCGGCCGACCCGGCGGCTGCGGGCGGTTGTGGCCGCCGCAGGCTACTGCGGGGGTGGCGGCCGCTCGGCGGCTACGGCTGGTACTCGTGGCGGCGGCCGCAGTCAGGCGGCGGCGGCCGCTGAGGACGGCGGCGGCCGCTGAGGGCGGCGGCGGTCGCTGCGCGGCTGCAACCGCTGCAGGCAGCTGCGGCGGCTGCGGGCGGCTGCGGCCGCGTCGGGCTACGGCCGCTGCGGGCGGCTGCGGCCGCGTCGGGCTGCGGCCGCTTCGGGCGGCTGCGGCCGTTGCGGGCGGCTGCGGCCGCTTCGGGCGGCTGCGTCCGTTGCGGGCGGCTGCGGCCGCTGCGGGCGGCGGCGGCCGCTCGGCGGCTGCGGCCGCTACTCGCGGCGGCGGCCCCTACTCGGGCGGCGGCTCCGCGATCCGGGCGGCGCTCCACCGACCTGGGACCCCGGCGGCGGCGGCCGCCTAGGGTTCCGTCGGTCTGTCCTGACGGAACGGGGGAGGGGCGGAACGGGACGGGTGGCCAAAGTCGGCCCCGTCCCGTCCGCCCTTCACTCTGTTACTCTCTTCTCTCAAAACGGGAACGGGATCTTTCTTTCCAAAAATTCAAAATTAGACTTGTTCTTACTCTTACCCTAGGGGTCCTATATATAGGCCCCTTGAGTTACAAAGGAAAACCCTAAGCGAAAACAGGAAATTTTAACCTAGACTTAGAAAAACAAAAAAAAAATAACTAGATAACTTGAGGGCTACGCCATCAATTAGCCTTTGATGAAGGATGATGTGGGAATATCTGTGTCTATCATTAAATTTAATGAAATGGTATATAAAAAACCCGAAAATGGTGGATGTGGCTGACAAGGATATGGAGAGTGAAATCTTTGAATTAATCAATGTCTAGGAATCATCCATCTTTGGGGCTTAGTATCGAACAATAGAAGGCCGATTGAGCTGAAAAGTTCAGGGCAGCTTCATATTTCTCTCCTATATCCATTTGTATGGTTAAATCTATAAATTGAGCACCCAACCTTTGTAAAAAAAAATATTTTTCACTCAATTACTCATAGAGAGGCAGACTGAATTAGAGTGAGTCTTTTTAAGATCCATCAAGGGTTTTATTGGTGTCTTGAGTCCTAGGAGAAGGTTCAAATAGAACATAGGGATCTAAGGTTAGTCTCTTGTCTTACATTTATCCATCTTAAACACATTCACTTAGGTAGATCCATATTGATTTGATCTATTCCATTGACCATCATCCATCATCATCATCTACCACCTACGTTACGTAACATGTTTGTCATCATGATTGCGTCATGTGTTTTCCCTTCCATTTACCTAATAAACCCTAAACCACTATCTTCCTCCATCTCATTCCTCACCCACCTCCTACATCCACCATTTCCTCCTTATGTTTTCGCCAATCTTTCTCCCACATTTCCATCTACTATATTCATGTCACCCAGACTACTTCTACCATTGATGGTGATGTCATCATCCAACACCTAGCACCTCTCATCTCACCATTCCCATCTCAACAGTACCTCGTATGCTATATGTATTCCTTCTCATTCTATCTGGACCACAACTGATAAGTAGTTAAATCCCAAATGTATGTTCCCTGTGAAGACAATCTGTCCTCGTAAGTATTGGTTATAAATTTTACTGATTAAAATCAAATCAACAATGACATAGTTTTTACCCTAAATTTGAGATTTTTAGTGAGCTTAGCTGCATCCAAAATTTTCATTGCCCCCGGAGGAGTACAAGGACCATAGGTTTTGTATTGAATTACAGTGTTCACTTCTTCATTAAAAACTATTAGGCTTTGATTTATCCATTTCCTCAACAAAATTATATCCAAAATATTATCCACATCTTAAGTCATTTCATATCACCACTCATTATCATCCTTCCTCTCCAATATCTATGTACATAAAAAAAATTAGATATCTAGATTCTCCTAATCATCGTTATTATATCTCAATTCTCTTTTATTTCTTTATCATTATTTCTCCATCAAAATATCTATCTATGTGTATAGTATTGATATTGTCTAAAACATTTATCAATCACCCTCTCATCTCATTATTTACCCCTTCTCTCCACCTCATCTTATAATAATTCAATTTGATATCCTTAATCACCTTTAAAAGAGTATAAAATTCATGTTCAGTGTTTAGTATTGAGATTACTCTTAATATTAATTAACTAACCATATTTTAGTGAGTAAAATTTATAAAAATTTTTGAATAAAATGAAATATCAACAACAACATAAATTAATACTATAATTTTTTTAGTTTAGCAGTAGTGGGTTTGTTAATATTTTACCAGTATGGCTGTGAGGCTAAATCCTGAAATTTGAAGTAGGTAGATTCATATCAACAAAATAAATATATATTCATTTCTAATATAAGTCTTATGAGTATCCACTAATCTGTCTTGTGTGCACAACATAATTTATGTTTTAGTATCCTACATAAATAGCGGATGTTTGGCAATCATGTGACAAGGAAGCTCAAGTAGGGATACTCATTGGTAGTGTTTGTTGAACTGATATATGCCCAATATCCCATATCAAACAATTGATATTCAAATTAAATCAAGATGATTTTAGATTTTGGCTATCACATATCCATCGGTGAAAGATTTTGGGATGGAGATATTAGGGGTCATGACATGACATATGCCAATACCAAATATCAGATTTGATATCCAGATATCAGATATCAAAATAAATATCAAAAATTGATAGCTTGATATCAATATGTAGTATCCATATATTAGTTTAGTAACTAAGTATGTTTTGTCCCATATGGAAAAATTAAAAAATTATAAACCATTTCAAAGATAACTTTAATGAAAAAATAATGTGTTCTCTCCATTTACAATTATTAAAATGGACCAAGTAATACAGGGCTTTGGTGTCCACAGTATTCAGACACTTTTCGATCAGGCTGGACTAATTAATGGCTCCTACTACTTGAACCCTTCCCCCCGACCGCCTGCACCCGCCACGCGCTCGACCGCCCATGCCCGCCGCGCGCCCGGCCGCTTGCGCCCGGCCACCCGCGCCCCTCGGTCGCCCGTGCATGCCACGCCCCGGCCGCCCGTGCACGCCCGCTGTGCCCTGGACTCCCTCGCAGCCACTTGTCACCGTGCATACCGCTTAGGTTTCGGGGCGCTGCCCCAAACCCCGCAAGGGGGCGACTCCCCCCTTGACTCCCCACCAACTGACCGCGCAATTGGATCCGCGACACCCTGTCAAAGCGCACGTCAATCGTCCCGCCAACGATGCATCAAAAATTTCCCGCAGCCTCTTCACGCACTATCTAGTGGCGAGGTACTTCTACACTCTTTGGTGTCCATGTTCTTCTTCCAGTGTTCTTCGAGTGTTCATCCACCGCCGTTGGATTTGATTGGATTTTGAATCTTCAAGCGACTAGTGGAATAGGTCTTTGAATCTTCTAGCGATTGCCATTCGGATTTATTAAACGTGTTGCTTTGTTTTTAGGGCGGTGGTTGTAAGACAGTACTCCCGCCCTCGACGAGGAAAGGGCTGCACCATCATTACATTCTCCGGTTTAAATCTACGAATTCGATCGTGTGATTTGTGGTCTGTCCCCGTCTCCTCTAGCCACCCTACATCACCACGTCATTCCCTAGTCATCCTGCATCACTCAAGATGGAGGAACACTAGGCACGCATGCCCAACATCTACTGAAGTGTAAAATACCTTAAGATTTATCAATTTACTCTTTAAACATTTCTCAAATGATTTATTTGTAGAGGGAATTAGTATACTATCATTCTATGCCTTTATTCTATTTGGTTGAGGTAAGGGTGAACTAAATGAGGAGGCTAATCGATAATTTAAATGAGGAAAAAACATGATATTTGTGATACATAGGGTCCTAGGTGAGATAAGATCTGAGTCACTACAAACGTCTAAGTAAGATCAAATACGTGAACTAGGATTTGATCATTTTTATAGGATTTTCATATGAGAAATTACGTTGTACTACTTTAAAAAACTTCATCATAATAAGAGTTTTATGATTTTAAAATTTACATTATTCAAATTTACATGATTTTTCAACAAATTTATTTAGAATTTTGATGAAATTTTTTGTGGACCATAAAATTTAAGGATTAAAAAAAATGTACATAATGTTGAGAATTTGAGATTTGGTAGACTTGAAAAGATATTAAAGTTTGAGGAAAATTATTATCGGGAGAAAATTTATGAAATTTCAATGAAATCTATTATGGAGAGATAATTATTCTACTGGGAATATATTTCATTCAATATGTATTACAATATTTTTGGGAAATTAAGTGTTGTGCCAACAAGGGATTTTGTGATACGAAAATATTTAACCACATAAAATACATAAAAATATGTGTTAACTATAATATTTACAAAGAATTAGAAACTCAATACGAGAGTTTTTAAGTTGATGCCCATAAAATTCCAATGCAATCACAAAAAAACATGAAATAGTAAATATAATATCTAAGTATTAGTGGTGGAATTTTCCTAATAAAATGTATAGAAAATCATTGATGTAGTCCAACGTGTGATTGTCATCCATTTGACTGAATAAAAGCAATCAATCAAAACTCAAAAAAAAAAAACAAGAACATGCCATTACATCAATAATTTTTGTCTTTCGGCGCTATCTGGCTTTTGATTTCCTAAGTGACCTTTACTTTTTGTGTGGATGCTGGTCCTATATCTTATTGGAAAATATTCTTGAGGGTTATTACTTGCGTTGAATATCATACGCAGATTTATTTGTCACTTAGTACTTTAACTTTAAGTGCACAAATTGCAGAACATTTTATAATACATGGTATATTTATATTATATATTCTAATCTATATCGAAGAGCCTAGATATTTGAATCGCATCATTGTAAGGGATTTGGCATATTGAAATGGCTATTGAAGTTAAAATATTTACCCAGTTAGTTCAAGCCAAGAAGGGAAATATCTTTAAAAGGGATACTTATGTGCTAAATTTTCTCAATGAATAAAAATATAATAAATATTTATTATATACATAATAAATTAATTTAATGATGTGGGATTAAAACCTAATACTCATTAAAAAATAAAGAAGATAGTAGATGATTTTATGAAATAGTGGGAGAGAAAGAGATATAATGGGCCCTATTAGGCCTTAATGAGATAGTGGATATTATGTGGTCGTCAAGTCAAATCACACCACCACCTTTTTATTTAAATTCTTTCAATAAAATATGAGTTCATCATTGTTCCAGTGTTATGTCTATAATGAAGTCTATGAATACATGCAATGACATGGTGAATTATGGTGAGATAATTATATTGTAAATAATGGTGATGCGACATGTACATTAAGTATAATTGATCATGTGGTTATTAGTGTGGCGACAATATGGATAGATAGTGAGTGCTCTTTGGACAAGGAGCTCACTGAATTGATCCCAAGAATCCCTGAATGGTATTATACTTAGACGTCAATTAGGTTGATTCATGTCATGGTTGTATTGGTTATCCACTGACCTCCAGCACCAAGGACAGCTCCTAGATGGATGAATACATTTTGACTACGACTTACGATCCTTTAATCATGGGATTCAAACAAGTCATAGCTCGAATGTAGTAAAAAGCTCACAGAGATGATTGAGTGTTTAAGACAGGATCATTCGCCTTCAGTATAAGAGGAAATTGACTCAAGGAAGATAATGCAGAAAATTCCTAGCTAGGGTGGTGAGAATATTGTGAAGGTGTTCTCTAATGATCCCCGTTAGGCATCAGTACTAATTGAATGATGGATTAGGGTTTCAAGATCAACGATACCCTAAGTTTTTCAAGAGTCTCGCGTAGATGATGGATTATACATATGCGGTAACTAATGATAGTTAAGGTTTCATGAGAGGGTTCGAACACTACTCAGTATCTTCTAGAGCACGAGGTGTAGCTTGCACTCCAGGGGCTAGAAAATTAACCTATCGACTGGGTTAAATTGATTCTTAGTTAAGTATCCTATATATGGATAAAATTAATTCATAAGGTTGGTTAATAATTATTATTAGGCCACAAAGTTATTAACTTGAATGATACATGGATGTAGAGAGTCACATGCATAAGATCATAGGGGTATTTCTGAATATATTTACTTGATGGGTTTTTGAGAAAAACTTGATTAAAATATAAGTAGGGAAAGGCACACCCATTTTAGGCATCCAGGCCAACTAGAACTGGGCATCTCTTCTCCACTCAACCAAGGAGAGTATCTTTATGGTGAGAAGATCTTCAAGATTTTCAAGAAGAGTTGGAGAAGAGGTGGAGAGCCAATAGCAATGAGATTGCATCGATACTTTTAGAGGTCGGACACGTGAATGGCTTCAGAAAAATCTCAGAGTGAGAAAATCAATGGTGGAACAAGTTTTCCACAAAGTACATATGATGTGTTGATTTAAAGATCAATTATGAATCGATCAATCATTGTCGCTTCATAGACAAACATCTTTTCTATGATTCAACCAAGGCTCTATAACACAACACTCACTAAAGAGGATCATCTAACACTCCCCCATGAGCTGGATCATTAATAGCAAACAAGGCCAGATTGATGCATAAGGCATCATACTACAATGAGGTGCTTAGTTAATGTCTGCTAATGAGTTGTAGGAGGTTACATGTAGCATGTAGCTTAAACACATAGGTGATTGTGACACTTGTATACAAGCTCCTTACTGAGAGGACTCATAGGGCACCCTCCCATTATGCTTGTCAAGTCTCCTGCATAAACTAGTTGAGAACATAAAAATGATAAGCTCAATATTAGGTGGTTTTTTACTGGTTATTTAGCAGTTAAATCGTGTGAGGATTGGGCTTATGCAACAAAATTGATAACCTCACTGCTTAGGGCAAGTAAGGGTCGAACCTCAGAGAGCAAGGAAAACAGCAGTATTTCTTTTCCAGTTACTGTAGTTTATCGGTTTGAGATCTTCAGTTTTAATAATCAACATAAATAATCATCAGTAAAAATCCAATTAGTTTCGTTGGAGTGGATGGTAACAATAGCCTCTCAACAGAATAGGAATTTCTTTCTCAAGGTAGTTCACATAACTTGACTATTTACTGATGAGAGGATTTCTCTCAGGTTTACGCTGGTGGAAGAAGCAAAAGGGCAAACACCTGGCACTCTTGTGCTCGGTTGCACCCTGCACGGCGTCCGCTGCACCCGGCCAAGGCCTGTGCTCGGCAGCAGTTGCGCGCTAGGTTTACCCTGCGCGCTGGTTCTGCCTGCGCGCAGCCTTGAGGCTGCGCGCGAGGCGCTTCTTGTGCGCGGGGTTTACCCTGCGCGCGGCCTTGAGGCTGCGCGCGAGGCACTTCCTGTGCGCGGGGTTTACCCTGCTCGCGGAGTTTCCTGCGCGCAGGGAAGGGCACTCAGCCTGGGTGATCCTGGCCTTGCTGCACACAAACTCGGCAGGGCGTGACTCTACTGAACACAACTAGGTTGTGTTCTGCTTCAGCTGAGCTCGACCTTGGGGAGGTTTGTGCGGAGTAGCAACTAATGGAGTATATCAGGAGTTGATGAAATCAAACGCAATGGAAGTAAAAGATGGAGATTTTTAAAAACGAAAATTTCAGATTGATTGAAACACAAACAACCTCAGTTGAAGAATGCTGGAGGATCATGAGGAATGCTTCCAGCTCAACTTGGATTGTCTAAGAGGGAGAAGAGAACAATCCTGAACCAACTCAATCACTCCAACCTCGTGTCACGTCCTATCCGGCGGGTTGGCGATCTTCTTGAGCAGGTATGCTTCAGCTTGCTTCTCCTCCCAGCTCCAATGGCTCATCAGCTACTGGAGGGTCTGCAGAACACCTTCTTCTCCAAGCCCTAGTCTCCTTAGAGAGGAATTCTGGACAACCTCAAAATGAACTCTCAAGAGAGTATTTATAGGTTTCTCTTAACACATGCCCCGGGGGCATTTTTGGAATTTTCTTCTTCTTGAATTTTTGCCAACTCCTCTTGATTCTTTTCATCCTCCTTTGGTTGTCTTAACCTGTTTCTGAACTTACTAACCAAAAAATGTCAAATATAATCCACTTGATTCTTCGAATCAAGTGGGGTTAGTAATTTTATAAAATAATGCATATGCATGACAACTCACATGAATTAACTAAATATTCTTGATGCTTTGATACTTAAAAGTCTAAATATTTGATGACTTATTGAGAGTCATCAAAAAACAAATACACAAATCTAGGGGCATGTGACACTAATATAGATTAGCTTCCCCAATATGCACTAATAGCAATTAGCATCCTCCAAGACTGGTGAATCTATATTCCAAAAACTTTGGTCAGGCCTCCATCAGTGAAGATTTTGGTTTTCACCCAAGAAGCCTCATGTCTTGAACAATACCAAGAGTATGCTTTATTTAACAATACCAAGAGAAGTAATGTGATGTCCCAAGATTGCCTCTGAAAAAATGGAATTCAAGGTAGGCTTTAGTGGTGGAGAAACTTGCTTCATCACTACCTATCATAAAGATGTCATCATTATAAATAGCAATTCTTACCATACGTCCAAATGTGGTCTTTTCCATGATGGTGAGTTCAAAAATGTTGGAAATGTATATGGACTACAATATAATCACACATTCTAGCACTCATTTCATATTCATTGATATAATATGTATGCATTATCATGCATGTGCAATGTTTATTATTGAAGTTCACAAATACATGCAATGACTAGGTGAATTATGATGAAATCATAATATGCAGATCACTTGTCTTTAAACATGTGTTCTAAACATTTATATTTAAAGGATACGCAACAGGGTCATCAAAATATACAGATAAAGTATCATTGTCTAGTCCTATACACGAGTATGGCCAATCCCATAGCGGTTAGTGTGGAGACATTAAGGGGAAATACTGGGCGCTCTTTGGAGAAAAAGTTCACTGAATTAATCCATATGAATCCCTTAATGCTATTATACCTATCATCAATCAAGTTGATTTATGTTACGATTGAGTAAGTGGTCCTCAGATCTGAGACATCAACGAGGAAATATGGATGGACAATTGTGTTTTGAACATGAACTACGAGTTTCTACTCGAGGGATTACAAACCGTTTTAGCTTATATGCATAAAAAAGTCCATGAAGTTGATTCTTTGGTCAATATGGGATCAAGCTTCCCTCAATATTAGTGGAGTTTGACTCAAGAAAGATGTAGTAAAGTCCCAAGCCAAGGTAGTAGAAATATCATATACTTTTCTCTCATATGATTTTAATGTGCATTAGTATTAACTAGAGTGACCAAAAATGGATTATATATACATGGTAATTAATGATAGTAATGGTTCCATAAGAGAGTTAGGCATACTCTTTTATGTCATCTGGGGCACGAGATGTACCTTGGTACCCCAATGGGCCAGCTACTAAAATAATTCATTGGGTTAAATCAATCATGATTAATTAATTTATATATGAGAGTTAATATATAAGGTCATCCCAATAATGGCTATTGACCGATTTATGTTATTAACTACATTGATATATGGGCCCAAAGGGCCACTCAAAGTTTTAGACTTAGGTGAATATACTTAAAGTTCAGGAACTTTTACTAATTGTTCCCGAGGACAAGGACGTTTATGCAATTTTCCCCATACAATATGAGTAGAGGGAGGCAACCTTAGTTGATATCCTTGTGAGTCATTTTGAGTGTCCCCCACCTTTCTTCTCTTCCTCTACCTGTAGTGTTGCTTCTTGTGGGGACTTGATGAAGAGGAAGTCATAGTTCCAAAAATAGATTTTGTAGAAAAAAGAAGATCTACTGCTCTGAAGATTGCGTGGATACATCTAAAACTCTAGTCATCTAAAAGGCTTGATAATGTTTACTTCAAGATTCAAGAAATTGTTGATTTGATTTGTGCAACGGCGATGTTTTTGGTTTTTCTCTGTTCATGGCTTTCAGGTCCATTTTGTGATTACATATTTGGTTGGGGAATCAAGTTCAGATTTTGTCAATTGAAGCCCCAAAATTTCCAACAAACAGTGTACCAAGTGAACCAGATGTTGTAATTAGATCTTGTTTAAGTCAGTCAACAAAACATATGAAATTGCACATGAGAAGATAGCTTGCTTAAATAAATTGACATGAGAAGATTCTCATTGAGTGACACACTGAGGAGTTTTCTCCCTAAAACTACAAGCGACCAAACGAGCCTTATCTCCAGTAATAGAATCATCCAGATTGTACTTGAAGGTTAAGACCCACATTCAAGTCACAATATTGGCATCAATGGAGTGAGGAACAAGGGCAAAAGTAGCTGAAGTTCCTAAAGCCCTTAACTCCAAATATATAGTCTATAATTTAATAATGATAATACAATTTATTTGCATGCCTAGCTCGGCCTAATGAAAAGGCAAGTAAAAATATACTTCATTATCGCATATCACCTGATATGACTATTAACTCTTTTGCAGTGAATATTTAAAGAAAGTGAAACCATGAAATATGGCATTCATTCGTCTCATGTTTCTTGCAATAGAAATGAGAATTGTATTATGTCACAGTGCAACTAATTCACTACTATAAACAACCCTCTATTTTCTCTACTTCAAATTCAGCTCCTTAGTCTTGAATTCATCTCTTTTCCAATACTTCTTCTTTCACTGCTCGATATCAAGGATATCCCACAAAATAACTTTGAACCATCTCTTATTTTGGCCTAAAACCCTATTCCTAAGACACCATTAATGACCTTTCGATACCTAGGTTCATGAGAGTTATTTTGGTTGAAAATAATATTCGGACCTGAACTTTAGCTATAATTCAATTTCTGAATGGCGAGTAGAAGTATATATTGAAGCCATTTGGGAATGAACTCACACCAAAATCAACAACTCCACATTTTTGGAAAACATAAAAAATGATATGGAGAAGGAAAGTTCATCAATTGGACCAAAAAAACATAAAAAGCAAATAAGAGAGGGAAGCAGATGCACCATCAGAAATCAGAATGGAGTTATCTTGAGATAATTTCACACCACCAAAATTCAAAATAAGAAAATCGAGAGAAGATTTGGCAAGGTCTCAACCTTTTCAGTGTATAAGAGAATGATAAAATGGCAAGAAGAAAGGAGAAGCCATCATTATTGCTTCTGATTGATATTATTTGTTGAGGATATAACAAAAGAAATAACACAGGGAAGGGCCAAAGAAAACATCTAATGTAGGAAAAAGGAAATTGAGGCAGATAAGAGGGAAAGAAACACATAGAAAACCACACATACCAAAATTTAAAAATAAATTTTGGGGTAAAAGAGGCAATTTTCCAGAGTAATGATTGAAGAGAAACATAAGATGACGCGGACAAAAATGGAGAAATCAAACATATTCTTTCAAAAACTATGAAAGAGGAAATAATTAATGGAAAAAAGTAAATCAATAAACGGAGTAAAAAAACAATAAAATGTAAAAAAAAATGAGACAGCCTGAGAAGTAAAGACCACAGATCAGTAAAAGAAAAAAGGAAGGGAAAGAACAGGCAAAGGGGTTGGTCAAGTCAGCCAAATGGCGTAGAGGCAGGGGAGGCATCAGACCTGATGATCGCGCCCATGCCGCAGACAACACAGGCAGGGGAGGCAAGCGCAGAGAAGCGAGCGGCGCAGAGGTGGCATCGGTCATGGCCGATGGTGGAGAGACGAGCAAGAGTGGCAAAGCAGAAGAGGGAGGCATCCTCAAGCGGGTCAATGGACTTGTCTGAGGCGCCACGGCGGATGCATACGTCAGCCAGGCTTCGGAGCTCGTCCTGCTTCTCCGGGGGGGCCCTGGAGCAGAGCAGCTCTAGCATCTGCTTCGCATAACCGTAGTTTTGAACTTCCATATTCCTTTTGATCGCTGTTCTTATGCAGCTTATCCGGTGTTTGGCCTGCAGCGGCAGCGACGCGAGGTGACGGGACAGACGTGCCGTCTCCTCCTTGGCACCCACTGCCCCCGCCCCACCCACTCTCTGCAGCCGTCCCATTTCCTATTCCGCCCCAACAAACATCAATGATGACAATAATGATTCAATGATGGCGATGTTTTTGGTTAATAACAGTAGATGCAGATATTAATAGACTCACAAGTATGATGACTATGATGGGGGCATAATTAGTTTTCCATATGTCTAACTTCTTTTCAAAGATGGGAAACATATACATGGCAATAATAACAGTATATACAGATGTTAATAGACTCACAAGTATGATGGCTATGATGGGGGCATAATAAGTTTTCCATATGTCTAACTTCTTTTCACAGATGGGAAACATATGCATGGCAATAATTCCAGTATATACAGATGTTAATAGACTCACAAGTATGATGGCTATGATGGGGGCATAATTAGTTTTCCATAGGTCTAACTTCTTTTCAAAGATAGGAAACATATACCCGGCAACAATAACGGTATATACAGATGTTAATAGACTCACAAGTATGATGACTATGATGGGGGCATAATTAGTTTTCCATACGTCTAACTTATTTTCAAAGATAGGAAACATATACATGGCAATAATAACAGTATATACAGATGTTGATAGACTCACAAGTATGATGACTATGATGGGTTACAATTAGTTTTCCATATGTCTAACTTCTTTTCAAAGATAGGAAATATATTCATATAGAAAGATAGAGTGGATAGAGAGAGAACCTGGAGAAGGGACACAGCTATCTTGTACTGGGCACAGATAGTGGCTTGTGCCTTGACATCAACTCCCCGTGAGAGATCCTTGGCCAGTGCCAGAAATGCCTCATCAAAGCAAGAGAGCGCATCACTGAGCTGGTTCTGCTCCAGGTGGGCCACCCCTGTCTTGAAGCACTCTGCTGCCGCTGCACCACGTGGCACCTAAAAACCGCAATCATCATGCGTGATTATCATTACGAGATCAGACTTTTGGATTCCCAAAAGTGCTTACCTGGCCAGGGAGGACTGCCTTTGGCGGTGGTGCAGGGCCTGATCCGCCAGACCCAGGAGCCATGAGTGCACTTAAATCAACAGGTTGGGAAGTGACTGCAGGCTGGATGGTCAACGGTGAGGCCTGAGACCGCTGCACATTCTGAGGTGGCACGCCACCACCTGGCAATCCAACAGACTCTAAGGACGAGGATTGTGGTGGCGGCAGCGGCTGCTCTGGGCCTGTCGGAGGTACTCCACCATCTGGCAGACCAATGTTGGCAGCTGGACTGACTTTCTCCTGTGGGCTCAGACCAGGAATGGAGGTCACTGGAACGGGTGCCAAGGTGGCGCTGAGCTTCACAGATGATATGGTGTTTTCGAAGAAATCTTCTGGAATTGGCCCTGCTGTCACTCCCATCCCTGCAACCATTGGACCCGATGGTGGTGGAGGCGGCATGGTTGCCCCCGCAAACAGATCAGGTACAGGGGTTGAGGTCAAGGCTGAAGCTGGCTGCAGCATCAGAGGCAGATCTTGGGGTGGAACCAAAAGAGATCTGGTCCTGGATGGAGGCGGAATGACATCCGCAAGCTTGAGCTGCTTGGTGGCCTCCTTGATCTTGTCCACGTCAACAACTGCTGCCTCGGCAGGCTTATCTCTAATTCGTATCTGGAACTTTCGGGTCCTAGAGGTCGCCTCGTCCTCACCACTGCTGCCCCCGTCTCCACTACCACCATAGAGAGACTTCTTGAACTCTGCCTCTGCTCGGGCCTGCTCCTCTGTGCTGCCAGGAGGAATAGCAGCCAGCTGGTCACTGAGGGATGTTCCACTGGGGGCTCTGGATTTGAAGGACAGGGAGAGAGGCGGCTCTGGACGGCCATTTTCCGGGGCTTTGACCAGGCTCTGCTCACTGACTTGTGCCACACGGCCTCGGCCTTTGACCACACCGAGGTAAACACCAATGTGGTCGACGACAATAGAGGGGATGGCATTCTCACTGGTCCTCATGTAGGGCATGACCTCTGTGGCAAGCTCCCACTGAGGGATGTCCTTAATCTTGGTAGGAGTCTTAATTTCCCAGTTTCCACCACCCCATTCAGGGCCTTTGGGGACCATGCTTTCGGCAGCAAAGTTGGCAAAGATGCCCTGCGTCCACCCGGTGGACCGGACTCGGAGGATCCTCTCACAATGGCGCCGAAGCTCAGAGTCGACACCCGCTTCTTCCAGCTTCTGTGCCAGGATTCTCATGGCGCTAGGGTTCAAGTGGCAGATGAACAGGTCCAGCATCCTCTCATAGTCGGCGATCACTTCAAATGTCTCCTTTGCGCTATCAAATTGGCCATAACTGGAAGGAAGTGAAACTGAAAGTCAGCGCATAGAAAGATCCCCTGAACGTTGGTTTTTATGAGGTTGGCAGTATAAGTACTTTATGCAAGCATAACCGAGCTGTCGAAAGCGATGAAACAAGTGGGATGTAGGTGGACATCGAGGATAATCCCTTGATCGAAGGAACTCATCTTTCAATATGGAGAGAGCCGTGGAGAAACGCAGAGCTTTGATTGCATATATGCATCGGAGAACCTATCAAAGTGCACATGTAAAATTTCTCCCAGATTCTAGAGAAAGACAGGACAGCTGAAAAGATAAATAGGACGTGACTGGGAAAGAATGATATGGAAATAAAGGACATGGCAAGAGAATGGTGGAGGTTGGCAGAGAGGTGAATCTTTGTCACAAAAAAGGAAATAAACTAATCAAATTTGGTAAAAAAAGAATCTCCAAACTACCAAAATCTTAAAAAAGCATTATTTGAGAGATTTGGATGGAAAAAAAAAGAAAGAGAAAATACCTGAGTAAACTGAGGACCAGCTTGCGATAGAGAGACAGCCAGATCACCACAGACAGGAGAACCCTTGGCCAAAACATCCAATGATCTTGGAGTGATCCGTAAGCTATCAAACCTTGATTTCCGAGATGATGAAAATTAAGGAGAGTTAAAAGGAGTGATACTGAGTTTTCCAAATTGCGATTCAGAAAAGGCCCATTACCTAGATGTGATCTGGTATAAAATCTCTGGTAGGTCAACTTTCTGTTCGAACTGTTGTTGCATGGTGGCAAATCCAATTAAAAGAGGCTCAAGAAGACCCACAAGACAGCTCCGGACCTCAATTGATTTCTTTCTTCTTGGATTTATATCAGTTGGGGTTACAAACAATAATCTATCATTCAATGCGCCAAGCAGCACTGAATTGATAAAAAAGAAATATATAGTTAAGTTATTTTGAGACATTTATTAGCATGAAATAAAAAAATTATCAGACATACTGACGCACCAGAGTAAGGCATACTAATGGAAAGTATTGGCCGAACTTTGTTGTCCCATCCAAGCATGCACACTATCGTTGCGCTTGAAAATAGAAGTGCAGGCCCAATCCACAGTAATGAACGGAAGTGCAAAGAAGTTAAGAAGATAAACACAACATTTAGATAAAATGATATAAAAAATCCTAGAAGATTGATTAAATGGGTCATTAAGAAGGATATTAAAGGGACTCCTCTAGAAAAATGAGAGGAGCTGCTTGAGATTATGTCAAGATCCTTTGAGACAATTAAAATCCTTTCACTAGTCAATATCCCAGCAACATAACCTCTTAAGGTTTCCTGCCACTGGACCTACAAGAAAAAAAGAATCTCAGATAGAAAACGAACATAATCTTTATGAAAACGCTTCCCTCCATATTTTAAACAAAAGCAACACTCATGTTTACCTGAAGGACAGTTTCATTTGCTTTCAACTTGACCGCCTTCATCCCTTCACTTTTTGTTGTTATGTAATGCCCACCGTCACTAGACAACGAGTACGGTTGGAGGAGGTTTGCCAAAGCAAGGCAATCACCAGAAATGACATACAAGATGGTTGACTCTACACAAGGTATGTCCACTAGAGTCAGTAATTAGTGTTCGACATCCTGCACGCAGACTGGTCAGGATGAGGCACATTTTAGCAAAAACCCAGGCCTTGGGGACAGAACACCAGATGTTCCAAAGGTGTCCCGTCCTACAAAACATGTTGAGCCTCCCACCTGACAGCTGGGTCCTGGGCAGGACGTGGGACGTATCCATGGATGCGTCCTGATCCAAAGTATTGACTTGACCATTTATGTTAGAAAAAAACTCACTCTGAGCATTTGGACTGGACTGGACGGGACTCACATTAAGTCCCGTCCTGTCCTCAATAACAAAAAGCGAAGAAATTATACCAGCCCACCAAAGGATAAGTGAAGTGATTTCTTAGCTTACCAAGCGGGGTAGAAAAGATGTGGTCAACGTCCCCGTCAAAAGAAAATCGCAGATGACCTTGATCTCCTCCAACTCTAGTTTCGGAAAAAGAATTTACATCTAATTCCCCTTCACTTTCCGAATTTTGTTGCACAGAAGCCGAGGGTATAAGATATAAAGATAAACCACTCTTATCCTCATCAAGAACTGCGTACTGGTTCTCCTTGGGCCCCACAAATGCAGCATCTCTTCCTGCAGGACAAGGGGGATGATTAAAAACAAGAGTAATAAAGAGTTATTGCATGTCCTCACCTTTCACCGCACTTCCTTTATTAGAAACTGCCTGAGCATCAGTATGTTCCCAGTAAAGAACAACTTCATGGAGCGAACCGCTGATGCCGCAGACTTGATAAAGTATGAGAAAGAGATGTTGCTTTGAACTGTAAATCATGTTTTTTGGACGGTACTCAATATTCCCAGAGTTCTACAAAGTAGAGTCACATCAAACAACCAAATAAATTAAATTATATACCCGATTAGAATAAATAAATAAGAGTTAAAGATGAATACCGTGGTATAAACCTTCCTGTATATGTTATCTGCGCCAGATGAAAGGTTGTAAGAAATGAGGTTGACGCCATCCATGTAGAATGCTCGGACAGGATAATGAAGAACTCTCTCCTTATTAAAGAAGTTCAGTTCCAAGTGAAATGGCTAAAGACATGAGATATACTAGTCAGCCGTCTATGGGCAAGTTCTGCAAGAAGCTAAAGATATAAAAACTATTGGAATTTACCTGACAGACGGGGACATCCTTCAGTTCATTCCCTTTCTCCGTTATAGCAATGAGAGGCAATTTACTTATGGGGTCATTTTTTGCATGGCCGTCCATGAAATACTACACAACCAGTATTAATTGAAGTTAAAAAAATAAAAAGGGACAGAGGATAAAGGGATTCAATCTAATATTTTTGACATAATTATGTTGCAAAATGAGACGGATATAGAGATAGGATAATTAACCAAGAAATAAAGAATAACAACAGTATTAAGCAGCGGATTCAGTCAAACGAGATAAGGCTCATATCAGTTTATGTTGACAATCTCATAGATGTAATAATAAATAAATAATAAATATTGGAGTATATCAAAGAGAAGAAAGAGCCAGTCAAATTTCAACTTCAGCACTGAGAAATGTACGATTTGGATTTTCAAAAGGGACAAGAAAAGAAATTGTGCAAAAATAATAAGATTTGTTTTTGCAAAAATAATAAGATGGCCATACGCTTTTGAGAAATGCCTTCCTCGCAATATCCGACATAGTAAGTTGACCTCGTCTGCAAAATAAAAAAAATATAATAAAATAGGCCCGTTAGATTGCAAAACATAATGCTGAATCAATACATAAGCAACAATTCTTGTTTGAAATGTTGTCTACTCCTGTTTTCCGCCTTTCTATAAATCGCAAATTTTGGTCCTGTAATCTAAAAATTAGATTAGGCAAGAATATTACAGCTAACAATTTAATTCAAAAAAAAATTACAGCTACCAATTAGGTCTATCTCATATCTACCATGTGTGAAATGGGCCTTGGCCCAGTAACTCAGATAAGTCATTGGATTCTCTTAAAACCCTGGTCTGCTGTATGAGACCCTGCAAAAGTGGCGTTCTTCCCGGGCAGTGAGAATGGTGCTGTGATAAGCACCTTCCAAGGACTTACCAAAGAAGATGAAGCGTCACACGTTGACAAGCACTTCCCGAAGAAGATGAGGAGTCACACGTACAGATCGTCATAAGCACATGCGACATTTTGAATAACTGGCGGGAGGGGAGGCTATAAATAAAGAAACACAAAGGGAGAAGGGCATCGAGATATTTTCTTGTGTCGCAAGGACGTGGGCTAGTGGGGAGATTCTCTGCGCCAGAAGGGGAAGAGCCGATCCGGCATCGATCCTCCACGACATTTTCACATCTTTTACTTCCCTGTCCTTCCTCTCCAAGACTGGGATCTGGATTTATCTTGCATTCTGCTATGTTGTCTTGAAAGGCCATCGATCTCTCCAGAGATCCTTGATTTGGAATTCGTAAGATCGACCAGGGGATCTTATCATGCTGTAGGGTTCAGAAAGAAGAACCTAGACTCGTTTCATGAAAGGGACTGACTTTACTACCACTTTAGTCTGCTAGGAACTTTATGCTGACTTCATAAATAGGTCTATAAGAGAAATACAAAGGTTTGAAATACTGAGAAAGATTAGGTTTGAAATACTGGGAGGTAATCTGGTATTGGGCCTCTTCCTCTTCTGGCCCAAAATCAGTTACAAAGATAAGTGGAATTACAGGGAAACTCAGGATCTGGGCATCAGCGTTCAATATGTTTTCTTCTACAGAACACGATAAACAAACGGTTTTCTGATTGAAAGAGGAAAATAAATTAAGAGGTCCAAACCAGTATCAAACTTTTCATTAAAGTCAGGCAAAAATAAAATAATCTGGATGGTCTATTTTGCTGTTAACATGTACATTGAATTGTAAGAGGATATCTACTCAACGAGGAAGAAAGTAGCCCTCCAGGAAATCAACGATCCAAAAGTAAGAAATAATTTCACACATGATTGCATTGTAAATCAGAAGTCAACCGTCCGACAGAGAGTGTCATACGCAAATCAGAACCAATAATAAAACCCACTTTTCTCAAAACAAAAAAACCTACTTCAACCTGAAGTTTCAGCAGTCAGCCTTCTTTATTGTAACTCTCAAACAACGACTAAAATGTGGATTTAAGGCATAATTACTTAAGCAATTAAAAAAATAGTAATATAAAAACGAAACGCCCTTGTATCCACGATGGATGACAAGTTTTTAGTCATCAAAAATCGATACAATGAGAATATATGTCCAAAAAAACTATGGACTGATGTCAACTTACCCTTTAGAGACTTGTTCTTGCAGCTGACTTTGAAGTCGACGGTCAGCCAGTATCCCTGAAGAGCCCAGGGATAAAAGCCTCTCTTTGAGATTCGCAGCTGGAAGTCAGCATCAAAGATTATGTGCTTTGCATGATTAAAAAAATTTAAGTTTTGCCATTAACAAACAACTGCTAATAGAGAATCAGACAGCCAGGTAATGGACTTCCAATCACACCTGTGGATCCTCTGGCACTTTGGAGAACTGAAAAGAGCTGCTTTCTTGCCTCCCTGGTTAGTCCAGAGCGATTTTTCAGATCCTCCCCAGACGTGATATCCTGTTTTAAAGACATTATAAAAGATGAAACTAATTTTTTTTTACACATAAATGCCACTTTGTTTAGATTCACTTAACCACAAACAGAAGCGCTGCTAAGTTAAGCTTTGGATGAACAGCCAGGTTTTTTATTCGGGGCAAAGGATGAATAGCCCCACCATCTTCAAAAGATAAAATCTTCATGATGTCAATCGATTCAACCGCTGCAGAAAATTAAAATGGCTCATAAAGGAAAGTTGGATAGAAGAAAAGGAAGTGAAAGAGAAAATTAAAAAATGGAAGTCGTATATATTATCATGAAGAAAAGTCAGATTTCAATGTTGGAAGTGGTAATGATGTATTTGCTCACGGACAGACGGAATCAAAACACAGTGCAACTACTTTTCCTTCATTTCAACATATCTCATTCTAGAGGCCCAAGAATCACTATAATTCTATTTTACATAAATAATGCTGCTATCTCTAACAGAAGAACATTATGGATCAAGAAAAGCTTGACCTGCTGATGACAAGCAGGAATGCCATCTACCGAGGAGTGCATTCATTTCTTTGCTTTCATACCCTGTACTTTGTATATTTATGATATTGCCCTTACGAGGATCGTGTTTAAGAGATCTTTTAATAAGTTCGGTAATAACCAGTCAGTATGAATGGCTCACATTGTAACCCTACATAAGTCGTAGGGACCCTTAATGGTGAAACAAGAAAGTCTTCAGGCATTTTAGCCCACTAGGTGCACTTTAGTCATCTCATGTTTAGGGTGTATTGCTTCCTTTTCTTATAAATATGTGTAGCCCTCCCTTGAGGAGGGCAGTCAAGACTTAAGGTAAGATTGGCCTCTTGGCTCACTGTCTCGATCCTCCTTGTCTCAGTCCCGTCCCTTTGACCGTCCAATGATCCCTTATCCCCGTGATTGTCTCACCGGATCCTCAGCCGGCTCGTTCCTGGTCGACCCCTAGCCCCTCTGTTTGACCCTCTTATCATTCCCATTTCGACTCTCCTACCCTGGGAACTTCTACCAGGCCTCGGCCACAACTCACCTCCCAATATGAACCTAGATCAAGGTTCTTATCAGTCTTTTGTTCCTTCCTGCATCATCAGCTAGGGTTCTTAAGGTGCCGCCTCCAGAGTGAGTATTGAAGATGCCAGCTGCTGACAAATGGAGTGGCTCTAGAGTGGTTCCTATAGACAAAAGGTAGAAATCCATATCACAGTTAAGTTAGCTTCAAACTGACATTTCTGGGCATCAACTGACCCATTGTTACCACAATGCAGGTTCATAGAAGTGTGTGGTGGGGACATAGTTAAAGGTACCATGGCAGTAGAGGAGGTCCGCCTTAAGCTATGGAAGAAATTAACGGCATCGGGGTAGGCAGGACTATGGCAGCTAGATACAGGCGTCTTATTCATAGGAGGAGCATCAATGGAGGCCTATGTTGAGATGTATGGCTGGTTACAGATAGTCAATGGGAGTGTCTAGATATGATAGTGTCGGGCTCTCCTTACAGATGGCGCTTAAAGGAGAGAACCAGCTACAGTTGCCATGGAAGTTTGAGGGGCTCCAATGGGATGACAAAGTTGGCTCATGATGGAGGATATGGTCAGCTCCTTCGGAAGACTCCACAGCATCATCATGACTGGACTGGCATCCAGGGATCCCCATGTGGTGACATAGGATGTATCAATGAAGGACGGATACCAGCTTTCTGAGACTGTTTGGATTCCAGGCCCTGAGGGTACCTTCATGATATGGCGCTTTCTCTGCCAGCACCACAACCATCTTAGAGAAGGGGTACATCGTGGCAAAACAAAGGAGTCTTTCCCCATATGGAGACAGGAGGGGAGAAAAACAAGACCTATCATGCATTCAGGGGGAGCAAAAGCCTCAGATACATCTATATAGAGACACAATATCCATCGAGGGGTCAAACAGGACGGGGTCCACCAACAAAGGTGTCAAAACTGGACCAGGATTAGACGGAGCCGAGGTCACCAAAAGAATTTGATACCACACCCATTGATAGCCAGAAGACTCTGTTACTGCACATAATGAAGATACCACCAACAATGATGGAGACAAGACAGCAGACAGAGCTAGCCGGACAAAGTCAATAGTTGATGACTCGAGAAACCAAGTGTCACCAAAGGTGGACATTGGGAGGTCTAAGTTGGATCGGGGACTGTGATATTTGCACAAGAAGAGACAAGCCGAGCTGAAGTGGGACAATGCACATGGGAGGTTGAGGGCACCTCACAGGACTAGGCGAATCACAAAGGGGGATCTTATACAGTTTAAGGGTGTGATATACCATCCAGTGGAAATGGGGATTGAAGGATGAAAAATATGGAAAAATCAGAAAAATGGGCGTTTAAGGGTGGTGTCCAGGAAGAACAGTAGACTATGGATAGCAAGGCAAGCAAACTGGGAAAAATGCTGAGCCGAGACAAGATCAAACGGAAAAGACCACAAGACAGGTGGATGCTATGGAGAAGGAGATTGAGGAGCCCCCTACGGCTGATGAGGAAGAGGAAGAGGAGGCAAAGAACAACCATCATATGAACCAGCAAGTATGTGTGATGGCCAAGGCATTGGAGCTGCTGAGAGTGCAGACGCAGGGAGGGGAGATATCTGGTCAGAATCAACAGTTGTGCAGAGTGGTAGGAAGATACCTGCAGGAGTGGAGTGCCACGGTGGCCTGTCTGCAGGGGACGGTGCTGGAAAGTTATGAGGCAAAGAATTGGAACCTGGTCGGGTGAGGCCTGCTAGAGGGTTTCCTGGCAGTAAGTGCTATTGGTTGACCTCGGGATTTGGTGGTGGCTTGGAAAGAGACTGCATTTTCGAAAGAGGGATCATGGATGGTACAATTTGCAGTAGTAGTGAAGCAAGAAAAGGCGGAGCAACAACTTTGAGTATATTTTGGCATTGGCTAGCAGTCTAGTTAATGCCGCTCTGAAAGACACTCTAGGGGAGGAGATGAATGTAGTGGTCTCCTTCTTCCATGGTATCCTAATGCTGTTTGGAGGGGGGACTCCTATGTGACACTGGAGATGGGGAATAGACTCCGTGGCTAGTGAGGATGGGACCCAGGTTTGGTAGCCTTATGGTCTTTCATTTCCATAACAGGGTTGCAGGAAATGTGCCCTGCAGACCGCGTGTACACATGGCGCAGTACGAGAGAACCTACCACGCTCTCTCGACTGGACAGATTCCAATGCTTGGGGGAACTGTTGGAAAGGCAGAGTCATGAAGGCCAGAGCAGGTCTACATACTTCAATGTGGATAGATAGTGAATAAGGGAGAAAGGTTTAAGGGAAGAGGTGGAGTTGTGGCGGCAGGTCCAGCCTGGGCAGGGTGTGGAGGTAAGATAGGCCAATAAACTTGTAGGGCCACTGCAGCATCTTTTGGGGTTAGGAAGCAAATCCTAGAGGGGAGGAACCGCAGGTAGAATGACGCCCTATCAAGAATCTGACAGGTGGATGGCAAGGAGGATATATGAAGCTAAGCAGAAGAAGACATAAGGGAAAGACAACGTGCAGGGATGTGGAGGAGGAAGATAAGAACCTGGAAATAAATTCGAAGCAGAGATCCCTGAAACTGTGGCTGAAAGAGGGCTACGCTAACAAATTTTATCACCTGGTGGTGAATAGATGAAGGAGATCGAATCAAATATTGAAGGAGATGGGGAATCAGGAGTTAGGCCACAAGCAGTGGGCGGCACCAAGCAGGCCACTTTAGGGGCAGTCTACAGGCAAGGGACCTGAAGCTGGTAGCAATGGAGTGGCAGAGGGGCAACTAGGGTGATACAAGAGCAGCAGACTGTTCTAGTGAGGCTTTTCACCAAGCAGCTCCAAGGGTTAAATGGAGAAGGAACCGGGTTTTAGACAGATTTTCAGTATTCTTCTTCACTGAGTTCTTGGAGCTGGAAGGGTCAGAGGTCATGGAAGAGTTCCAGAGAGGTAACTATGCACTACAGCAGCTCAAATGCTCACACCACATCCTCCTATCATAGCGCCAAGGGGCTGTCCACATTGGTGATTTTAAAGGCACTCTGAAATTGCTGAAAGCACTCCGCCAATCTGAAAAGGCCCAACTTCATTTCAGAACACGCCCCTTTTCCTATTGGGAAATTCTGTTGCTATGATGAGAATATTTGTGGCACAGATCAATGGAACCATTCCAGTCCCCATCACACAGCTGCCCATGCAAAACACATCCAAATGGGACAATGAGGTTCAAAATAGTCCATTCCAGTTAGAAGGTATCCAACTGGCAATGGCCTACTTCTACCCATGAACGTGGACTATTTCCCATTGCAATGGCTGTCTCCAAGTCGCAATAGTAGGTGATGGCTGATGAAGCCTGAAATATCCGTCTGAGCAGCAGAAAGTACATACTATCAGAAATGGGTCATGATTTAGGATGCTGAAATTGTGGGATTTGTTATTGAAAACGGAAGCAGAACATGGTTATTGATCCTCTCTCTAGAATACATTCCTTATCATCACTTTCACAAGCTTTCCGCCTAAATAGATCCTTATCAATGGCCAGGTCAAGAAGGATCTAAAATTGAATATGACCTTTCATTGCCTCCTATGCCTGAGTTAGACCAACAGTTGATTCTTCAAGATCAAATCATGCCGCTTCTCTAGCAACTGATAAAGCCCAAGCGTTGAGGAATAAAAAAAGCAGATCTCATATTGAGACCTTCAGTTCCGGCAGGAATACATAGTTAATATTTGGAAAAGCCCATATGGAATGAAAGCCCAGGCTAAGGGCAAGATAGAAAGTTAATGCACAGGCTCTTGAGACAGTTTGATGTCATACAAAGGATTTGCTCAGCAGCTTAAACACAAGGCCACCAACCAGAATCCCAAATTCATCTAGTCTTCCACATCTCCCAATTAATCAAAGCCACTTCCACGGTCTCAGACCAAAACAGAGGGATGGATTGTCCCACTTTGACTTCCGGGATGGAATTAAATCAGAAGTGGAAGGATTGTCCATCATTTGAAGCTACTTGGGGAAAAGAAACAGTAATTTGCCAAAAGTATACTGATTTTCACCTGGGGACAAAGAAAAAGTCACAGAACAGCATGCCTTTATTAAAATGCGTCATGCTCAAATGATGATTTTTTGAAAACCAGGAAGCTGAAGAACTTTACATTCATATGATAGAAGCAACCAAACCTGCAAGCTCAAAGAAGTTTGCCAGCATGGGTTGCTTATTTGGATTTGTAATAACCCGTGTCTTCCATACTTGAAGCCCGCCATTTCTTGACACAGTGACAAGAAGCGAAAGGAATGTAATCCATGAAACGGACGTAATGGGGGAAGAACCAACCTGAGTTCTGGAATCACCACAGAAAGTTCGAATGAAAACACAGAATCTAAATAGGCACAAATTACGTAAGACAAGAAAACCAAATTTGGATCAAGAAGAATATTTTTTGAATTGAGAACAGATAAGAGTGATGCCAAAAAAAAGTAAAATTATTAATGTATCGCCCATATCTGAAAATTGAGCTATAGTGTCACGCCAAAACAAAATTTTCTCCTTAAAGGACTGTTGGCATGGGTGCCAAAATTACTCACATTCCAATCATGTTTGGTCTTTCCGTGGAAACATCCCATGCCAAAAGTGCACCACTTCTGTCACCAACAAAAATCCACTCTAAAGTTGGATGAAATGCAAAAGCGCCGGCACCAACGAGTTTGATTGTGCTGTCAACTTCACAATATAAAACAAATTCAGGAAAAACAACTTGTAATGTACAAATAAGTAGCAATGTAGCAAAAAGATAACATCCAAGTCAGCAGAATCTTACGTTGAAGTGTATAAAGAACAGCATAAGTGTTTATGTTGTACGCACGAATCAGGCCATCAGCATAAGCAACGTACTATAGTACAATGGAAAAAAAATGAGTACAATGGAAAGGAAATGAGGACAAAGAAAGGATTGATCTGTTGTGTTCAGGCTGTAAAAATTACGGTTGAAATAAAAAATTACCAGAAATGGTAAGCGTGGATGGCAGGCGAGATTCACAATGGGTTTCTTTAGATCTGTTTTTATTTTTGTAGGTGGTCTACCTCCTTCGATGGTCCCGACAGCTTTATTCAGAAACAAATTATAATTTTAGAAAACATAAAAATTAAAAGTTGGGACCCGCAATATTTTATAAAATAAGTCGACCTGTGACGCTCATCCGTCTGTGGAAACCAAAAAATACAACAGGTAAAAGTGGGGTCAACGCAAGATGAACTTCTGCATCTGATGAAACATGCTCTGTCCTCTTTTCCGGAGAATGTAGAACAAAGCTCTGCTCTGTGTCAAAATCGCAAGACCGAATCGTACAGTCCTGCAATAAACGAGAAAAATGTTTGAGACGAATTTTGTTCATAGAGAGAAAAAGTGAAAATATCGATTAATTGTAGATTCTGTTTCCAATGATTTAAAGCTGACATACTTCTCTATTCTTAAAAAGGAAGTCAATAAGGTCCCCATCATATCTAGGGTTATTCACGTAATTTTCCCTTCAATGGCACGTCATAATTTTTTTGGGGTGTTTTTCATTTTAAATAAAAGTGACCATCCCGTCTGTGCAGTGACCATCCCGCTCCCCTCCAGCCAACATCCATACAAGACTCTCTACATACACAGAGAATCATTCCAGCGTCATCTCTGTCGCTTCTGTCCTCTCCTCAACAAGAACTCTGGGGTTCTTATCAGAAATCAGCATATTGGAATATATCTTGGTTTCTTCGCACGTAATCTTCAATAAGTGGAAAATCTCTATATACGATTTCCACAGTAAATACTAAAAAATATCTGGCATAATTAAGAACAAGTAAATCTTCGCACACATTAGGACATTCCGCAGGTAATAAGTAATTTCCTATTTCACAAAAGATTCAAACGCTTGAATAGCGTCCCAGCAACAGATTTCATCAGGCAAACACGGAACTTATTGATGGCAACAAAATTACATCCTAATTAGATAAAGATAGTATAAGAAAATCCAGAAGAAAACATAAAACAGCACCAACTTTTAGAGAAAGGCATATTTCTCTATAACATGTTTTCTCTGAGCGTAAGGGTTGAATATTCTTTTTGAAGAGGTTCGGACAAATACTTGTGCAATGGTCAAAGAAGATACAACCTTACATTTTTATTTTTTCACAGGGTTGAAAGGCGAAATAACTTTTTTAACTTACAGTGCATTTGAATTCCCTGCCCTCTTCTTAATAATTTTAATAACCGTTCCAGACAGCTTGAATTGTTCTATCCTCGCCAGCCAAAAACTCGCAAATATTTAGTTCCAGGATTTCAAAAGATACTGAGGAACTGAACTCTTTGAAGGTAAACAAGACCATTTGAATTATTAAGTTTGATCAATGAACTAAGGAGAATATGTGGCCTGATCTTATAGGACCGGGAGATAACATTTTCCCATCCATTTTCTCAAACAGAATCTGTACTATTCAATAAATCTCAGAAAGATGATAAAAACCATAAAATTTCCAACAACTCCCATTTTCGCACGTTAAAAAATAATCTTATAAAAATCATACGAACGTTTAAAGGACTGAGTTAATTCCCAGAATCATAAAAAAATTTGATGGGGAATAGAATAATAGAAAATTGTATTCAACCTACCTCAAGAATAGAGATCACGGCATGTCGACTTGTGGGACTATATGCCATTCGGACAACTGGTGAACCGACCTCAATGGAGCAAATCTTACACCCACTAAATGCATCAAATTCTGCATGAAAGAATATAAAGTTATATGATCAAGAATATAAAAATCAATCCAAGTCAATAAAAAATCTTTCAGAAACCACATCAAAACTCTTGACAAACAGTCATGTGGGTAGAGCAGAGAAAAAAATACCGGGTATATTTCAAGGGGTTTCACCATTTACCCAAAAAGATGCAGGGATCGAAGCTAAAACTAAACAATGAAGACTTTCGAATTCTTCTGTATTCACTGAACTGCAGTGTTCAATCAAAGGATAAGATGTTGGGTCACTGGACATGAATCGAAAGAAATAACATGGATCACCAGCTAATGAAGTTCCCCCGATCGAGATGACTTCAATAATATTTCCACTTACAAAAAATCGAGACATTCAAAACATAAAATAAAAATTTCGGAACAACAGCTTAGGTGGCATTTTCTCAAACGGTTGCATAGATTGAAGCTAAAACTAAAAAAACGAATACATCCGAATTCTCAAGTTTCAATCAAAAGGTATGATCTTGGCTCACTGAATGTAACATGGATCACCAGACGATAAAATCCCAACATTTCCACTCGAGAAAAACCAGAAATTCATTAGAAATGAGTAAAGTTTCAGACGAACGGCCAAGGCAGCCAAAACCGGAATAATTACCGACAATATGAGTGCC
Source organism: Wolffia australiana (assembly GCF_029677425.1). Lineage (NCBI taxonomy): Eukaryota > Viridiplantae > Streptophyta > Magnoliopsida > Alismatales > Araceae > Wolffia > Wolffia australiana. Next base: position 2,896,911 of record NC_135840.1, read on the forward strand.
GATAGCAACGGCGATCAAGCCTTGGACAGGGTGGAAAGCCGCGGCGTGTGGCTGCAAAGTCTTACTCCCCCGGCCGACGTGCCTAAGATCAAGACGAAGCACTGATTCCCACTCCATCCCTAATCTTCTCCTCAGCCGACTAAGACCACCAAAATCAATTCGACAAACACTCCATCCTCAGCGCTAATCAATCTCCAAACCAGATTTGGAGGTTCTCTCAAGCTCAAATCCCACTCCACCGCTACCGATCTCAACAGCCGACTACGACGACCAAAATCGAGGCGAGAAACGCGCCGTTCTCCGCTTTAATCAATCTATAAACCTGATTTGGAGGTTCTTCCTAGCTGAAATCGCACTCCACCGCTACCGTTCTCATCAGCCGGCAACGACCATCAAAATCAATGCGAGAAACGCGCCGTTCTCCGCTGTAATCAATCTGAAAACCAGATTTGGAGGTTTTTCCTAGCTCAAATCCACTTCCACCGCGTCGGATTTCGCAAGATCTTCCCCCGATCCTCCACTTTCTGAAGAATACGAGATCCAGCGGCAACATGAACATGAACGATCTTCGCAAATCGAAGCGGTACGCTGTTCCGCTGGATCATCTTAAGGACCACGCTGAGTGACGCCAGGAGATGACGGGACGGGGCCGGACCCGAGTCTTTTCGCTCAATTGGGGGGAATACTACTTATCAGCATGAACTCCAGTTTTTGTCAGCCAGGCAGCAAGAACTTTCATACTTGTTCAAAAAATAGCACGAACCAATAAGAAGACGCCAAGTGGCGTCTTCTTTTTTTTTTTTGTCAGCGATGGTCAAGTGCTGACGTGGTAGCCAGGTGGACTCCACGGTGGCATCCACATCTACGGCCGCCGACGCCGGGCGTCTCCGGCCGACGCCGCCGCGCGTCTCCGGCTGCCGACGCCGCCGCGCTTCTCCTTCTTCTTCTTCTTCTTCTTCTTCTTCTCCTCCTCCTTCTTCTTCTTCTTCTTCTTCTTCTTCTTCTTCTTCTCCTCTTCGTCCTTCTTCTCTGCGGTTTGACATTTGTAGACGCCATTATCAAAAGAGAGGAAGCGTTGGCGGCCGGAGACGCGCGGCGGCGTCGGCGGCCGGAGACGCGCGGCGTCGGCGGCCGGAGACGAGCGCCATCGGCGGCCGGAGTTGTGGATGCCACCGTGGAGTCCACCTGGCTACCACGTCAGCACTTGACCATCGCTGACAAAAAAAAATAAGAAGACGCCACTTGGCATCTTCTTATTGGTTTGTGCTATTTTTTGAACAAGTATGAAAGTTCATGCTGCCTGGCTGACAAAAACGGGAGTTCATGCTGATACGTAGTATCCCCCCCCCTCAATTGCATTCGCTAAAGTATTTATATTTGTGCTAGTAATTTTAATTAAGATATTATTTGTATTATTTGTTCTCAAATTGATTTAATTATTATATTGTATTTTCTGATTGTGATGTTCCCCTGCATCATTTTAGGGATCGTGCCCGATGACGCCAGGAAATGACGAGATGGAATGGGATGAGAGTCTTTTCTCTTAATTGTGTTCGCTGAAATATTTTTATTTGTGCGAGTAATTTTAATTAAATTTTATTCATTTTTTTACTCGGAAATTGGTTTACATATTTCGTTGGGTTTCCTGATTGTGCTGTTCCGCTGGATCATCTGAGGTATCATGCTGAATGACGCCACAAAATCCTACGACGGGACGGGACGAGAGTCTTTTCGCTCAATTGAGTGTATATATTCTTGCTAGTAATTTTAATTAAGATTTGTTCGTTTTATTTGCTCGGAAATTGGTTTAAATATCTTATTGTGTTTTCTGATTGTGTTGTTCTGTTGGATCATCTTAGGGATCATGCCGGATGACGCCAGGAAATGACGAGACAGGCTCCGGGATGAAAGTCTTCGCTGTTAAGATTAAGATTTGTTCGTTTTATTTGCTCGGAAATTGGTTTAAATATCTTATTGTGTTTTCTTACTGTGATGTTCCGCTGGATCGTCTTAGGGATAATGATGGATGAAGCCAGGAAATGATGGGATGGGACAGGACAAGAGTCTTTTTCGGTGAATTGTGTTCACTAAAGGATTTATATTTGTGCTAGTAATTTTTGTTAAGATTTTATTCATTTTATTTGTTCCAAAATTCATTTTCATATCTTAGTATGTTTTCTGATTGTGTTGTTCCGCAGGATCATGTTAGGCGTCATGCGGAATGACGCCTAGAAATGATCAGATGGGACGGGACGAGAGTCTTTTCGCTCAATTGAGAGTGTATATATTCATGCTAGTAATTTGAATTAAAATTTTGTTCATTTTATTTGTTCAAAAATTGGTTTAAATATCTTATTGTGTTTTCTGATTGTGCTGTTCCGCTGGATCATCTTAGGGATCATGCTGGATGATGTCAGGAAATGACGAGTTAGGCCCCCTGATAAGAATCTTTTCGCTCAATTATATTCCCTAAATTATTTATATCTGTGCTACTGATTTAATTATGATTTGATTTGTTCAGAAATTTGTTTAAATAGTCTATTGTGATGTTTTGCTGGATCGTATTAGGGATAATGATGGATGACGCCAGGAAATGATGGGACAGGACAGGACAGGAGTCTTTTTGGTGAATTGTGTTCACTAAAGGATTTATATTTGTGCTAGTAATTTTAGTTAAGATTTTATTCATTTTATTTGTTCCAAAATTCATATCTTAGTGTGTTTTCTGATTGTGTTGTTCCACTGGATCATGTTAGGCATCACGTTGGATGACGCCTGGAAATGAATAGACGGGATGAGATGAGAGTCTTTTCGCTCAATTGAGAGTGTACATATTAGTGCTAGTAATTTGAATTAAGATTTTGTTTGTTTTATTTGATCCGAAATTAGCTTAAATATTTTATTGTGTTTTCTGATTATGAGTCATCCAATACTTTTAGGTTGATATCTATTTTATATATTGAGCCGATTTTATTTTTATTTAGATTTGGGTTAATGTTTTGGGAAGGGGTTTTTTTATGATTACAACAACTTTTGGTGCAACTAGGCATGTTCCTGTTGAAGAGAGAGCAACTTTTGGTTGATTGTTAGGTTTTTTTGAGGTGACTATATTACTTGGAGGAATTTTCAATTCTCCAAAAATAACCCTAGGAATTGAGAATAAAAAAAATAAAAAATAAATATTTGAATCTGGAATAATAATTATCTGCCAAAACCTTATGTTAGAGATGTAAGTACATTTTCAGTTTTTTTGCAGCTGCTTTAGTAACCCAGAATATATCTTGACTTTAATCCCTAACTCTTGATGCACAAGATTTGCTGTTATTTAAATCCATAACCAGAAACTAGGGACATTGAATCATCAAGGATATGGAACAACACCCATGAATCATTTTTTGCAAAAAATGCAAACACCCTTACCTTCAAAATGGCTGAGATTCCTATAATTTTCTATGCCATTATGTTAATCACTATTGGGTATCATAATCTGAATTAATTAAACTAAATTCTCACACTCATGAATCATTTTTGCAAGTTACTCTTCTATGGAGAGGCTCAAGTTTGAACTGGTTCAACCTAGTTCGCATCTCTTTTAGTTTGTTAATATGTAACATATATACTTATTAGTACTAATTTATAGGGGTAAAATTTATGAGAACAGAAAATAAGTGTGTTATTAGCCCAGGTACCCCCTCATATCAGAGGAAGGCAAGAACAATTCTATAAGAACAAAACAGCCCTTCTAGCTTGGATTTTAGTCATAGTTTCAACTAGAGTCTAAAATCAGCTATTTTAGTAAAAAATACACTTATTAGTACTAATTTATAGGGGTAAAATTTATGACAACATAAAATAAGTGTGTTATCAGCCCAGGTACCCTCGCGTACCAGAGGAAGGCAAGAGCAGTTCTGTAAGAACAAAACAGCCCTTATAACTAGGATATTAGACATAGTTTTAACGAGAGTCTAAAATCACCTATTTTAGTAAGAAATTAGTATGAAATTAGCCATATTTATAAAATGGTGTATAGAAGTTAGAGTTACAGGTAATAAGTTTAAATATATCATATTAGAAAAGTTTAAATTATAAATGAGAATGCAAGGATTGGCTGTGAGGCTTAGTACTTGGAGGCTTCGCCGATTGAGAACTCCTCATCTCAGTCCAAGGAGGCTTCGCCGATTGAGAACTCCTCAGCAAAGGCAATGGAGGCTTTGCCAATTGAGAACACCTTAGAGGCTTCGCCAATTGAGAACACCTTAGAGGCTTCGCCAATTGAGAACACCCTAGAGAGGCATCGCTGATTGAGATCACATCAGGCTTTAGAGGCTTCGCCGATTGAGAACACCTCGAGCTCGTTTACTCATGGTTAAACAAACCCCTTATTTTTAGAAGGGCAAGTTTCTATGAAGCAATCCTATAACAATCTTGATACATTGATGAAACATATAACAAAACTTGCCCTTCTAAAAATAGGGGGTTGCTTAACCACAAGTAAACGAGCTCGAGGTGTTCTCAATCGGTGAAGCCTCCAAAGCCTGAGGTGATCTCAATCGGCGATGCCTCTAGGGTGTTCTCAATTGACGAAGCCTCTAAGGTGTTCTCAATCGGCGAAGCCTCACAGCCAATCCTTCCTCTCTCATTTATAATTTAAACTTTTCTAATATAATATATTTTAACTTATTACCTGTAACTCTAAATTCTATAATCCCTTTTATAAAAATGGCTAATTTCATACTAATTTCTTACTAAAATAGCTGATTTTAGACTGTCGTTGAAACTGTCTAAAATCCTAGTTATAAGGGTTGTTTTGTTCATACAGAACTACTCTTGCCTTCCTCTGATACGAGGGGTTACCTTGGCTGACACACTTATTTTCTGTTCTCATAAATTGTACCCCTATAAATTAGTACTAATAAGTATTTTTAACGAGTAATCCAAATGTGGGAGGATTTGACCAGGCAGATACTGAGATAGTCCTTCAAGATACTGCACGCGTCCAAGATCTTTTCTTCTTCTTAGCATCAGTTGTTCTAGCACAAATCTTTTTAGTTATTAAAAAGAAACAGTTTGAAAAGGTTCAGTCATTTGAAATGAATTTTTAGATATAGGTATTTCTTAATACTAAGTTGATAAAAAAGGAAAGGACAAATTTTTTTTGATTGAGGGCATCATTTTTAATAATCATAAAGATTTGTATAGTTTTTTTTCTCTGTTTTATTTATATGCTTTTTTGAGAGATATAGAGATTTTATTACCTTTAATTTCTAGTACATAGTACTACTAATGGATATTAGGTATACAAAGACAATACACAGGAACCAACTACCCGGTCAAGTATAACTAACAAAGAAAAGACAAATGCTTCTAAGGGGTTTTTATAGTCTTTCTATTCTTAGATTCAACACAATAAAGGTATATTCCTTTTTTATTGTGTCGAATCAAAGAATAATATAATCCTTGTTTTCTCCTGTGCGTGAAAGATAAATGACTTTTTTGTCCTTTTACAAATCTATTAGAACTTTAAAATTAATAAGAATTAGTGAACAAACAAAAAAAAGGGCAGATGATTTTTAAAAAATGTCTGATGAAATTTAATTCCTTCAATCAATTAGTCAATTCCCTTAATTTTATTTTAAAAATAATTTGAGTTAAATAAAAAAACTTCACAAGTTATTTATCTTTTGTTTTCTTCTTTTTTCTTGGGTTCTGCCATATTATATTGAAAAGTAAATAATTTATACACACCTTTTTATTTTCATAATAAAATATTATCACAGTGAAATTTTGCTTTTCATAAGTGGGTAATTGATTTGGAAGATATTAATTTAGATAATTTGTATGGCTTCATTGAAGCTTATATAGTCGCACTTGAAGATATGAAAAGGCCTTTTTGCCTTATAGGGATGCAAATAACACTTTAATATTTCCGATTGGTAAGTTTACGGGTGTTTATCATAACGGAGGTTTTTCATTATAAAACCTCTAAGAGGTTATTTATTTGAAAGGAGTGAGGGAAGTCCTTTTGATAAAAATAATAACTGACTTATAGCAAAATAGATCTAATGCTAGGATGAGTGGGGATAAAGTGGCGTCTTTTATTTATAAAATATTAATTTTTTATATGGAATATTTGGGATCAATCCTGAGAGTACTGTAAGTGAAATATGTGATATTAATATATAATGAAATAATGAAAAAGGAGACTTTCGTTTCAGGTAATTTGTTAACTGAGGATAGTTATATAGTAACATACAAAACTAAGCAAATTGTTGAAAATATAGATTCTTGGAAAGCACCTAGATTCTCAACGGTTCAAATATCCGCGGCTATAACTGCTTATTCCAGAATTTATATGTAGCCTTTTATATCAAGATATGATTGTTATTATACCGATACAGATTCAGTGGTTTTAGGACCAGCTTTACCAGATAATGTTATTTCATCCACTGAAATGGGTCTCTTTAAACTAGAGTATAAAGTTAAAAAAGGTATATTCTTAGCACCAAAAAGTTATATGATAATTACCGATAATGATTCCAACATTTTGAAGCATAACGGACCTGCTAAAAATTTAGTAACTACAACATGGTTTGAAAAACAATTGGATAATCTAGATAGAAAGGAACTGGTAACTATATCTTCAAATTTCAGAATTGATATGAAACATTTGAATATTATAAAGAAGGATTTTCTAATTAATTTAGGTCTTCCTATTAGTAATAAAAGGGATAAAGCTTTCAATGCTGATAATATTTGGATAGATACATTACCTCTTAATATAGTTGTTTTGACAAGAAAAATGCTGAAATACTAGATATAGAAATAGAGAGGATGAAGGAGATCATAATGAATAAAAAATAGAGGGATGGGCCAACCCTCCCTATTTGACTATTTATATGTCAAAATCTGATTGGTTGGAGGTTTCTTGTTGTAATTGCTTTCATCAATGGGATGTTTCATGTTTGAAAGGTGTGTTGACAAAAATTTTGTGATCTTGCTTCATATTGATACTTTGTTTTCATTTTGGCTAATTCACTCTATCTATAACTAAATATATGTTATTAAAATGAAATTATAAAACAATACATTCCTATTGTTGTGAACCGTTTCTCCCACTTGTCTCCTCTCACAGATGGTCTCGTGTTTGGGTTGGTGGCATTAATTCGTGTATCCATATGATTTTCTTTATGTGATTTCATTTCTCTCTCTATCCATCGCTCTCTCTCTCTCCATTTCTATGTATCGCTCTATATCCCCATCTCTCTATGTATCTCTCTCTTTGTTGCTCACTCGCTCTCACTTTCTCTCTCTCTCCACCTCTGTATATTTATCTCCACTATATCTATCTCTATCCACTCTCTTTCTCTCCTACCTTTCAATAATAAAATAATCTCTCTAGAACTACACTGCATATTTGTATTTTTCAATTTTCATCTGAATCTGGTTCTATCCTAGTGGTTCATATCAATAAAGGGTCATATCCTATTTTGTGATACCTTCAACTTGCCTAACCATAAAAAGCACTTATGGAACATCTAGACTATCACACATTCAAGCAATTCATAATTCAATAACCAACAATGATGTTTACTTTCCAAATATGTAAGGTAGGCCATGAGTCCTAATTAATAATAGGTGGTCTACAACAATCAGCTACTCCCCAAAGTATAAGGGCCTACCAAATACAAATGAGCCTTGGGTCCACCCTATTAAAACAGATCTAAAATCCACTAAAAAGGATATAGGTTCAGCTATAAGCCATATCAATGCAATTCAGCCAATCAACAAGAGGCTATCAACTTCACAAGATCCAAGGGCCACCCCACCTGAGTGATTGGCTGTAATAAAATTTACAAGCACCCAAGCCAACTCAAATTCCTAATAACTTCAGAATGTAATTTTGAGCCTAGAAATAAACTAAATATTACAATATTGCCTTTGCTTCTCTCTACGAGCTTATTCTTCTATTTCCCAAGAGTTCCGCCACCTATGTCCCCCCCCCCACAAAAAAAAAACCAAAAGTCAAGCCCATTTCAGTTTGTACCTTACAATCCTTGAGTCTTCACCCCAATTGAATCTCAACTTCAAGACCATGGTACCAACTTTCCGTGACAGCCAGATCTAGTTAATCCAAACCAAATTACCGTATTGAATTCATGTCATGAATTTTGGGTTTTATGACCTGAACTAGCAATAAAAAAGGATTTGTGTAGTGAAAATGCAACAAAATGAACTGTATGAAAACCAAACCACTTGATGACCATATCACCTTATGTGAAATAAATTCCACTATTCCTAGGTTCCTTGGATGAGTCTTGTCAAGCTGTTCATGCATTAGTCATTTCGATGTATCCACACAATCTTTAAAAGGTTAGATAATCTTATCATTACCTTGAACAATGTTGCTTGAAATCCTATACTATCTCTTCACCATCTATCTCACTAAAAGGAAACTTTTGAGAGAACAAGAGAAGAAAGGGACAGTACTGATAACATGCATTCTTGGTACCTTAATATGACTATATTTACATGTTATTTGCATTATTTAACTGTATATGCATGTTATCAAGAGTAAAATGATTAAATTCATTTTTGAATGATATTATAATTTTTTGGCATTTTTATTTTTTTGAGGATTTTTCAGGCAATAGATTCTTAAATAATATAATTTTCTAAGTCAGAATATGATTTTATGGAATTTTTTGGCATCAAATTCTGTGATTTTTCTAAGTCACATTATATACTTATATGTATTTTTTGAAATTTTATTTTATTTAATATTAATTTTGAAAGATATTTGAAGTGCTTTATTTTTTAGGCGCCACATGTCCCCTTTTTATTGGTCAAACGCATACCTAATGATTGGTGACAATCAATCATAAAGTTACGATGTTATGGCATCGTGAAAAGTGATGCCGTAATAGCATTTATGGATAAAGAAACTATTTTACCCTTTTTGGGTGCAAGGGCAACGCAGAACAATCATAAAAAATCCTTCCTCTTTGGAATAAATGCATGCATGGATCGAGGATGAAAATAACAAAAGGTGTTATTTTCTTCTTTTCTTTTGGATTTCAAAAAGGACAGCTATGGGACGTGGCCACACGAGATGGACCACATATACATCACGCGTGTACACATGGTGCGTGCGTGTCAGTCCCTGACTAGATGAAATAGAAAAAAATTTCTGACGTGGCATGCGCTGATACACCACCATGTCAGCCACAGGCTAGTACCTTATTAAAATATAATAATATAGTTAATCACTCTCTTTTGTCTTTTTCCAACCACATGTACATGTGGCGACTCCAAAAAATGTGAGCGTAAAAGGCAAAGCGACATGCAATTTTAACAACATGACAGTTCAACAGAAATAGAAAAAGAGTGTTAGTGACAGTGATGAGGAGAGAAAGAAATCGAGGGCTAGGATTGCTCCAACTTCAAACGCCGAAAACTGACAATCCACAGCTTCGATTGAGTTGAAATTTTCACCACTGCCTCCTCTCCCCCTCCTCTTTCCATCCATCCTAGATAGCTTTGAAATTCATCTTGAATTTTCTTCCTACCTGTGTGTGCTGATTGAAAGATAGTGAGTTTTGAGATCCATCAAGTGTGTTATTGGTGTCTTGGATGTGTGGGGAGAAGCATTAGAGAAGATGGGGAGCTTACCAGAACTTGGAAATCATCGTGATCCTGGCAAAACGTAAGGATCTGAGGTAAGCGTCTTCAGCTTATGTGTTTCTTTCCTGACATCATCATTAGCTTAATTAGGGTTTATTATCATCTTTTCACTATCGCTCCACTCCCTCACGTACCCATTATCTTGTCTCTTGTTCTACAATCACATTGTTCACGCACTCGATCACTATCGTATCTGTCACATCCTCTACCTTATTGATATAACACAATGGACATCGTGATCGAACGACTCATGTGACACCACAAGGAGGGAAGGGTCAGTCATGTCATGGAGTGGAGGTGACTTATGTGGAAATAATGCAAGTGATGATGCGAGGATGAAATTACTGAGAAGTGTAAATCCGACGTCGGTGGACACCAAAGGCCACTAGGCTACAGTAAGTGTCGCCTGGGAATGTCATTAGGCTCCCGATGACCAGACGACGGGTTGAAGGCAGACAGTGCGAGTATGACTATTGCCGCTCATGTGTGCACTGTTTGAAGCGCCAACCAAGATCGGACCGATAGAAACCTATTCCCACTAACAAATTCCTATCTATCACTAAGCCAATCCTGGTAGTGGAGAAAACGTTTCGGAGGCAGTGAAATAAATAATATAACGCTGAGTGGGAGTTTGGGAGCATACCAATAGCGGTAGATGCCGGTGATGCCTGATTTGGCAACAGTAGAAGGTGAGTAGCACGTAGGCCCGATGAAGGCGCGGGTGGGCGCAATGGCGCAATAAGGCATGACGATGGGTGTGACAGAGGTCTCACCAATGGGCACGACAAGGGCCGTAGTGGCTAGTGCCGTAGGGCTCGGCAACGACAAGGTGCATCAAAAGTAGGACGTGGCATGACAGAGTGGGACACAGTGCAACAACAACAACAAGATGCAACGTGGCAAAATGGTAGTAACATGGAACTATGGCAACATGGTAACAGCACGACACTGTGGTGGCAATACGACGCGGTAGTGCTGCACATGTAGGGAGTGTCCGTAGGACAGAACGATAGCGGCAGGACGCTGAGGTGGCGCGACAGCGTGGCTACAGTACGGAGTGGTTGTGCAGCTTCGGTTGGGGGACGGTAGTTGGCAAGGCGTGGCGGCACGACAACGTGGTGGTGGCAGGGCGCGGTAGTGACGAGGAACAGTGACGCAAAAATGGCAAGACACGGCAGTGCGGCGGTAGCAAGGCACGTACTCATTGTTGGCGATTGTGGTTGCAACCACGATGGCGGCTGGTGGCTGCGGCGGCAGTTGCAACAACAACAGTGCCTGGCGACCCTTACTACTATTACAATTGCGGCTAGAAGCTGCTGCTGCGGTTGCAGTTGCGATAGCAATTGCGCTCGTGACTGCGACTGTGGGCGCGGTTGCGGCTGACGGACGCAGTTGTGGAGGCTGCACCTACGGCCGTGGCTTCTACGGCGTCTACGGGCGCAATTGGCCGCACTTTTGATCACGACGACGGCATGTTGGGGCAAGGGGGGTGGCGACGATGGCTGGAACGTCGGCGGCTAAGGTGGCGGCTAGGGTTTCAAAGACCTTTTTTCACTATCTAAATTTGCAGAGGAAATTTCATAAATTTTGGGAAAATTGAAAAAACAGGAAAATTCTTTAAAAACACATTTTCTCAATCTTTTCTTATTCTCTTTTTCCTATGGGTACCCCTCCCACTTATAGGGAAAGTATGGGCTCCCTTAGAAATAACGGGAAGAAGGCTCACTTAAAGTGTCCTAGGGCCCCCTAAGAGGAGAGAGAGAGAGAGACCCAATAACACGCCCACACATGGGCTCACAAATGCGCAAACGTGTAGAATTGTGCACGGTTCCATACACGTGCCAACAAACAAAAAAACAAACACATACGCAGCCGACATACAAGGCCTACTAAACAAATAAAATATGAAGAAAGATAACGTCAAACCTCTATGGCCCGTTGACTAGGTCGGGTATTCTGAAGGATGGTCTCGTGCGTGAGCCCTCACTTGATGAACTGGTCAGACCGGGTCTTCGAAGCTGGATGGTCTCCAATCACTTATTCTCTTAACATGCCTCGTAATTCTACTTTTACTTCCTCTTTTCTTTGCTAATGTTAAGTTTGAATTGTAACTATTACAACCTTTTACCCGATATCATTATCTCGCTCACTATATTGTTCTCTTTATCGTTTCTCGTATCGTTCATCAATATAGTAAGAAAATTTAATCCTTAATCATCATTCCTTAGGGAGACGATCCATACTCATCACTAGCTAAATATTCAAAAGTAAGTACGGTTAAATATATCAACCTATTGGTTATCTAATCAAGGGTCAATTAACCTAAATAAATAATTTGAGTTGCTAACCCACAAAATGCCAAGTTAACCCTTAAGAAGATAAAATGTATTTTGTCAACTCTCATATGCAACTTTTAATATCAATGGTTACCTTGTATGTAGAATCATTCATCTATGGGATACTCCTAAAGGAGTTATAATATGGTTAACTGTGAAACCCTATTTGGTCATTCTAGTTAGTTCTTATACATGACAGAAATTATTTGAGAACACATGTTATTTCTATAACCATGGCCAAGTATTTAACTGTGTTTTATTCTATGAGCCTCTCATATATTGAGGGCAAACGATCTCATAACTACCTTTAAATATCATGATTAGAGCTAAGATTCACTTAAATATCATGATTAGAGACTCTCAAGTCCTAATAAGCTAAAAAATTAGGGTTTTAAATATATCGTCGGTGTTTTTGAGTTTAATCAATAAAAAGATAAATATGTACTTGCTAAAGTAAATTTAGCCAGTGATGAGTATGTATTGTCTCCATAGGGAATGCTAATTAAGGTTATATTATTCTTTAAATGGTGATTAGTGAGATGAGATACATATAAACACGAAGTTGAGCGGTAAGAAAATGCAAGGTTAGATTGTGATAATAATAATATAATTAATATGATAATAATATAATTAATATGATTATAGTAGATATTTAGGATTTTAGAAGATTGAGTGAAAGACAGGATGGAGTGACAATAACAAGACTAATGCATGGGAGAGATGTAAATATCGAGTCATATAAGGGGAATGACGCTTGAGATGACGATGATGATGATTCATCAACGTGAAATGGAAGAAAGTGACTGGAGGGTATACAAATGTAGTGTGATGGCAGAAAGTGATTGTGAAATCGACCAAACTAACAATGACCATACAAATGTAGTGTGATACTTGCTGTATATCCTTACTTTCTGTCAGGATCACGACAATTTGTGAATATACCCCCCTCTTCGTTGTTGCCTATTCTCTCACACCTAAGACACTAAGAAATTGCATAAGAAATTCATTGGTTACTATCATAGAACGAGACCCAATATATGTAACAATAGTAATATAAGGCCCAAAGAATTAGCAGCTATTTATAACTCAGCAGAGAAAGAAGTTTTTAATATACGACTCATATAGTTTTCATAGAATAAAATAAAATAAGAGGAATTTTACTATGTTAATAAAATAATTAATAATTCAAATAAAACCAATCGAATTTCAACATCTCAGCATCCCTTTTTACATTTAACTTCTAACCAATGAAATGACATTTATGAATTAAAAGTAACATAATTAAATAATGTTTACACCAAAATAAATCAGACACCAAAGTAACCAAGCCTTTTGTACAAATCAGACACATCATTTTTACACCAAAATAATTTTTTTTGCATTTAAATTTTAGTCAAAGTCAGAGAATATGATACTCTTAGTGTATTAGAAATATTGAATCCTAATTGATTGATCCTTGTTAGGTTCTAGGGCCTTAATTCGGATGAACAACTTAAAACAATTCGTAGCACAAGACTTTAACAGAATCACAATGGCATCAATAAAACAAGAAAAAAATCACCTCGGCATGGATTGTATCCGTGATTTCCTCAATCCTTGAATGAATCATGTGGAGCTGCTCATCTGTGCAGCATGTAGAAGTATCCACGCGATCCTCAGCATGTCGACTCTCCTCCTTTGCCTTGATGAGCTCCTTCGCATTGGGAGTGAAGGGAGCTTTGGGGGGAAGAGAGAAGAAGGGGAAAGCCCGTGAACAATTCTGGCCTAGGTAAAATTCGTTCAGCGCCTTCTTCTATTTATATTAGGTTGGTATTTTTCATAAAAACCCCCAAACATTGAGTATATCTTCGACATCCAAAAGACCACTTTTGTATAACCCTCTAGGCCCATGTATTAATTTAGTTAATGACTCCAGCAGCCCAATAACCTTTTATTGGCTTTTAAAATTAATTAACTATACCATCATATAGACTAATTAATGTAGGATTGATTTAACCCAATCTAGAGGTTGAGTCTCCAACGTGTGGGGTACCAAGCTACGCCTTGTGTTCTAGAAGATGCAAAGAAGTATGTATCGCCTCACTATGGAACATGTTCATCATCGGTTACCCTCATCTATATGATGCTCTTAGGATGACTTAGAATTTGGTCAACTATCAAACCCTAACTGGTCATCCCAATTAATATAGATGCAATCAAAAGATATCAAAGAACTCTTTTGTGATACTTCACTAAATTGGCCAAGGACTTCAATTCAATGTATTAATTGAGTTGTCTCCTCTCATAACGAGGGTGGACGATCCCATCTTGACCACTCAACTATATTTGTGAACTTCTTGATGCACCCAACATAAGACCGTTTAGAATTCCATGATTAGAGACTCGTACAAATAATAGTCAAAGTCAAAGTACATATATCCGTCCACAAAACGCCTTTGGTGTCTCAGGTCTAAAGACCACTTACACAACAGTGATGTGAATAAACTTGATTGGCAGTTTGCTATAATACCATAAAGGGACTCGTACAAATAATTTAGTGAACTCTTTCCACTAAAGAGCACCCACTATCTATCTTTAGTATCTCCACGCTTATGGCCATAGAACTGGTCGTACTCATCATATTAGAGGCTAGATAGTGTTATTCTATCCAGATAGTTTGATGTCCTTCTCGAATATCCTTTGAATATGAAGCTTTAAAACACATGCTTAAAGACGAATGATCTCCATATTACGATCTCATCTTAATTCACTAAATCTGATCATTTATTTGTGGACTTAAGTAGAAGCATCACACGTGAACTATATGGAATGTGTGATTGGCTTGCTGGCCACATATATTTCCGTCAATCTGAGTTGTTGATATTATTTTTAAAGTTTTCTTTTCATATGCTTGTGGTTTTATTTAATTATATATGGATCCCATATTGTTATTCATATCTAAACCTCCCTGTTATGGCATTGCAATTACTGATGCCATAACAACATTTAATGATAACCGATATGCTTTTTACTTTTTTCAGGCATAAAGTGATGTGGGCCAATATACAAGGAAGCATTTTTTGTAATACCTAACGGGTAGTGTACTTCGTACCTTTATTATAGCATAGTTAGTTTTTTCTTTCAGCAAAAAAAGCTTATCTCTTTGTTTGGATGGAGCAACTTTACTTTGTAACCTGGATGAAGATTATGTTTAAATAACAACGTTATCCAGCAGAGAAATCAGAACCTTGTGAGGAAGATGTCGATTTGGTCTGTCATCCTCCTCATTATAGTCCTCTTAGAATCAATAGCATTTTATCGGAATACATCCTGTCTTTTCACCTTTGTAGCCCTATGCATAGTCAGTACTATAGCCCCAATCATGGCTACCAATAAAATCAGACTAGGAACCAAAAACCGGACGGAATAGTAGGTATAAAGTAAATTGCCCAATGTTTCCAAATTAGTCTAACTTCGTACCTTTCCGGCATAAACTGTATATCTTAGAGAGGTATTTTTGTGGGTTGGTAGTAATGGAATGGTTTCATTATCTAAAATGAAGAACATTTCCCACCAAAGGATCAGTCCAATAATACCACTCACTGGTAAATAGCGCAATACTTCTTCGTGAGTCTCCGCTATTTGAATATTGAACATCATAACCACAAATAGGAGTGGAGCTTCAATAGCTCCTATATGAACTACTGGGGAGATTATAGCGGAGAAGTCGAGACCTAACAAAATAAGTAAACCTGAAGTGTTGCGAAAGACTGGGACGGGAAACGAAATGGAATGTACCAGATTTTTAGCACGTACAACCATCAAACAGAATGTAATGGAATGTGATGCGTAGGCCGATTCAAAGACGATTAAAAATTAGTACTTTTCTTTTCTCTCTCCTTTGACAGGTCAAAAATAGCAGCGCTAGGTGAGGTGTCATGCAACACGTGGTGCATGTGTGTCCATGTGGCACCTATTTGGTGCTCTCTCATCGAAAATACAAGGGAGGACCAAGCTATAAAATAATATATTTAAATGATATGTTGTTATTCTTCTATTTGTCTTTTCTCCCCAGGTGACATGTGGCACGACTAGAGGCATCGATTGTGGATGACGATGAAGTATCTCAACCAATCAGTGCATTAATTTCTAGGACAACACAAAACCCTAATCCAACGACATGACAGTACTGACGAGGATGAGGAGAGAAAATTTTTTATTAAATCAAAGGCTAAGAATCGCCCAACTTCCATGCTTGTTATCTGACGATCTAGAACTCGGAGTGAGCTGAAGTTTTAAGGGTAGCTTTGTTTTTGTACCCTCTATCCATTTATATATCTGTATCTATAAATTGAGCCCCAAATATTTGTTAAAAATATATTTAATCTTATTTCCTCCTAGGGAGGCAAATTGAAAGAAAGTGAAAATTCGAAGGTCCATTAATGGTATCTTGGTGTCTCTAAGAGAGGCTCAACAAAGAAGTGGGGAGGTTGATCTGCATCAGGAATATGCATTGATCCCAGTAGAACATAGGGATCAGGTTAGCCTCTTGCCTTACATTGACTCTGCTCCAACACACCTAGGTAGTTCATTTATCATTATCATCCATCACCACTATCTCTCCCATTTTAATCATCGTTCTATCTCATTCTCACCATCCATATTACTATGTCTTACACTCTCTTCTTTGTTCCTTCTCATCTCTCCATCCTCATATATCATAAACCCTAACTTATAAAACCCTAATTAGTCAACTCTCATCATTCATTCATCCCCATATCGTCTCACGCCACCGTTCTGGTCTACTTTTATCCTCTCGTCCTACTCAACAATCCACTACTTGTATTAACATGATACTCGTCCATCTTTAAATTCCTTCTATCTCTATCGTAATCTCTATTTTTAACCATTCACTAGCTCGTACGAGATATGTAACTCTTCTCATCGTCTCAAGTCACCCGATCGAGATTGATTCTTCCCTAATATATGTTCTGTGTGGGGACAACCCTTACTCCACTAGCTAGCTAAATTATTTTATGAGTATAGGTTTATACATATTATTGATTAAACTCATTTTCACAACGACCTAGTCTTATCCCTAATTTTGAGTTTATCAACCTTTGTGTCTCAAGTCTAAGGACCACTTGGACAATAGTGACATGAATGAATAAGGATTGTTGCTGATCAATTCAATGAAATATTTCCCTAAATAGCAACCTTGTCTCCTTGGTGTCTGTACACAAATGGTTATGGTAGCAACCATCCTTATCATATGAGAAAGAGTATATAGTGATATTCTAGCCAAATATTTTGATGTCATTGAAGAATACCCTATAAATATGATTTTTTGGGATACATCTTTATAGATTAGTAATGAATGTTTATGAACTCATCACAATTATCTCATCATTTCAAACATCCTTGGACTTCATCATAAAAATCACACATGAATTATAATCAATACAGTTTTATGACTAAAAATTGAACAAGATGTAGAATTGGCGATTGACTTTTAGGCCATATATAAATCATAAAGAAGTGCTACTTTATCCTTAATTTTCCTGAGATGATCAAAGGCAACAAGAAGAGGGGCACAAATAAAATGAAAAAATGTCTATTAAATTAAAAGAGTTCAATTAAAGAGGAAGCCATTTGATGTAGTTAATTAATAAGGTTGGTTAATAAAAAGTTATTGGGTCCTTAAAGTCATTAACTAGACTGAGACATAGGCCTAGAGGATCAGACACCAAAGATCTTTGGATGTTGGTGGACATATTATAAGAATAGTGTATTTTATGAAATGTTCCCAGGCACAATGACTTGAATTTTCCCTAGGGCCTTTTTTAACAACTCACACAGAGCACAAATATAAGGGACAACCTTATTTGATATTCATGCAAGTCATTTTTGAGTGCCCTCCTTTTTATCTTAATTTGATCATTGAAAGATTTTGATTTTAGTTTTAAATGTTAATTTTAATTCAGATCTTCCACTATATGAATCTCACATCAAACTATTGATCATGTCCAAACCTAAAACTTCCTGCAATGAAAGCACATCTTCAAATCACAACAGAAGAGGCCTGTAATATAAATAAGTCTTAAAAAATCAACATTTTTTATGAATCCTTGTGCATTGAGTATATTATTTTGGCTTCAAATATAACAGTAACTTAGTTTTATGTCAACATTTTTACCGGCATATCTATCTTCCTATCAACCAACTTATTTGACGATCTACATAGTTTTACTTGCAAATATTTATCTTTGGTTTTTTTTTTACATTAATTTTATTCATTTACTTATATATGTATGTTTTCAATATTTATGTGTTTAAATCTTTGTATTTTTATTTCCAATTATCTTTTAATATACATATTTATATGTTTATTTTATGCATATAATTTAACTTGCATATTCTTCTACCTCTTGTTTGATTTATTTTTGTGAGTGTTTGTGTTTATAATTTATTTATTAAAATATGTGCATATTTTATTTTTATTATGTATTTTCTTTGATTCCCTAAGTCTATACTCATCTGCAAATATATGATATCCTAATTTAGGTACTTATCTACTTTAAATTTTATGTAACCATACATATTTTATCTCTCAATTCTATAATTTTTATTCAGATAAATATCTCGAATTGAAACCATTGCTTTTTGAATGGTATAGAAATTGACTAAAACAAAATGATTCTCAATACTAAAACTTCAGAAGTAAAATTTCCTCTCTTGTAAATCTCTAGATTTAATTATAACTCCAAAAAATTGAATTAAATTAGTGAAAATTCTCTTCATGAAAGCTTCATGCCTAACATAGGAATCTGAGTAAGATAGAATTTTATTTATTTGTTTATATCTTTCTACATGTCAGTTATTTATAAGTTATTATTTTCATTACCTGAAGGTAACTAATCATATCTTATAGTAAACAGAAAACTTTCTCATTACTCACATTTTATGTATTTGTGGACTTCCTATGACTATGATTTACCTGAATATGAACTTCTAAGACATGAAATATAAATTAGAAAAATCAGAAAATACAAATGCTAAGATATAACTCTATAAATCAATCAGAATATTGAAATATTAGTGGTGTTGGTAGTTTTCTAGGTTGGATACTATCATTAATGATTGTCGTTCTACATAGTCAAAAGGAAAAACATGAGATTTTTAATTTTATTTTATTCAAAATAAGTTAAGTAAAAATTATATCTGCAATATTGAGAGCATTTTTAGTGAACTTGGAATCCAGGGAGAATATTATTATCAAATAGAGATATATCAAGTAAAAGAGAAAGGTAATAAAAATTATGAGATGTGCAAATGAAGTTTTTAACTTATTTTGAATAAAATAATTAAGTAAAAATGCAATATTGAGAGCATTTTTAGTGAACGCGGAATCCAGGGAGAATATTGTTATCAAATAGAGATATCTCAAGTAAAAGAGAAAGGTAATAAAAATTATGAGATGTGTAAATGTAGTTTTTAACTTATTTTGAATAAAATAATTAAGTAAAAATGCAATATTGAGAGCATTTTTAGTGAACGCGGAATCCAGGGAGAATATTGTTATCAAATAGAGATATCTCAAGTAAAAGAGAAAGGTAATAAAAATTATGAGATGTGCAAATGTAGTTTTTAAACTGGTTGCATCTTTCCATATCACATATTTAACCTATAATCAGATATCATTGGAATTCTAATCAGGAATTATGTGAATCAAATATTTACCTTAAAACTTCAAACTAGCTCATATTTTCACAAAATTGATTTCTTAGTATTCTATTCTGAATTCCAAAATAGGCGATAACTGTATTTCAAAATTTATATATCCATAAAAAATATATGTAAATCTATAAATCTTATAAACCAACTAAAATAACCCCAATCTCATCAAATTTAAATATCCAAAACGAGGGTAAATTGTTCAAAGATCATGCCGATAAAATAAATTTTTTATAAAATATTTTATTCCCCATAATAGTTCTCTTAATATGTTGCGTCATAAATAATGAGTTTGTTTGGCAAACTAAAATTATCAAGCTTGTGAGTTTTTTCTTCGGGACACCAAGAAAGAGGCCATCAGTTATTCATCTATACATAAATATACACATTTCAATTATTTTTATAACAAAACTCTGTCATAACCTATGCTACTTATGAATCGGTGAGGGATAGAGATTTAACACTAGGTGAAGCATCTAATATCAAACACATCCATAAAGCCGAATAATACGTGTGTCTGCCAAAATCAAATTATGTTTGAATATCATTAACGAGTAGTAGACATAATAATTGGGCTTTCATGAATACAAGACCAACAAAGCATCAAATACTTGTATCACAAGTCAACAACAACCCAATTTACTAAATCATCATTAAAAATCAGTTAAGTCAACAACAACCCAATTTACTAAATCATCATAAAAATCGGCTTAGACATTTTTAGAGTCATTATAAAAAAGAATCGCCAGAATATTTTACACAGGGTAGTAGGTATCTCAAGGGTGAATTACAATTGGTCAAGATAACCGACTGCTTGACCCCTTCTGCCAGAGGATAAGATTAGTGAATGACAATTGATGGGTCCTTTCAGGAACACCATGGGCGCTCAAGGGAGCAGGTGCCCATAAGAGACCAAAGTCCAAATCATGCGCTTATCATCTTTGACGGAGGTTTCCCCAGTCCCCACTCCACTATATTCCAAATATGTCTTAACAATAAAAAAATAGCAGAAAAACCGAATTAGGAAGAAGACAGCTACAAAATAGCACCTTGGTCAACTCACTTACCTTGTCCTTCTCCCCCTCCTCCCTCCTTCCTCCCTACCTTCGTCTTCTTTTCCGCCTCCGTGTGTGTATATATACATCTCCTTCTCTCTCCCCAACTGTGCGTTTCCTCTGAGAAAGATAGAGAAACAGCCGTAGGAACAGAGAGAAAGAGCGGAAGAAATATTAGTGGAAAGAGAGACGCAGAGAGAGAAAACGAGAGAGAGAAAGAAGGAAAGAGCAATAGCGGCGCAGAGAGAGCGCAAGAGAGGGAAGGGAAGAGAGAGAGAGAGATAACAAGAGGAGGGGAATAGAGAGAGAGGGAAGAGAGGGTGGGGAATAGAGAGAGAGAGAGCAAGAGAGGGAGGGGAATAGAGAGAGAGAGAGCGCGCAAGAGAGGGAGGGGAATAGAGAGAGAGAGAGAGCAAGAGGAGGGAATAGAGAGAGAGAGCAAGAGAGGGAGGGGAATAGAAAGAGAGAGAGCAAGAGAGGGAGGGGAATAGAAAGAGAGAGATCAATAGACGTGGAGGGAGATCAAGAGAGGGAGAGGGAGATTGAGAGATCGAGGGAGAGGGAGAGAGAGCGAGAGAGGGAGACAGAGCAAGAGAGAGAACAAGAGAGGGAGAGGGAGCAAGAGAGAGAACAAGAGAGCAAGAAAGAGAGAGCTCAAGAGAAAGAACAAGATAGCAAGAGAGAGAGAGAGAGAGAGTGCAATGGATGTGGCGATACCGGGGGAGAGCGCGACGTGCATGGCCTCGGGAAGCGCGCCGGGTAGCCCGAGACGATACTTCACCAGCGCCCCCTCCAGCCCCTCTCGCGTCGCCGCCCTCCTCCTCCACCTCGACGACCCTCCCCCCGCCGACGACCCCGACGACTTCGCCTTCCACTTCAACGGCGGATCCTCTCCCTTGACCGCCGCCGAGCTCTTCGACCACGGCGTCATCCGCCCTCTCAAACCCCCTCCCCGCCTCCAATCCCAAGACTCCACTCTCTCCCCCAGATCCCCCAAGTCCCCGCCTTCCAGATTCCTCCTCTCCCCGCGCCGCCGCCCAACCCCGCCGCCCGACCCCTTCGCCGCCGCCTTCGAGCTCGCGCGCGGGCGAGACCTCGCGCCGCCGCCGCCGGGCCGCCGCCGCGCCGCCCGCTCCCTCTCCCCTCTCCGCCGCCTCTTCCCCGCCCACGAGAAGGCCCCGCCGCCGCCCCCCGCCGGCAGCCGGCGCTGGCGGCTCAAAGACCTGCTCTTGTTCAGAAGCGCGTCGGAGGGGCGCGTGGCCCGCGGCGGCGCCGACAAGGACCCGGTCAGCAAGTACACCGCCATGTCGGCCGCCACGGTGGCGATGATTGCCGGGGACGCGGCGAAGGGGGGGAGCTTCCGGGCGGCGGCGCACGCGCGGCACTACGCCGCCAACCGGGCCGCGGCGGAGGAGATGCGGCGGAAGACGCCCCTGCCTTACAAGCAGAATGTCTTCGGGTTCTTGAGCTTCAACCCCGCTCTTTCGTCCCTCTCCAAGCGGTTCTCCGCCTTCCGCTGCCGCCATGAATGAGAATTATGGGTTTTTGGTTCTTACCGATCCGAGGATCTTCCACGGATCGAAGCTTTTTTTTCTTTGTAAAGTGATTTTTTTTCTTGGAGTGGTCGTTGATCCTGGAAGAAACCCGGATTTTGTTATTCATTTTGTTCTTTGAAATATAAGGATCTTCCATGGGTTGAAGTTATTTTTTTTCTGGGAGTGCTCGTCGGTCCCGGGAAAACACGGATTTTGTTCTTTGAAATATTAGGATCTTCCGTGGGTTGAAGGTTTTTTTTTCTTTATGAAGTGAATTTTTTCTTGGAGTGCTCGTTGATCCTCGGAGACCCGGATTTTGTTATTCACTTCGTTCTTTGAACTATTATGATCTTCCATGGGTTGAAGGTTTTTTTTTCTTTGTCAAGTGATTTTTTTTCTTGGAGTGCTCGTTGATCCTGGGAGAAACCCGGATTTTGTTCTTCATTTTGTTCTTTGAAATATTAGGATCTTCCATGGATTGAAGTTTTTTTCTTTGTTAACTATTTTTTTTTCTTGGAGCGCTTGTTGATTCCGGGAAAACCCGGATTTTCTTATTCGTTTTGTGGAATAATTTTTTTCTTGGAGTACGTTTTGATCCGGGGAGAACCTGGATTTTGTTCTTCGTTTTGTGAAATAATGTTTTTTTCTTGGAGTGCTTGTTGGCCCTACGGAAAACCCGGATTTTGTTCCTCGTTTTGTTCTTTGAAATCTTACGATATTCCGAGTATTGAATTTTTTATTCTTTGCTGAATAATTTTTCTCTTGGAGTGCTTGTTGATCCCGGGAAGACCCGGACTTTGTTCTTCGTTTTGTAAAATATATTTTTTCTTGGAGTACTTGTTGATCACGGAAAAACCGGGCTTTTGTTCTTCGTTTTATAAAAATAATATTTTGTTGGAGTGCTTGTTGATCCAGGGAAAACCCGGCTTTTGTTCTTCGTTTTGTTCTTTGAAATCTTTGGATCTTCCACGGATTGAAGATTTTTTGCTTTGTAAATTTTTTTTTTCTTGGAGTGCTTCTTGATCCTGGGAAAACCTGGATTTGTTTCTCGTTTTGTTCTTTGAGGTCTCAGGATCTTCCACGGATTGAAGGTTTCATTCTTTGCTGAATAAGTTTATTTCTAAGAGTGCTTGTTGATCCCGGGAAAACCCGGATTTCGTTCTTCGTTTTGTTCTCTGAAGTCACAGGATATTCCACGGATTGAAGATTTTATTCTTTGCGAAATAACTTTTTTTCTTGGAGTACTTGTTTATCCCCGGGAAACCCGGATTTTTTATCTTCGTTTATGTTTTATTTTTTGCATGGGTTCGGCGCCGCCGTTACTGAAATCTCAGGATCTTCCACGAATTAATATTTTATTCTTTGAATAAAATAAGTTTTTTCTTGGACTAACTGTTGACCCCAGGAAATCCGGTTTATGTTCTTTGTTTTTGTTTTGTTTTTGCATGGTTTTGGCGCCGCCGTTGCTGAAATCTCAAGATTCCACGGATAACCCCAGGAAAACCCGGATTTTGGTAGTAGAAAAGCCTAGAGAGAGAAACCGTTGATTCAATAAGAGAGACGACATTAACATCACATCGAATGAAACATTTCTTGAAGTTAATGTAGGTATTTTTAGAGAGAGAGATACAGCGGGGGTTAACTTAGCTAACCATAAAGACGATAATTAGAGGAGTAGATTGCGACAAAAAGGTGAATTATAATCGTGTCTAGAGAGAGATGTTGAGAGTAAAGGCAAATATTAGCCATCATAAGGTGAATAATAATGCTAAGTTTGGGGCTACAGAGAGAAGAGCATATCAACAGCCATTTCTACAGTTAAAGATAGATAGATAGATAAATTGATATATAGATAGATGTATAGATGCATATATAGATACATAGATGTCTCTGTAGATATATAGATACATATCTGCATATATAAAGATAGATAGGTACATAGATGCATACATAGATAGATAAAGTCAACAGATGCATAGATACATACATACATAGATGCATATATAGATACAGATAGATAGATAGAGAGATAGATAGATGTATAGATAGATTGGTAATCCTAGTTTTCACTCTATAAATAAAGTCAATAATCATTTCTATACAGGAGAGAGACATGCTCGGCTTTGAGGGCTACAAAGAGAAAATAGTACTATCATTGTTAGAGAGAGAGATAAAGTCAACATCAAAAGGTATGGTATCCACCATGTGTAGGGGTACGGTCAATAATCAATTTTAAGACTAGGAAGAGAAAATGAGAGAGAGAGAGAGAGAAATATTGTAAAAATTGTCAGTGGTGGTCTCTAAAGAGAGACAGGCAGTGGCGAACGTAGCTCCAGAGGTAGTCAAGGGCTAGAGAGAGGATAAAGAAACGTTGTTCATAATCCTTCTAGAGAGATATATATACTACTTTTGGGGCTAGAGAGAGAAATGATTCATCAGGGGCAGAAAATAAAATAATAAATAGACAATTATTGTTTAGGTCTGAAGGAAGTCCCGTCATATATGACCAAGGAGAGTGTCCGTGGGAAAGGGAAAATAAATGGGGCCCGCACCTAAATAGAGTCAACGATGGCTGCGGTCAATACAGTCTTCAGCATGCATGGAAAAAATGAGGAAAATACAATTTTTTAATGCAGCCTCAAGGCCAAGATTAATTCAGCTTTATTTGTAATCGGCTAGGTGGAATAATGGTCAAATAGTCAGATATATTGGCTAAAAATCCCACCACCTGACTGGTGAGAAAAGTCTAAATTAAAATTAAAAAATAACACAAAAATAGAAAAGATATAGAAAAATTAAGGCAAATTATCTCATTGGAAAATATGAAATATAAAAATATCACTTCTCTTTCTAAAAATAAAGAAGAACACGGGGGCCTAATACAGTGGGAATCAACATTAGTAATTGAAAATAGCTGAATTTCAATGAGACTGGAGGATAAAGCAAACATAAGGGAAATTATTCACAAGAAACTTATTGGATTTATTAATTTATCGAAGATCAGGTACGACAACTCGTCCAAGGGAGGTAACATTGCCTTCTCCTAGACCTGGCAAGGGTGTTGACTATATTTAACTTTGTCTAGGGTCCTGATGAACAATTGGACCAATTTTCGGCCCAAGATTCAAACCGGAGGATAGCCCATGGTGAAGAGACTTATACTTCTCCCTGACATAACCACCCTCTGATTTCATGAGGCTGCAAGCAAGAGGTAACCAATAAGTACCAAAGACTCTTTTGGATAAGGGGGGACTCCTGTCAACTTGGATGAGTCCACTCCTGATCTAAGTTAACCTTAAAAATATCATAAAGTGGCCCAAAAGATACCATGATTTCTGTGATTCCTGCATTTCCGCTGAAAAAAGTATGTATGAATATATATATATATATATATAATTTTCCTGAACAGTGACGTATTTATGAAATTTTAGAAAATTATGCCAATGGCATATGCCCTAAAGGCCCTAAGTCCTCAATAAACTAGTTAACTCTTAATCTATGTAGTATGACTTGGTAAAAAAGCTCAACCATGGGAATTTTTTTTTTCACATTTTACATTTAAGCTTCTGGTAACTTTTCAAATCTTAAATTTTGGAACTGAAATTTTTAGAACATGAAAACTAATACATCCTCTACAATGTTTCACATAACTTGCAAAGTCAGCATTTACTTGGCAGGCTAGGTAGATTCTCATACTCATGTTTTGGTTGAATATTAAATAAGTATTTGCAGAGAAAAATATCCACAGAAAATATATCTTGGAACAAGAATGGAATAAATCATGTTTAGCCTTGAGAATAATTTGAGAATAATCTGAAATTTTTAGCAGTCACTTGTGTTAAAAAATCAAAAATATACATAAAAATTAATTCATCAGAAAATGTTACAGGGAGAGTCAATCATATTTTTGGAGATCCTCACGATGCCCTATCATTTAGTCAACTATTTATGATCCTTGGTCGCTAAAGTAACGTGTCAACCCACCATTATCCCAAATACTCTTACAAATAAGTGTCTCGCACTCTCTGAACTCTCGTTCTCTTCCACCAAAAGTGAGATTCCAACAACACATGCCTTCATTATAGGTTCTTTTTAAGATATTGCGAATGTTATTTTGTGGTTTTGGTATTCAGATCATAATTATTGTCACAACGACAGTAGCATTCCCGGAAAATTTTATGAACTGAATATTAATCAATTAGTGCCTGATTCCTTTTTTGATAAATTTTATATTTTCTCTCTCACTATATATGTACTTAAGTGTCGTGCATTGGAATAACCTTCAGATAAAACAAGGAAAATAAAGTCAAGGAGAAAGGGTGATATATTTTAAACTAGTTTATAGTTCAATTATCTTGAAGTATTCAAGGTCTTATTGATTTGAACAAAGGAAATACCTTTATATAAAATTTCACCAAATTTAATTTGTTTTGTCAATGATTTAAGGTATGATCCTTTGGAGTGAAGTTAAACCTTAATATAATTTTTTTATGTGATTTAAATTTTCTCCTACTGTACCAATTGTAACTTAATTGATCAACTTATTATCTGTTTTTCTTTTTAAGTTGGACAGGATGCATGGTATATAAAATTTTGTACTAGTAATGTTGAAAATATTCAAATCAGAATAAATTTGTATCAAAGCAGACGAATGAAAGGTATCTCAAAACGAGGGTTCCACATTTATACTGAATTTCATCTTTTAACCAAAAAAATAGATAATGGGGAATAAAAATACTGTAAAATTTTATGTCTTCTGTGACTATCACTGGAGATCACTCTATGAATATGTAAAACGATTTTTTTTAGGTTTATTGAAAGAAAGATATCTTGGAAAAGATAAATTAAGTAAAAAATCAAAGAAACTGATTATTCAAAAATCATATTTATATTTGGTTTTTTAGCCTATCAAAGTGCACCTGTCTTTTAGATGAGAAACAGTGAAAGAAATTTTTCCTTCTCAATAGTAATCTAAAAGATTCTTAATAGTTTTATCAGTAATTTCCCTGTATTTTTTTGTGAAAAGAAACTTATAAAAATTTTACCATCCACGTATAACCAAGGATTGTATTCAAAATTGGCCACTCTTGTGCTGTTTTACTACTGCATCTTTATAATATATAAAATATATATTATTTACTTTTATAAAATCTTAAAACCTAAATTATCTTCAAACTTATCCTAAAATTATATCTATGAAACTGAAGCATAAATCTGGATGTTATTTATTTCTGTTTGTATGGGTGACTAAGGTATGGATATTAGAGGTGCTATAGTTAGCTACAGTTTTTCTATCTATGTGCTATAGTTAGCTAGTCCGGGATGGTGTCCCATGGATATATGTATTATGAATATAATGTCTGGTTCCCCACAAGCCAAAACACTTGTCAATAAAAATTTGGCCTAGTTATTAACATTTGGTGTAGTTCTAATCTCCTTGACTCCCACATTCATGCACATATGATCAGATAGCTGCCTCTTCCAAATCGGCCCACAAGCCTTGTCTCCCCCTGGTGTTCCTCAAAAGCCTTCTTGTCAGGCCCCAACACCTTCTAGAAAATACTTAATATGTGTCTAGCAATTCAGTTCAAATATTAACGACAGTCACACGAGTTTAATTACATCAATATTCCAATAAATTATTGAGATCACTAAAGCTCAGCTTCAATCGATGTTTTTCAAATGTTCATATCAAACAAAATCTAGGTAATATTCTACAAGCAGTACTTTTTAATATTTTTAAATATTTCACCAGGAATAATTCTTAGATGTCTGGTGGGATATCCAAGTCCTTAATTCAAATAAAATATTCAAAAAATGAATATATATGTGAATGTTAAATTAATTTCCCTTAAAATGAACCTTCCATTTCTCTTGTTGGCCTTCCTTTTAGTTCTCTTCTCCACAGTTGTCTCTGATGTCTGCTTTATCAATGTCTTCAACTTTTTAGATGAGAGTCATGAAATATTCTATATTCATGCACCAAAGGACATTATTCTCAATTCTATGGACTCATATTGATGTTTAGAATTATTTATTTTATTCAATAAAATTTAAAGAGGGGTCTTAAAATGTAATTCGTTGACCTCTCTGTCAAAATTAAGCCTCTTATTTACTGAAAATACTATATCAGCTTATTCCATTTCATTGACATGTAACCCTGTTAAAAAAAGGGAATTTGGGCTTCAAATCTCTAAATCAATAGGTTGAATGAATCTAAACTGAATGTGTTGGCACTTGTTTCTCAAGAACACGAGATATTTGATCCATCTGATTCTAATCAGATGGCCATAATGCTTCTTCTACGCATAATTTAGCACAGATCGATAAAAAGATGATGGAGAAAAAATATCTATATTTTAAGGCTTTGCCATTCAAAGTCCTTCGTCTAAGGTCACAAATCTGGCATAAATATATGAATCAGTTATCTTACACAATAAGAAATTTCAAAATAATTAAGAAATAAGAGTTTTGGGCTCAATCTACCTATCTTAGGCACTTCTAATGACCTGGGACTCACTGTTTCAAAAAATTACTGCTGCCCCCAATAATAATATCTTCTGCAGAGATGCTCTCTCTTCTCTCTTAGTATCCCCAATGCAATGCGGTAATGGCCTTGAGATAAATGGGATCAAGGCAATGTCATCTGGTGTAACAGATCGTGCACCACCTGAGATGATTTTTCATGAAGATAACTTTTGTGGATATAGCTTGAGACTGAGCTTATGCACATTTTATGACATTGCACTGAAGGATCCAACCTGTTGTGAATCTCACTCTATGAAAAACAATGTGATAATATTTTGTGTAGTGCTATTTTCTCCTATCGATTATTAACTAGTAACTCAATTATTAAATACACTTGTAAAGGCCAGTCCCTATGGAGACGACTTTACTCTAACTATAAGTTTGAGTGAGTTTACATATTTATTTAAAATTTATTTTATTGTAGACAAATTAAATTACAGCAAAATCTAAAATTACTACACAATTTGCCTTCATCATAATCCGAAATATACAGGAGGAGAGAGAAAATTGAATGGCTCAGATTGCTCCAAATTGAAAAGATGGTATCTAATGATCCAAAAGCATTTTCTCGCTGAAAATTTGAGAATTTCCACATTTCCCTCCTCAATCTATCCACCATCTTGGATCTATAAATAGATACCCCCACATCATAAAAAAGGCACCCTTAGATTTTGTTCCGAATTATGATTA
Organism: Wolffia australiana; assembly: GCF_029677425.1. Classification (NCBI taxonomy): domain Eukaryota; kingdom Viridiplantae; phylum Streptophyta; class Magnoliopsida; order Alismatales; family Araceae; genus Wolffia; species Wolffia australiana. The sequence goes on from NC_135840.1 coordinate 2,926,449, forward strand.
GGGGAGTGTTTTGCTCATTTAAAATCTGGGTCCATTCGTGTACTTCAAGACTCACGGTTTGAAGGAGTGAAGTTCAGATCGAGACACTTGAATAGAAGCACCACTCGGCCCGTTGGGCAAATAACAACAAGGTTAGTGTGACTCACCCCTGACGGTAAAATCATCTAGACCTATATTTGGATTTGGGCCTGTAGGACACCAGCGATAGTAAAATCATCGTCACTTACCCCCGCTCTGCCACTTGTTTTTGCGTATTCACCATCATCTCCATTACAATCAACAATATATCTCTGTCATTCCCTTCACTCCACTCACATCCATCTTCTTCTACCATCGCCCTGCTTTCCGAAAGCGCTGGCAAAGGTATTTTAAATTATAATTAATTAGTATTTTTCTTCTATAAAATGATATTAAATTCTTAAAATTATTCTATCAAATCTCAATAGATTAGGTTAAATAAGATTAATATTTTCTGACCTTCCAATAAATTTATTTCTTAGCCCTTGTTTGATTTTTTTAAACTCAACTAAAATTTTATAATAATAAAAATACAAAAAAATCAAAATTAAAGAGAAAATTTGTTTATTCAGTACTTTCTCAATATGAATTCAACACTTACTTTCTCAATGCTTGTGAGGAAATAATAAATATTGTTGTAAAAATTAGAAGCCTTTAACGATGTATAACCCTTATTTGTAGTTCATCAATTTGGCGCACACGTGTACCACCAAAACTGGATAAAAAGTATGATGATACTGATATGGCGTACAAATACACATCTCCATGTCATGCAATCATTGGATGTTAATTAGCACACACTAGCATATCATTCAATGAAAAAAATAAGAAAGGAAAGAAAAAGATAGTGACGTGGTGCATGATGACACATTGCCACATTAAAAATAATTAAATGATAAAAAAATAATACTACACACTGACATGTGGCATTCTTAGAGCGGCTGTTTACAAAAGACGACATGATCACTCCAATGATTAAATAATGACTATTGAATATTCTAACTGTCAAAAGAAAACAAGGAAGTGACATGAACAATGATGATGAGAGAAGTAATGGACGACCAAGATTACTCCAACATCAAAGGTTGATATTTTTTTCCAGAAGGCCAGATTGAGCTGAAATTTTTAGGGTCACTTCAGCTTCACTGCCTCTTTCCATCTTTGCCTCTGATCTATAAATATATGCATGGCTACATGTAGAGTGTTAAATATGAAGTATCAACAAGTGGAGAAGAGGATGACATGGGAAGAATAATTTGATATTTTTACATGAAAATATCAGCCTCTAGCGAATCTAACCTTAAAATAAATATAGATGTTCATTTTGACAAAGTTGAATTCTTAAATTGAATAAAATTTAAATAAGTATCCTTTAGGTATTAATAAATTAATTTTTAAGTAACTTATAAGTGAAATGAATTATAAAATTATTTTTTGGATATAAAAATTTGATAAATTGGAATCTGTAATTAAATAAAATTTGAATTCAGATTCATCTTCATTTCAAGGAAATTAGGATGATGATTTTCATTATTGTAATATCATTGTTTATTTATCCACTATTTAAATGAATGAGTAAAAAAGCACGAGGGTATAGATAGGGAATGTTATATTAGAGAAATAAAATGAAAACAATTAAAATGATATTCCAATTTTAAGGACTAGAAAAATTTAGTCACACATGAGTGTGAATGAGATTGTGGAATATCACTCTCATTTACGAAAAACAGGTTGTGTCATATATATTTGGTCTCCAAAATGACTCCAAAGTTTTTATAGAAAAAATGTTGTGATTTAGACTTAAGAATCTTCTTACGATGCATTCTAAAATCTAAAAATTTCCAACATTCATTGGAAAAGGCATACAAGTCATGATTTGTTGCTATATGTTGAGAAAAAAATATTAGTGGCATTTATAGTCTTCTACTTTTAGTTATATTGATGATCTATAAACTTATCTTCTGTTACAGCATAATAACTTTTAAGCCACCTTGTTAACCATTACTCATTGGTAGTCCTGGGAAAACAGGAAAATGATTTTTAGCACATGAATTGTAGTGTACAATTGATATAACAAAATTTGATGCACCCTTAAAACAGTGGATGAAGTTAAGGCATGTGACTGTGAAAGGATATTAGTAGCATCAACCATGATTGTCAAGTACATCTAGAGAACTTTTTGAAAGATCCCACTCCTTACCCATGATGGAATAACTATTTTTGTTTACAAATAGTTACTTGCCATCTTGTGTAATAAAATTCGAGGTAGTACAGATTTCCATTGTGAGTGACACTTTTTCTACATGCGGACTATTCCTTTGCAAATGGCGTGGCTGCTGCACTTTGTAGGGTCTTTCTAAGTGGAATCATCATTATTATTGTCATAATCATTCTTCTCTCAACATTTTCATCCTAATGAAGATGGATTAGGATGTCGAGTCATCCCTCCAAAATGGGTAACCAATTTTATCTTCTATTTAGGTTATTACAGTTTGCCTTTGTCTTGTCTTCATCATTATTCTTTCCATCTGAGCGAATTTAATAAGATGATGATGAAGAAATAGAATATCAATTTCATTTTTTTGCATCATCCTGATGGGGATGAAAGTTGATGTTGTTGCTGGTTTCATCATCTTCATCCTGATGATGTCAAGACGTTGCCCCAAAATGGGTTGCTGGTTTTACCTTGTATTGACATTCCTGTCATTTGTAGTTTTATGTGTGTTAGGTGATTGTTACAATTTTTATCCTCTCTGTCCGACCAAGTTTTACAAAGGGATGATAATGAGAGGCGATGCTGATTTTGTTTCACTGTCTTCATCCAAGTGAGAACAAAAGATAGTGTTGAATCGTTGATACTGGTTTCATCTTCATTGTTATCCTCTCTTCAACAACATCCTTACAATGCTGATATGTAGATCCAAAAGAGGTTACCACATTCATCTTATATTTATATATTTTTATATTTTTGTGCTAAAAAAATTCAACTATTAATTGATTAATGATGATTAAGTATCAAGAAAAAATGTATGATGACTAGAATGTACTGCTAGAATGGATCGCCGCACTTCAATAGCTGGAGTGCAGATCGTACCTGGAAGATCCATTTTTATTTGATGACCCTCATTATTGATGATACTCGTTCTCCCCTGATACGATGATGCCTACTTTTGTCCAAAATGACAAACCTTGGATGGTCATCCCCAAAGCTTGCTTGAGGAGAATAATGTGTCAGATCTGGTATTTTCTTGTCTTTTTATCTTGATGAGATTTCTCCCTTAGATTGGAATATTTCTTTTATTGAATAATCACTTATGTTTGAGAGGATGATAGCCCCTTAGACCTGCAGAAGGACATTGGATAAAAGGGAATGTACTTGTTTCCTTTCATGCAACTAGTTGTGTAATTTTTCATGTCATAACTAGAGTTCAAACATGCCATAAATTTCATCTTTCTTATTTGCTCCATTTAATTAGTTATGGTGAAATAAACTTGTTGTGTGACTTAGGTTTCAAGGTTATACTATGACTCCATTTTGTAGCGCGTGACCTTGGATTGTAATTTTTTGTGGAACACTAAAGAGAAGGGGAATCCTTGTAACAAGACTACATATTATCCCAGACTAGTAAAAAATAAAATGAGTTTCTCCCTTTCTTATTTAATATGATTAATTAACAGGTTATCCTAAGAAATATTAAAAAGAATATAGATACGAAAAAAATCCTATTGGAAACCCCCCTTTTTAAGAGATCATACAGGTCATGAAAAAGGCAAATTTCATTTGTCCCTTTTAGACATAAGTCGCAACGTTGAAGCTTATTTTTATTTACTTAAAAAAATATTTCAGAAAGTGAGATGATGTATATAATTTATGAACATGATAGCTTACCAATAAGTATTATTCATATATCTCCCATCGTTGCGCACAAAATTCTAGGCTACACTTTCCTAACTCTATCCTAACATGGTCTCTTAAGATTTATCCGCTAAGGATAGAATACCAAATAATGAGTCATCTCAAAGATCTCATCTGAGAAAGATGTGAAGGAATACTTTTGAAATGCATGTAATGTCAAAGTCAAATCATGAACACAACACATGGAGTTCATACAACAATAAAGGTCACACCACATCAAAATATTAATAGCTATAGATATTTTATAAAGAGATAATTATAAATTATAATGTAAATAACCAAGTTCTATATTTTATGAATTATTAATGCCCCAATACTTCTCAAATCTCATAATGGTTGGAAATTCTTTAATTTTGAGTTAGTTTTCTACATTCGCCAAAGCTTGTCATCTTTCATTCAAGCTTCATGAATTTTTTTTAATGGCTGGTAATAATATGTAAATCATTTTAAGCGTTACTAATGTGAATATCCCACTCACTATTGGTATTTTTGTCACATTGTGATATGATAGATTCTTTGGGTCTTAATGAGTCATGTACATCATTGTGAATAAAGGATAGTTGAATTTATGAAAGGTCAGAGGTTGTGCGATATTTAATTATTAGCGGTGAAAGGTAATATCAATTATTCTTATATATCATGTATTGGAGGACACCATGATATAAATGAGACAGTTTTAGCTAATATTCAGTATACATTACAAGTTGAATTCATGTTACAGATGACTAGAAGACATGAGAAAGCAATAATTTACCTAAGTGAGAGAGTTTGCTTGCATATAAAGTGCACAAGCTTTTATTTCATGTCTATTTGAGCTACTGACTTTAATGTTTTGATTCTATATTGGGTGGCTTTATTATCAAATTAATTTGTCTTCCAAAAGTTTATGGTCAAGTGAATTAGATCTCAATACAACTTGTCCCAAAACAAGTGATATCCAGTGAAATATATAAATTTGATGAACCAAAAGTCTTCTCTCATGCTCAAAATTTTATTTGTTATGTATTAGACTAAGGTGCACAAACTTAGCCAAACTTTATGCCACATCTTCTTAAAGCCAAACTTTGCTGAAATACCTTGGAAATTACTGGATCGTTCCCAGTTTATTGTTTAATCAATGTGAGTTTTGAGAATACCAAAATTTACATTGATTTTCTCTTAGAAATATTTTAAAGAGCATCACTCACTCAAAGGAACGTCTTGTTCAGTAATTTTAACAATGGCCGTATTCCAATGAACTGCAGAACAGAATAAGCAAAAAAGTTCCACCTTCGTGTCAGCTTCTTGTTCGCGCTAAACGTACGATTACGCTGATCCGCGGCACAGTTTTGCTACCACTATACCTTCACGCATCAAAGCATCGCAACCGTCCAATCCTATGATATGCGATCCGACGGTCATCCACGAAGTTTCCAGGGCTGGTTATCAGTCTCTATCAATCCCTTTCAGTCTTCATTCCCCCATTGATGATTGACGGGTCATTCTTTCAATCTCTCTCTAACTATCTCTTTATAGCAAACCTTTTTATCTCTCTCTCTAGAACTGTCCATCTCTCCCCAAAGATGTCGCTTTGAAGCGACATCGTGATGTCTCTCTCAAGCAAATCTACAATCTTTTTATATCTCTCTCTAGAAATCTCTTACTGATGCAAACTATCTCTTGTATTCATTTTTCTACGAGATCAACCACTGTTTATCTATCTCTATAAAAAATCTCTCGCTGAAGCAAACTGTCTCTTGTACTGATCTGCCAACATCTCTCTAGAAATCTCTCAGTAAAGCAAACAGTCTCTTGGATTGATCTTTTAATCATATATATATATATCAATCTATCTCTCAAAAAATCTGACATTTCTCTCTCTACCTTGTCCAATCCCTGCTATCCAATCTCTCTCTCCCTATACTAATCTACCCATTTCTGCCCATCTTCCCACCCCTCTCCATGTATCTCTCTAACTGTATATCTCTTTATATATCTCTTTACAGCCATTTCTCTATATCCCCCATCTCTCTCTCTAAATCTCTTGCTGGATCCAACATTCTCCCATACTAATATACCCTTTTCTGGCCATCTTTGTACCCTCTCTCTATGTATGTATCTATCTCTGTTTTAATCTCTTTATAACCACATCTGTACATACCCCATATCTCTCTCTCTCTCTATAAATCTCTCACTGGAGCCAACTGTCTCCTAAGTTTATCTACCCATTTGTGCCTATCTCTCTTCCCCTCGCTGTATGTATCTCTCTAACTGTCTATCTCTGTAAATCTCTCGCTGAAGCAAACTGTCTCCTACATTAATCTACCCATTTTCTCTATGTATCTCTCTAACTGTCTACCTCTCTATGAGTCTCCCAACAGCCATGTCTCTACATCCATCCATCTCTCTCTCTACAAATCTCTCACTGGAACAAACTATCTCCTAGATTAATCTACCCCTCTGTATGTATCTCTCTAACTACCTATCTCTCTATAAACCTCATTGTAGCCATGTCTCTACATTCCCCCATATCTCTCTCTCTACAAATATCTCGCTGGAGCAAATTGTATCCTACATTAATCTACCTCTCTCTATTAATCTCCCAACAACCATCTCTCTATATCTCTCTCTAGAGCTCAGCAACTCTCAAGCAATCTCTCTACATTCTATCTCTCCTGTAACATCGCTTTGAAGCAACATGTCAATATCGCTCTTGCAGTCCATCTCTCTCTCTACAAATGTGCCTGCATCTCTCTACACGTCTCTTTCGGAAGCAACATGTCCAGCTGTCTCTTCACTCTAAATATTTGCAAAAATTAGTACTATTTCTCTCTCTCTCTAAAAGCCTTTGGTTGACCGTCTGGAAAGGCTTCTTCTGTTCTTTTCCCTCTCCGCTATTTCTCTCTCTACCTCCAATTCGTGCCACCAAACTCTCCCTCCCTAACTTCTCTCTCCTCTTTCTCTCTCTTCTCATTTGCTTCTCTTTCTCTCCCCTCTTTATTCTCTCCTGTCCCTTTCTTCTTTATTCTCTTCTGCCCTCTCTCTTCTCTCACTATCTTCTCTCTCTCCTCTCTCATCTCTCACTATCCCATATCTCTCTATCCTGTCTTCTCTGACTATCTCTCTCTCTCTCTTTCCTCTTAATATCCTCCCATCTCTCTTTTTTCTCTCACTATTCTTTCATTCCCCTCTTCTCTCTCCTCTCACTGTCTACTATCTCTCTCTCCTCTCACACTTCTCTCTTTCTCTCTCTATCTCTCTCATTATTCCCTATCTCTCTCTCCTCTCACACCTCTCTCTCTCTCAATCTCTCTCACTATCCCACATCTCTCTCTCCTCTCACACCTCTCTCTCTCTCAATCTCTGTCACTATCCCTCATCTCTCTCTCTCGACTCTCAGCGTTCTCACTATTCCACATCTCTCTCTCCTCTCACACCTCTCTCTCTCTCTCAATCTCTGTCACTATCCCTCATCTCTCTCTCTCGACTCTCAGCGTTCTCACTATTCCACATCTCTCTCTCCTCTCTCAATCTCTCTCACTATCCCACATCTCTCTCTCCTCTCACACTTCTCTCTCTCTCAATCTCTCTCACTATCCCACGTCTCTCTCTACTTTCAGCCTTCTCATTATCCCACGTCTCTCTCTCCTCTCTCACTTCTCTCTTTATCCCACGTCTCTCTCTCTTTTTCACTCTATCTCTTCTCGCACTATCCCACATCTCTCTCTCTCTCTACTTTCAGTCTTCTCAACATCCCACATATCTCTCTCTTTTCTTTCATTCTTTTCTTTCTCCTCTCATTATCCCACGTCTCTCTCTCTCTCTCTCTCTCTCTTTTCTTTCAGTCTATGTCTCTCTCTCCTCTCGTTATCCCACATCTCTCTCTCTACTTTCAGTCTTCTCACTATCCCACATCTCTCTCTCTCTCTACTTTCAGTCTTCTCACTATCCCACATCTCTCTCTCTCTACTTTCAGTCTTCTCACTATCCCACATCTCTCTCTCTTTCTCTCTACTTTCAGTCTTCTCACTATCCCACATCTCTCTCTCTTTTTTTAGTCTTCTCACTATCCCACATCTCTCTCTCTTCTTTTAGTCTTCTCACTACCCCACATCTCTCTCTCTACTTTCAGTCTTCTCACTATCCCACATCTCTCTCTCTCTGCTTTCAGTCTTCTCACTATCCCACATCTCTCTCTGTACTTTCATTCTTCTCTCTCTCTCTATCTCTTCTCTCAATATCCCCCCTTCTCTCTCTCCTCTCACTCCACTCCCATATCTCTCTCTCCCCTCTCTCTCTCTCTAGATATGCGCAAGGGAGAGCGAAGCCGGCCGCTGCAGCAAGCCAAGGCGATGCCTCCGACCGCTCTCAGCTAGGGTTTCTCTCTCTCTCTCTCTCTCTCTCTCTCTCTCTACCTCCCTCTCCCTTTCTCTCTCTACCTCCCTCTCTCTCTCTCTCTCTAAAAGCAGCAGGAATGGGGCTCTGCAGCAGCAAGCCTGCAGAAGAAGGCCCTTCTAGAGAGAGAAACCCGCACGAAGAAGACGAAGCTCCGAAGAAGAAGAAGGAAGAACGGGTAGAAGAAGAGGAAGAAGAAGAGGGGAAGAGATCGATCAAGCCATCGCCATCGCCGGTGTTCCCCTTCTACAGCCCAAGCCCCGCCCATAGCTTGTTCGGCAAGTCTACTCCCGCCACGCCGAGGAAGTTCTTCAAGAGGCCATTCCCCCCGCCTTCTCCGGCCAAGCACATTCGCGCTGCTCTCGCTCGCCGCCATGGCTCAGTCAAGCCGAATGAAGCTTCCCTTGCCGAGGGCGATTGCGCTGGATTGGACAAGAAATTTGGATTTTCCAGGCATTTTGCGAGTAATTATGAGCTCGGGGAAGAGGTAGGGAGAGGGCATTTTGGCTATACTTGCTCCGCCAAGCTCAGAAAGGGCGAGCTCAAGGGGCATAAAGTCGCTGTCAAGGTCATCCCCAAAGCTAAGGTTCGTTGGGAAATTCGATTGCTCAGTCTGTTCGTTTTCTTTGAAGCTGTTGGTTTACTGGTTTTTTCATAGATCACTCGTTCTGGGCATGAAATTATTTCTTGTTTTTATTAGTCGAAGTTTGAATGTTCATCGTTTATTTGTTTGAACTAATTTTGGTCAAATTGAGTCTGCACAGTTTTTTCCCAATATGGTATTTAATTACTCGTTCTGGACTTGAGAATTCTTCGTTTATCTCGTTATCCCCTGCAGATTACTCAAAGTTTGTCTCTGCAATTTGAATGTTCATCGTTTATTTGTTTGGGCTAATTTTGGTCAAGTTGAGTCTGCACAGTTTTATCTCAATGTGGTATTTATTTACTCGTCCTGGACATGAGATTTCTTCGTTTACCTCGTTATCCCCTGCAGATTACTGATGTTTGGGTCTGCAATTCGAATGTGCTTAGTTTCTTAAGATTGTATAGTTTTATTTAACATGAAAAAAAATTGGTTCGGATTAACTGGTTGAGCTTTTATTTGGACGTGTGGTCCAAAAAATGCCCACAGAAAAAAATGTTTCTTATGTGTTCTTTGACTATCTTAATTACTTTTTGTGACAGATGACGACAGCCATTGCTGTTGAAGATGTCCGAAGAGAAGTGAAGATTTTGAAAGCTCTGTCCGGACATCCTAACTTAGTGCAGTTTTATGAGGCTTATGAAGACGATGATAATGTCTATATTGTCATGGAGTGAGTTCCTGCATAAATCAGTTATTATGCAAATTCTTCTGTTCTGTGTCATTTTTTGTCGAAGTTTTCGTTCTTCAACTTCTTATGTTTCTATTTTACATGTCACTACCTGATGTGATGGATAGCATGTTTATACAAAGTGAGCGTGCAATTTTTTTCCTATTATTTAAAACGTCATTAATAAGCAGACGATAGTGTACAAAGAAAAAAGGAACTTTTACTTCTCGTTTACAAATTAAGGGAATCCATTTATACAGTTTTAAATAATCAATCAGAGCCAATCAATTATTTAGGATATTTATTCATTCCAATCAGGAAGTGTTTCTGAATTTTCTGGTATAATTAATAACACTTTATAGAATGACCTTCCATTTCCTTCTGATTTACAACATCCCCTTATTTTATTATCGGAGTTCTGTTCGTTACCTTAAATTGGAAAGTAAGATTTATCTCTTTGTTTCACGTTGTGTTGATATGCTCCTCAAAGTTCACGCCATGGCCAATGCTTTTTGGTTAGAAATCCTTTTAGTTGTAACTTCCAACTATTTGTATGTAAAACAATGTGCAATTTTTTCTATAATTTTTAGTTCATTTTTCGTGTACGCTCAATGGTCTTCTATTCTGCTTTAAACTTTCGAATTATTCGTCACCTGACTATGTTATTTCTTGAATGAGGGAATTCCACTTAACGTTTCAGGTTATGCGAAGGAGGGGAGCTATTAGATAGAATACTTTCCAGGTAGCTTTCTTACTGTGGAATTGATGCATTTGTTAAATGGTTGGTGTTATATTGATATTTTTTTCTCTGAAGGGGTGGAAAATATTCCGAAGATGATGCAAAGGCTGTCATTGTGCAAATCCTCAGTGTTGTTGCTTTTTGCCACCTTCAAGGAGTTGTACATAGAGATCTTAAACCAGAGGTGGGCTTATTTGCAGCCTTGTTTTTTGCATCTTCCTTGTTTGACTTTTGCTCCTCCGGGAACATCAGTCTAGGTATTTACATTTAAATCTTTACTCTTGGGTTGGGAGTTCCGGTCTAATGATAAGAAAGAAACAGTAAGGATTTAACTGATTGATCAGTCTTTTCATTTGAATCAATTAGATTATGATCGAACGTTGATCAACATGTCAATCTTGGAAGTCAGGGGGTTTTTTGTCCTTTTGTCTTTTTCATCACTTTTCACGTGCTTTTTGGTCCTTTTCTGCAGACTTTTTGCAACATCATTTTATTAATCAAATTGATCAGTCGATGATTTATCGAATACTTTAGATAGGATTAATCTTTACTGTTCCATTTTTCTCACGTCCATCAATAAGCATGCCATCTCCCAATCTTTACGTGGAGTATCTGTACGCTTATATCCAATTTGAAGTGATATATGCCATGATAATCCATAAATCTTACTGTTGACTTTACGCAGTCAAATAAATACGTGCATCTGACGTAACCTCCTCTCTTTTCAATTCAATTCATTCCACCCCATTTGGAAATACCAAATCGACAATCATAAGCTAATGCAATACCTTCTATTTTTCAGAACTTTCTTTTCGCTACCAAGGAAGAAAATTCCGTTTTGAAGGCTATTGACTTTGGGCTCTCGGACTTTGTGAAGCCAGGTTTGTTCACCATTATGTCTTTCATTTCATTATGATAATGATCATCATATATTCCATTCCATAATGACCATGGATAATGATTTGATGATCACGCAGACGAAAGATTAAATGACATCGTGGGAAGTGCATATTATGTGGCACCAGAAGTCCTGCACAGATCATACACTACCGAAGCCGATGTGTGGAGCATTGGAGTCGTTGCTTATATCCTACTTTGCGGTAGCCGCCCGTTCTGGGCCCGCACTGAGTCAGGGATCTTTCGGGCCGTGTTAAAGGCCGAGCCCACTTTCGACGAGCCACCTTGGCCGTCTCTCTCTAATGAAGCTAAAGATTTTGTCAAACGTTTACTGAGTAAAGATCCCCGCCGTAGGATGTCTGCTGCTCAGGCCCTGAGTGAGTAAAGATCTTCACATTTTTTGCCATTTTTCTAATTTTTCATGTGTTTTTGAACGTCATCGCCTTTTCAGGCCATCCTTGGATTAGAAATTATAATGATACGAAAGTGCCCTTGGATGTGTTGCTCTTTAAGCTTATGAAGTCTTACATGAGATCCTCACCATTGCGAAAGGCTGCTCTGAGGGTAAAAACCAACCTCTTTACGGTTGTCCTCTCTTTTTTTTAACTCAATGATTCACTGTTAAAGTTTCCTGTGGAAAAAAGTGAGAAACCCAGCTCTATCGTTGCCACCCAATTTTAAGTTTGTGTTATTTGAAAATCTGTTCTCTTAAATCTGGGTTTTTCAATTGAATGATGTGGTGGAACAGGCCATGTCGAAGATATTGACCGTGAACGAGCTGTTCTACTTGGAAGAGCAGTATGCTCTCCTTGAGCCGGGCAGGAACGGTTGCATCTCTCTAGAGAACATAAAAGTGGTGAGAAACCTCCCCATTTCTTAAAACCCTAAACTCTAAACCCAAAACCGTTCCCTGACAAACCATGGGCTTTTATGCAGGCATTGACCAAGAAAATGGCAGACACGGTCAAAGAATCGCGGGTGAATGATCTCGTCATCTCGGTGGGTCCGGCTCTCCTCACCTTATGTATGTTTGTTTAAGGAGAAGGCTGATATGGGTCCACGTGGCATTGGGTGATTGGCAGCTGAGCGGGCTCCAATACCGGAAGTTGGACTTTGACGAGTTCTGTGCTGCGACGGTGAGCGTTCATCAGATAGAAGGGCTGGACCGGTGGGAGCAGCATGTGCGCTGCGCGTACGAGATCTTCGAGAAGGATGGCAACAGGGCCATCGTCATTGAAGAGCTTGCCTCGGTAATATTCCCAAGTTCCTAAATTTTCCAGAAATTTCGTTGGAGAGATGATTTCAATCTTCTACCATAAAGTATTTTCTAAAAAATTATCGCCTTAACTTATCTTTTAGAAGAGTGTCAACAGGGTCAACGTCAATAAAGAACTTGCATCAGTACTTGGCCCAAACATTTTACTGTAATAGTTAAGAACTGTTTTTCCCAAATGTGATCAAGAGCCGATTATTGTGATCAAACAGTTAATAATTCGAGAGAGAGTCTCAAACTTGATTACTGGAAAGTATAATTTTGAGAAATTATCTGTCATTGAATTTGTTGATTGATTGGTGCTGCTGGTGGGCAGGAACTGGGGCTGAGCCCGTCCGTGCCGGTGCATGCGGTTCTGCATGACTGGATACGGCACACGGATGGGAAACTGAGCTTCTTGGGTTTTGTCAAGCTTGTTCATGGTGTCTCCAGTCGTTCCCTTTCCAAGCTCCATTAATCTCTCTCTCTCTATCTCTCTCTATCTCTATCTCTATCTCTATCTCTCACTCTCTCTCTCTCTCTCTCTCTTCTTTTGTTTGTCTCCCTCAGTATGGCTAAGAAGGCTTGGTGAGTGCTGAGAGTTATGTAAAGCTAACAGAGTAGAGTGTACGTGATATGGTAGATAGGAAGTTTAAATATTCTATCTCTCTCTCTTAACCTTCTGGAGAATGATGGCCAGATTGATTTGTAACATGGGCAACTTAACTTATCTGACAATGTGAAGGTTTTTTTTCGGTTTGAGTGGATTCATATACTATGTTCAACCACAACATTCTACTCTCTCTCTAAAAATCTTCCTTTGTTTAGAGTTTGTGGGCGTATGAACTGAACTGAAACCCATTTATGGGATGATTAATTTCCTATTGATGACATCTATCTACAGATGTGCAAATCATCCAATCGGTTTGAATTTAGTGTGGTGTGTTGTGCTGTTTGAATCTTTAATCTCACATTCACGTCCCCCCAGAGAAAGTGCAATGCACACAGACCCTAAGCTTTATTATTGCTTGAATCTTTATGGTGGGGGGGTTGATTGTGCGTTGTGTGAGAAAATTTAAAAAATAAATAAATAAACAGAAACATTGCTCTCTTCCTCCCTGGCTTTCTTCTTTCATCATAGTCAGTGTGTTATGCAGTACTTTCATTTACACTTAATTTAAACAATGTACATTGTCATGAATTATCATGATGTCATAATTAAATCATTTCTGGAAAATCATTATAAGATGTAAAATTGCCCAAATGAAATTATTTAAAATAGAAATTGCAAAAATATTTAGTTCAAAATGTAAAATAAATAAATTTCATTCCAGTAAAATTTACAATGTGACTTCAATGATAAAATTATCATTCCAAAATTACGAGACATGATAAATTCCATATTATATGAATTTATGTTGATGTATTAGTTAACTTGAGATGCCTAGTTGTTTAGTAGTATACTTCAATGGTTGGTCTTTCATGGAATGCACACCTTACATGTTACTATTGCATTTTTTTCTTGGAACTTATCAATATTAACTGATGAATTTTCTTCCATACATTCATTCAAAATATACCAAAGAACACAAAGGCCTAAATGGTTAAACCCAAATACAATGCAACTACAGAAACATTTATTATGGCCGGGTATGTCATCCTTATGCATAGGAATGAATATTTGTCTTGAAGGATCCTCTCTACAAATTACTACTTAACTAGATAATTACTATTTCTCCCTAGAAAATACTGAAGATACATATGCCAAAACAGTTGATCAATAATATTTATCTGTAACCTCATTCTGGTGATCTTCCTATTCTCTCTTTTGAGAATTGGGCGTTACACTTCATATAACTATTTGATCAACTCACCAAGGATGATTTGGCTAAAAAACAACATAAGTTTTCGAATTTATCTGAACCTTGAGCAAAAAATACAGTCCAAACTGCTGTGTCCTTCTTCAAACCGATAACAATCACCATATTGCTAGAGAAAAGCTCTCTTCTCCTTCTCTCAACGAAAAAAAGCAACAGGGAAGGAGAATATCATCAAGGGTGATGGGAAATGTTTAACATCTCCCTCTCTCACCTTCTCTCCCTTTCTTTATCTCTCTTTCTTTCCCTTGAATTTTCTTTTCTCTTCTCCCTCTCTCACACACATTCTTTGTCTTTCTCCTCTCTCTCATCACTCAACCACTTTCTTTGACTTTTCTTCTCTACCTATTATCTTTCTTTGACTTTTCTTCTCTACCTATTCCCTTTCTTTGACTTTTTCTTCTATCCGCTCTTTAATCTTCTTAACCGCCCACTATTATTGACTATTCTACTACTCTCTTCCCATACTAATTTTCGTTCTTTCTCTTATCTATAACTTCCAAGTTTGAATTTTCATATAAACTCTCTCCCTTACCTTTCTCCCATGATTTTCTTCCACGTAGATCAGCAATCCATCCTTTTCTCTCTACCACTTTCTCTTAAACCATTCATAGTTTATTTGCTTTGTAACATCATGTTTTCTTTTCCTTTAAAAGGGCTATGAGCCTCCCTGTATGGACACTTTTGCTTGAGAATGATTGTGAATTTTCTGCGAGAAGAGTCATTCTCTGGTCATAACGCCAACGGAAACGTCGACTGCAGCATCTTGTCTTCAACATCTATCAATTCCTCTTGGGTTCCTCCTTCCCTTTTTTCTATAACTTATTTTCCTCTGTCATCCTCCTAACATCTAACCCTTGACCTCATTGAACACACACTTTTATCTCACCCCCATAATCTCAATTGCACCTCTCATTTTCTCCCTTCTTCTCTTCCTCCATTCTCATGCCTTATCCCATCTACCCTGAGAATTCATTTTCCACACTTCATCTCCACCCCTCTCACACTACAGGTTAACATCTTCTTGCGCTGACCAAATCTTTCACTCCATTTATATCCGCTTCCCATACCTTCTCTTCTTACTCACACCCCTTCGTGGAGATGCAAAACAATGTCAATCAAGGCCATTCAACTCATAACAACGAAGCTATCGGCTCCCTCCTCCGAGGTACCTTGTGACACCTTAACTTTGAGATAATTTTTGGTTCATGATAATTGTTGATTTTCTCTGAGTGGTTGTTGACCTTATGAATCTCTGTGCTAAACTTTCCTCGGGTATTTTGAATCTTCTACTTCCATTGAGTTAGGGACATCATAGTTATTCTCTAATTGTCCTTGTTGAATCCTTGTTCCACCGACTTTGTCCCCTTCTACAAAATTTAACCCAATCAGATCACCCTTAAGGAATACTTTGTTAATGTTATTTGGCGTTAATTTAACAAGTGCTCTTATACCACTTGTTGTAGCAGACTGTACTCAAGGTGATGATCAAATATCACTTCTCACACTCATATGATACCCGAGAAGAGAGAGTCAAAGGAAAATGAAAGAACCTTTAATAACACATAAAAGTTCGTACATGATGCACTAAACACACACGCCTTTTTATTGGCACACAAGAAACTGACAATGAAACTAACATTGTGCACATCCGAGAAAACCTCAGTGCTTTCTCAAGGGTTACTGTATCAACTGCCGGTTGGAGTGTTGGGTCCCAGGGAATGTGGGCGGACTTCATGAATTCATATGCATACAACTATTGTGCTTGACGACATGGAAGAAGAAACACCTGCTTCAATACCCTCCTTGTTTCTTTCTTTGTTCCACATTATTGCCATTCCATTGTTCTCACATAATTCTTGAAACTTGAATCTTCCCAATGACTTTGTAAATATATCAGCAGGTTGTTCTTCGGTCTTCACAAATTCCACTTCCACTCTTCCATCTTTGAACAATCTTTGATGAAATGATGCCGCACATGAATATGCTTGGTTCCTTTATGTTGAGCTGAATTCTTGCATAGCATGATAGCAGACTGGTTGTCCACTCTTATTTTAATGGGTTTGCTTTGGAATCCCACCAGTTCATTCACCATTCTAGCTATCCGGGCCCCTTGACATGTTGCTGAAGAGAGAGACACAAATTCAGCTTCACATGATGATAGTGCTGCTATCTTTTTCTTCATAGTGCTCCATGTGATAGGTAAACCTCCAAGAAATAAGATCTCCCCTGATGTACTCCTATCGTCCACATCTCCAGCAAAGTCACTATCACCATATCCAGGGATATTATAATCCTTCATCCCTCTTTTGCATAGAAGGCCAAGATTAGTGGTACCTTTTTGATACCTTAGGATTATCTTTGCTGCTGCCCAATGATCAGATGTTGGATTTGACATGTATCTTCTCAGAATACTAACAGAGTAAGTTAAGTTGGGTCGGTTATGTAGCAAATATCTCAAGCTCCCAATTAACCCTCTATAGGTGGTATCATCGACTCTTGTACCTTCTCCCTTACCTTCTCTATGGATGCTTCCATAGGAGTTTTGGTTGGATTGCAATCAACCATACAGTAATTCTCCAATATATACTCCGCATAAAGTTTTTGTCCCAAATGAATTGAAATGTGTCTTGAAGTACTTGGACCCCCAAATAGGAACTCAATAGTCCAAGATTTTTCATCTCGAATGTCTTCATCATCTTCACCTTGAAATTTTCAATTCTTACTTCATTACCTCGTGTAATGATCATATCATCAACATAAACACAAACAAACAAGATAACCTGAATCCAATACAATTCAATGTGTCATTCAGTCAGGCATTCCATGCTCTAGGTGCTTGTTTGAGTCCATATAGGGCTTTCTTAGTTTCAACACATAGTCTTCTTTTCCTTTCTTCACAAAACCTTCAGGTTTCTGCACATATATCTCCTCCTCAATTTCACCATTCAAGAAGGCAGATTTAACATCAAGATGATGCAACTTCCAACTAGTTTGAGCTGCCAATGCAATCAAGATCCAAATTGACTCAAAACGAGCAACGAGAGAGAATACCTCATCAAAGTCATTTCTAAATATCCTCTCAACGATAGAAGGCAACATGGAAGGAGAATATCATTGAGACATTGAGGCATCCATACTCAAAAGAGTGTAATATAATCATTTTTTCATATTTCATTTAGTAGTTTAGTCAAACAGTTTTATCTGATCTGATTCGAACCAGTTGGGTTCAATCAAAATGGGCCAGGCTATCCAATTTGACCATTGGGCTGGATCATGTCCGAAGTGAATATTGGGCCTAGATGTTAGAAGATCAGATTTGGTTGAATGAATACTCAATAAGATCAAACTTTCGACAAACCAGATCAAATCTGTGGTATGTAATTGTAGGGATACAAAACATTGCCATCGTAGAGAGATAAATGTAGAAATACATGTTGCAATCTTTAGATAGGGATTGGCCTTGTTCTTTGTTCTGTTCTTTTTTATTTTAAAAAACGAAAAAAAATCGCACAATCGAACAAAATTAGAACAAAATTTACACAAAGCAAACAAAAGAACCACACACGGGTTTGTGCGATGTTCTGTTCAAATTCGTTTTTGTTCTGTTCGGAAAACCGAGCAGAATGAACATTTCGCACAAAAAGAAACGAACAACCACGTCTACTATTATGCACACATGGCTCCTCTGCAAGGAACTTTTCTAGTATTATTTTTTGGACTTGCCATATTGGGTGCCAGTTAAAACAATATATTGACGCATGGGTTGCACTCTTTGGGCTATTCATACTTCATAAAGAAAGAACAATTCATTCTTTTCATGATTAGATTCCTGTCAGAGATATGATAGAGACTCAATCTGGGCTGATGACCCATTTGATCAGTTTTGGTCGACCCATCAAATTCCAGAACAATGGGCATAGTTCATCGAGGAAGATGGCGATCCCACAGAGAAATTTTCTCTGTTTCTTCCCCTCGGCCGACAACGGAGAAATCCATGAACGAGGAAGAAGAAGAAGAAGAGAAAGCTCGTTCTTTGTTGCGGAGAAACAGAGTCTCTCTTCGACCCACCCGTCAGAAATAATCTCCAGCCCCGCCAATCCCTTCATCAAGCACTGCGTCAAGCTCCGTCAGAGCTCATCCTACCGTCGTTCATGCGGCTTTGCTGTCGTCGTTGGTCTCACGCCCATCAGGTGTTTGTGGAAATTCCTGATTTGTCTTTAATATTTGGTTTTTGCCTAAAAATTTGCCGTCTGATGCAGGGAGATTGCGGCAAGAGGAGGGGTCCAGAAGGATTCATCTTTGATCGATCTCTTGTTGTTAATTGACTCACCAGATGGGAAATCGTCGATTGAATTTGGTTTAAGTGGTGATGGGGGAGATTCCTTGAAGGGTGTACGAGTGGTGAAGGTGAGCGCTAATGTGATGAAGAAGCTTGCGGGGCTCCAGTCGACGGAATCGACCGACGCCGTTGCCGTGGTTAAGATTCCTCCTACTTTCCGGGATTTGGGTTGTAGCCCAGGGGAAGAATTGAGCTGCAGTAGCTGGTTTTACTCTCCTCCTCATCGGATTTTGGTCCTTGATGGAATTCAGGTTTTTTTACCAGAACTTAAGGCCCAGTTTTTTTTTGATTTTTCTCTGTTGATTTAAGCAGTTTACTACAATTTTATAAAAACTTTAGAAAGATGCATTTTTTATTTGCCTTTTTTAGTTTTTTGTTCTTGTAAAAAATGTAGGACATCTGGATGAAAAATAAAAATGCGTTTCCTTCTCCGTTGGCCTGGTCATAGTAATATACGGACCCAATAGTTAATAACTCCATGTAGATGTTGGGTTCATGTGTTCCAGAAAAAATACTAATGTTTTTTTCTTGATATTCCTCTCATAGCAAGCGTGTCATCATTTCTTTGTTCGTTGGGTGGGTGCAGGATCCAGGAAATATCGGCACATTGTTGAGGTCTGCGATGGCATTCAACTGGGTGAGTTATTTTCTCGGATAATTTGGGTTACTAGGAAGTTGAAACTTTGCACACAAACGGAAGAGTAACATATTCCATTTTTTTTAAACATACGTCATTAGAAGTATCCTTTATTCAGAAAAAAAAGGTTGCACAGTCAACTTTTTTATTATAACTTTCTCTTGATTTGGAATATAACTTTATATATATATTCTCTTGATATGGAATATAGCTTGCACTGTTTTCTTAAACTTCAAAAAGTTTAAATTTAATTAAATTTCATTCATAGCCTCATCTCTTGAAGGCATTTACTTCCTGTTCCTTCAAAAATAACCTTGGGAGATTGTGGATACTCGGCTGTTTAATTTTCTTATCTTCTGTTCTGTCACTTTCTCTATCTGTCTCTCTACAGGATGGCGTGTTTCTTCTTCCCGGATGCTGCGACCCTTTCAATGAGAAGGCTCTAAGAGCAGCCAGGGGTGCCTCCTTTCAACTTCCCATCTTCTCTGGAACCTGGGCTCATGTGGAGGCTCTCAGGGCTCACTTTGGAACGAAGATGCTCGCTGCTCACCCGGAAGATACTGCCGATAATAGTAGAGAGAGAGTTTCTCTTTCTCTCTCTGATAAAATGGCTGGCTCCTTGGAGAAAGTTCCCCTGTGCTTGGTCTTGGGCAGCGAAGGCCAGGGCCTCTCCCAAGAAGCCATAAACGGGTCTGAACTGGTCACCATTCCCATGGCTGGCGACTTTGAATCTCTCAATGTGTCTGTGGCTGGTGGGATTTTTATGTTCTCTCTTCAAAACCTGGAGAGAGCTGATCCTTGAGATTTTCCGGAATTGGGTGTGTTTCTTTATTTTTCTACCCTTGATTTGGTTGACCAAATCTCTTTCTAAGTTTACCTGCCCTGTGTCTTGCCCTCTGTTGCCTTGATGTGGTTGACCTCTTCAGTATCCCCTTGATTTTTTAAACCCAAAACTCTTATAGCAAACAAGTATTGCAAGCCTACTCAACACATTTACTTTGCTACCTGTTCTTGTTCTTGTACATCTCTGTCGTGATCCCTACAATTTGGCAACATAAGCTGTCCAACATTGTCACTGTGAAACTGAGGAAGTCCAGGCTTACACCAAGTTGACGGCTACTAGAATGTCATCAATCAGGATGATTTCTTGTCCACCTTGTCCATGATGTTTTAGGCATGCATTTGGTTGGCTTTCTAATCAATCAAGCATTTGGTTGTTTTAGGCAAGCATTTCGTGGAGTTTGGCCAACATCTCTGTCTGCTCATTGTGGTTGGGTTGGACTAACTTGTATCATCAACATCGGGCATTAAGTTATTAGTGCTGCTAAGGCTAGCTGAAGTTGCTCTGAAACTGGAGGAGTCTAATTATCTGACTCGTTTATTCCCTGAGCTGACTGGAAAGGTCTCAACTTTGACAGCTTTCTGACATATTGCTGAAGCTGTTAATCCAATTACATTTCCCATGGCGTCCGAAGCACTCAAGTTAACATGATTCAACCTACTGAATTGAGATATTTCATTTAGCTTATATTGAATGACTGTGGACTTAGAAACTATCTACTGGAAGTAAAGCAGTTAGCACACCAAATTATACCATGTGGGAGATCAATGGCGACATTGTTCTTGCTAGGCTCATCAAGAGTATGATTGGTAGATTATCCTTAAAAAGTAGGACCCTGCTACACGGGCAACCGGTTGCCCCAAAGGAATCTTGGGCAACCGGGACACGTCGGAAAAAATACTCCTTAACCTCATTTCTCATTTTTCAAAATTTTTTTTGGCGCTCTTCTTTCGAGCTCTCTCTCGCCCCTTTCATTTTCTTTGGGGCAAGCTCTCTTCCCGGTGACCCTCCGGCGATCCTCCAAGATTCTCAAGATTCCACGGGCGGTCGTTGTCGATCCAGAAGATCTGCGGCCCGTGGAATCCGGGGTTGAGCACAAATCCCTGCTGGCTGCAGTTCCCCCGCCGCGCTAGGAGCGGGAAGAGGAAGAGGAAGACAATCGCGATTAGCAACCTGGGGAAGCCGATTTCCGCCAGGCGATGCCGCTGGCGCGAAATTGGGCATTCTAAGATGGCCGTCGCGTTCACACGCGTGTCTCTGTGGCCGGGGCTAAGATCACCTTCACTGCGACTCCTCCTCGTCCGCCGGACCAGCCATGAACACTTCATCCGAGTTCGGGTTCAGAGAAGTGGAACGCGGGCCGGGGAGGAAGACGAAGACGATGAGGTCAGCCCGGCCTCGTCCATCCGACGACTCGGACTGGTCCATCGGCTGGCTCGAGCCCCACACGCCCGACTTCTTCGCCGACGCCGAGCCACCCGAGCCCGACCCCGAGTCCAGCTTCGCCGTCCTCGTCCCCTGCTACGCCCGCCCCCCCGGTGACCACGCCACCGACCTCTCTCCCAACCTCCTCCCCGGTCAGTCCAAAGATCGAACGAAAGAACAAACCAACGGTTTAATTGAATCTCCGTTTACTTGTTCTGATCTTGCGGTTGGATTTTCTCGCAGATGGAAACCTCTGTGTTGAGTATCTCCTCTCCGCTCTCACGCAGAGCTGAAAGAGACCAAGGCTCAAATTCTTTATGTAAATCAATGCCGGCCTGTGGGGCTAATCTTGTTATCGCTGTAAATATTTGTTCTTTATACAAGTCTCTGTTCTCCCCTCAACTAGTCCCACTCAAAAAGAGAAAGAGAAAGCAATATTTGATCTTATCAACACGCAAACATACAGAACATACAATTATTACAATGATGCTGGTATAGCTAGTGGGAGAAGGAGATTCGGTGTGCTATCTTCGGCGCTGTAGAGACCCACATGGTGCATCAGATCCTGAACATTCCAAAACTACTACCCGTTAACCATGCTGTTGTGTGTTTATTTATCTAATCTTGGGGTTAATAATCAGGATTAGGATAGGGAGAGATGATTAGAATAGACCTAGGGATGGCCGTGAAGGCCGAAGGTGGCGCAGCTTCTGGATTAGACGACGATGTCCTCGAGCGGCGCCGCTAGGCTGACATTGCGCGCTGCCAGCGTCGTCGCGACGAAGTCGAGCACGCAAATGTCTGTGCAGATGCCCAACACCAGAATCTGCGAAACCCAACATATAAATAATTGACACCTTATATTAGGATAATCTAAATAAATGACACCCTTATCGAGAAGAAAGATAGATATCTCACCACTTTAATCTGCTTGGTTTTCACCCATTCCGTGAACGCGTTCGAGTCGTCCTCCCTGATCGATCCGACGAACCCGTCGATGCATGATTTTCGCCTCAGCGACACGTTCTCCGCCCCTTCCAGCCACTTCAACTCTGTGCGTTCCCATGGATGTTTACTAAGATGCATGCATGGATGGATAGTTTCAAAGATGCATGGATGGATGGCTAGATTGTTACGAAGATGCGAGGATGGAACAAGCTAAAGGATTAGGATTTTCTCTTCTCAAGCCCAATTCCCAAATTGCCAATCTGGGATAAAGCCAATAAAATTGCTAGGAGATTTAAAACGAATTGTCAAGTCTCTCTGGCTTTAAGTTGGAAAAAGTTAATATCAATCCATTCAGCAAAGAAAAATTCAAATGAGAATTGTCAGTTGGATGCATCCCGTGTTACACAAGCATGCGCTAAGTTGTGAGGTAAAGATGAATAAAAATACTCTCATTTAAATGATTCAAAATGAAGATGTATTCATTGTAGAATTTCAGAGTATTTATGCAATAAGATGGATGAAGAAATAGAAAAATATCGAACATTACCTCTCTCTATTTGGCTTTAAAACAGTCGTCGATTTCATCTTTCCGGTAATCACTAACATGGGCCCGCAACTTCAAGACTTCATGGCTTTCTTGAGAAAGGCGAGACTGCTCTTGAACTACCTACGTAATAGGTGTCGACGGAGTTGACCGGGAGACTATCAAACTGTTTTACACGTTCTGGCGTTGTGCCCTTGTTGCCCGCAACTAGAACAAGTGACACCCCTCTGCTTCTTTTTACTTTGCAGCTGCTCTGCCATGCTTATGTAGCGCTTGTTCCCTATTTTGGGTCGTCTTTTGCAGCGAGCTTTCAACGGATTTCTAACAATATCTTCCTATAAATCAGATAATGCACGGTGCGATGTTTGTAGGTTTCTTTCAATAGTTTCACCCAAAACAATCATTGATGCCTTGTACAACTGAAATGTGCTCTCGGTTCCAATTGAACGGTGTAAAATGAGCTTCGTCAGAGCGGTTAGTTCAGACAGACGTTGATCTTCGGTCATTCCTTGTGTAGCCCTGACTTCAGAGCTGGGTCGCGTAGCCAATGCAGTATCGATGAAGACAGACCGAATATCCACAGTTTCACAGACCTTTTTCCAGCGACGATTAAACATTGAGACAGGGTATGATAATACGTTATTGTGACGAAAACAACACAACATGTTTCTGCATACAATACCGAGCCAAATCGCCTTCCTACAGCAGCACGTACTTTGCTCAACGGAGCCAATGGATATCCTCACAACACGAAATTTGTTTGAAAAGTCTTTGTGACTGATTAGGAAATATCCCTGATCTTTGGAATCATCTACAACACAGGTATATGAAAGCGACATTCCTGATTCAGCTTTGAGAAGAACTTGGGCATAATTTATTAGTATTTGAAGAGCGTCATTAATTAGAGGATCCATTGATGCTTGGTCGAACTTGGTGGAAAGCCTAGCTTGGGACAACTTCTCTCGCGATCGTGTTTCGACTGCATCGAAACCATCAATAATGCCCAATAGAGACGAATTCGATAATAACACGGATTTGATCTGACAGTTGACCATCTCCTGGCGTTGTGTAGAAGACACACCTGCGACAAAGTTGTTATGGGTGTAGGCGAATGCCCACTGCTTCTTTTTTCCCTCGAGAACTCGAAGATAGGATTCTGCCGCTTGCCATTTTGACTTCAATGTTGAAAATTCAATCTCGAATTCATCAACATCTTCAATGGACCCGACCCTCCAGAAATCATTCATGAATCCGCTGAAATTGGCCCTCAAAGGGCTAGCTAGAGCACGAGTGATATTCTGAGAAATGTGGAATCTGCACAGTAGATGGATTGTACTGGGCCAAATGTCCTTAATAGCTCGGGCCAATTCCATATCGCCATCTGTAAACAAGACGGTGGGATCGAGATTCGTATATGATCGAAATTATTGAAAAGCCCAAGAGTAGGACTCAAATTGCTCATTGGACAAAAGACAACCAGCAGTCAATACTGTTAAACCGTGGTTATCGATCACTGTGAACAGCACTAGAGGCATGCCAAAGCGATTCGTCTTGTATGTAGCATCGATTTCTAAAACATCGTTGAACTGCACATACTTCTCTTTGCCATTAGGTGAAATCCAGAAAACTCTCTCCAGGCGAAGTGTGTCATTGTTCAATTGGAAATTGAAGGACCAACCATTATTGGACTTCTCGTTCAATAATTTGACAAAGTCGTTAGTCTCGCGAGCTCTGCTAGAAGATTTTTGTAACAAATTCTGAGCATCTCTTATTGTCCACGTAATTGGAACATCTGGGAAATGCTCTTGCTCTATCAATGTCTTGATTTGAGAGCAACTGAGCATGCCAAGTTCATTTAACTCCAGCATTTTTGTTTTCACTACGTCCGGAATGAAGCAATTTTGCGGCATTTGGGCCAATTCAACTTCAGTAAAAAGATCGTGATTGTGCTGATTATTTATCTGATACACTTCATAGACGCCCGAGGCTTGATTTAACCGCAACTTAATTACGGATGGACATTGACATTTCAATGTCCTCTTCTCTCTTCGTCGATGCCTGACCACCACGAAAACAAAGAAACCTAATGAATTTCAAGTGCTTGGAACTCTTCTGACCAAGGGGGCAGTTGGCATACTCGGTACACTTCTCACGTGCTTGCTCGAGTGTTTCAAAGACATCTCCAACGGATAATTTCTGAGTTTCTACATAAGCCAAAATCAAGTTTCTACAACTGTTCAAACTCCTTAGAACACCACTAGATGATGCAGGCCAAACATGAGCAATCGACGTTCGACGACAGGAGCAACATCTAATACTCTCGTGCCAGCACTTGCATCTTCATATATCATAGCAACCCCAACTTCAGCACCCTTCATTGCCGTTATTTGGCACTACAGTTAAGGGAACAAGAGTACAAAGTGGGTATTACTATGGTTCAGTTCATGTTCTATCGAATGATTGACAAAATACTGGCTTCTATCAAACGGAACATAGTTGATCCATGTTTTATCTGTTACAAAACTTTCTGACTATCAGTGCATATCATGTAGCATGGCATCAATGTAAATCCACAAATCCATTTTCATGCTGCAAGTTTATGTAATGACTTTTAATCATGTTTGCCTAAGATTGTAGCCCCATTTCACCAAATTATCTCTTTCCACATATACATTTTTGTACTTGAAGAAAAAGGCGAGCAAGGTAAAGATACAAAGGCAAGAAAAGAAATTTTCAGACAAAGAATAAAAAACAGCACAAGCGAGGGCTCGGTTTAGAGATGAATATATCTACAGTCTCCGTCAACTCAGTGAAATCAGCACTAAAGAAAGCATTCATACAAAGCAGTGTGAAAGAGCAGACAAACATTTAAAGCAATGAAGCTGTAGTGTGCGCTATATTACCTCAATTTTCTGTCACACTCTTTGTCCTATGGGTGAGGAACTGCCCAGAAGGCATGTTCCGGCAATGTACTATCACGTTCATATGAATGCATTTTTTTCTTAAAAAAAAAAGATAGCTAAAGGGATAGATAGATAGATAGATAGATCGCGTTTCCTAGTTGCCCATGTAGCAGGGTCTTCCCGGGCAACCGGTTGCCCCAAAGGAATCTTGGAGAGATAGATAGATAGATGGAGAGATTGCGGAAAATGCAGAGGAAGTAGGGTCCTACCTTGACTCGTCTTTCCCGGTGCGTCATCGCGTTTTGTCTAAGCAACCCCAGAGATCCATAGCTAGATAGATAGACAGATAACTGGAGAGATGGAAAAAGAGATGGCATTGACAGCGAAGATCGTCTAAGCAAGTAAGCAACCCCAGATATCCATAGCTAGATAGATAGACAGATATCTAGAGAAAGGGAGAAGGAGATGGTATTGACAGCGAAGATCATCTAAGTAACCCCAGAGATCCATTGCTAGATAAATAGACAGATAACTAGAGAGAGGGAGAAGGAGATGGTATTGACAGCGAAGATCGTCTAAGCAACCCCAGATATCCATAGCTAGATAGATAGCCATATAACTAGAGAGAGGGAGAAAGAGATTGCATTGACAGCGAAGATCGTCTAAGCAACCCCAGAGATCCATAGCTAGATAGATAGATAGATATTTAGAGAGAGGGAGAAAGAGATGGGTAGATGAAGAGAGAGATATACATAATTACAGAGAGGCAGAAAGAGATGAATAGATAGAGGTATAGATCGATAGACAGGGAGAGATGGATAATTAGATAGAGGGAGAAGGAGATAGACGAAATATAGAGAGAAGGATTGATAGATAAATAGGGTGAGGGGGAGTGAGAACGAGTTATAGATAGAGTGCGATAGAGATAGAGCTGTATAGATAGAAAAAGAGAGAGATTCTCACCGTCGTTGAGGATGGCAATGATCAGCACCATGAACGGTGAAAAGTCAAACTTCCAAATCAGGGCGATGAGCATAAAACCAAGCTGTAATATTCGGGAAATAAAATGAAAATCAGCATATTAACGATTATAAAAATCATGAAAGACCTTGTTCCTATGTTCACATGCTTACCACAATACGAATCGTCATGGAGACCGCGTAAATCTACAAGAGGTGAGAGAACTAAGCACACACTTAAGCCAATATGGCTAGGATTAAGGTATAAACGAAGAGATATAATACGGGAAAGAAGAGATACCGTGTAATTCTTCATCTTCTGGAAGATGGAGCATTGAGCGGAAAGAGCATTCCCACTCTTCTGTGATTGTGGAAGCCGGAAACTCTCCTAAGAAATGAAAAAACAAACAACCCATTTAAATCTGAAGAAAAAATGATGGAAAATTGCCGGAGACGAATCGTTGGTGACGGACTTTCGTTCTTTCTCTTGACGGGATTCTGTGAACTGCCTTCCGCGGCTTCCGCTCTTTGGGTCCTCCGAAGCAGCCGAGGAAGCCGGAGGATGGATCAATCAGGGAGGACGGCTCGAATGCGTTCACGGAATGGCCGTGGCGTTGGATTGTTGGCGGATTTGGATTGTATGCGCTGAAGGGGCTTTCCGGAATCTTGAGAATCTTGGAGGATCGCCGGAGGGTCTCCGGGAAGAGAGCTTGCCCCAAAGAAAATGAAAGGGGCGAGAGAGAGCTCGAAAGAAGAGGAGCGCCAAAAAAAATTTTGAAAAAATGAGAAATGAGGTTAAGGAGTATTTTTTCCGACGTGTCCCGGTTGCCCAAGATTCCTTTGGGGCAACCGGTTGCCCGTGTAGCGGGGTCCTAAAAAGTATGTGAATTTCATGACAATAACACAAGTATGGGAATGATGTACTCAAAGTTGGGGTAATCGTTGTAGTTGATATCTGAGTTAACCAATACAGTTTATAAAACATGTAGTTGTAAAATAATATGGCTACCTAATTATGAACAAGGGTTGTCTCCACAAGGAACATGCATTATGAATTTAAAGCATTTTCAAATGGAAGTTAGTGAATGATAGATGATATTTTATAAGTTATGAATATAGTGAGATGGGGAGGATGTAATGTTATTAATAATTCTTATAAGAATCGAATAAGAGGGCATGATGAATGATGATGAGTGCATTAAATAATGATGGGTGACATGGATGCAAGAGTATGTGTATTAATAAATGTGGATGAAAAATTAAGAATACATGAATGTTGAGACGAAGATGATGACATAAGCCCAAGAATGCTCATTGTAGATCCTTAAATTCCGCCAGGATCAAAGCAATTTGTGACAGCGAGAGAGCCCCTCAACTTCTCTTTCACCTTCTAAGTTAGATCTAGGGGGTCTATTTATAGATCAGATGATTAGATGTATCTAGGAGAGAAAGATGAAGATACCCTGAAAATTCCAGCCCAAAATTCAATTTGGATTATTAGATATCATATTTTTTTAAGTTGAATCGTTCTCAATCGTTGTCATTTTTTCCTTTTCAATGATCAATGTGATGAATTTATATGTTTTTAGGAAACCCAAGAAATAAATTTATATCAAAATGAATCTTAAATATATATGTTTCGAATTAAAAAACTTTCTGAATATAATGTTTGAAAAATCTAAAAAATTATATTCTGACTGACTCAAAAAATTATTTTCTTAACAAATTTAGGGTCATAAAATTCTTGAAACATATATTCTAACTTATAAAAGTATTTTATTCAAGATTATGATGTCAAGAAATTCCTTTGTAATATCATTAATCCATAAAAGTTGTATATCATTATAAAAATAGGTTTAATTATTTGAAGCTCTTTATCAATAATCCATAAAAGTTGTAATTAATCAAGTAAATTGTGTGTTATTACGGACCTCTTCATAACAACAGTCAAGAATAATCATCACTGACGGTAAATTTATGAATCGGAGGTTCTAGCATCTCATCTACTTGAAGAGGACATGATGGTGACATAGAACACATACGAATGTCAAATTCAATCTCTTTGGATAAATATAGATCATTATTTACCTCGTGTTCTTTGGTATGTATATATATTTGAAAGATTTCGAAATTCAATTTCTTATGTTACTTTACCTAAGCTATGAAGCCCTTGAAGCCATCTTGAACAAATAAAGAATCTGATGGATATTATGTGGCCGTCAAGCCAATCACACTACCATGTTTGTTTAAGTTCATTGAATAAAATACTTGCGTTCATTATTATTCAGTGTGATGTTTATAATGAAGTCCATGAATACGTGCAATGACTTAGTGAATTATGATGAGATCATAATACAGTGATCACTACTTTTTAAACATGTATTCTAAATATTCCTATTCGATGGATAGTTGAGACGGACATCAAATTATCCGGATAGAATAACACTAGTCTGTCCTACTTATACGATAAGTATAGCTGATCTTGTGGCTATTAGTGTGGCAACATTAAGGACATATAATGGGTGCTATTTGGAGAAAGAGTTCACTGAATTGATCCGTATGAATCCGTGAATGGTATTATACCTAAACATCAATCAGGTTTATTCAAGTCACGGTTGTATAAGAGATCCACTGACCTGAGGCACCAAGGAGATCTCGTGAGTGGATGACTACATTTTGACTATGACTTACGAGCCTCTAGTCATGTGATTCAAATAAGTTATAGATCGGATGTAGTAAGAAGCTTATGGAGATGATTGAGTGGTCAAGATGGGATCATCTGCCCTCGGTATAAGAAGAGATTGACTCAAGGAAGACGATGCAGAAAAAATCCCTGGCCAGGGTAGTGAGGATATTGGAGAAGGCGTTCTCCAATAATCCCCATTACACATTAGTACTAATCAAAATGACGGATTAGGGCTCGACGATAAACCATACACTAAATTGTTTGAGAGTCTTGCGCGGATGATGGATTATACGTATACGGTAACCGATGACGGTAAGGGTTCCATAAGAGAGTTCGAGACTACTCGGTATCTTCTAGAGCACGAGGTGTAGCTTAGCACCCCACGGCTGGAAACTTAACCTATCGATTGGGTTAAATTGATCCTTATTTAATTTATATATATGTTTATAGTAAATTAATAAGGTTGGTCAATAAATGTTATTGGGCCATTAAAGTTATTAACTAGAATGATACATGGGCCTAGAGGATCACACGCACAAGGTCATAAGGGCATTGGTGGATATATTTTACTTTGGGGTTTTTTGAGAAAAACCTTAAGTGAAATATAAAGAGGGAAAGGGGTCTCATTTGAAGCACCCATGCAAGCCTAACTTGAGAGCCTCTCCCCTTCTCCACTCTCTTCTAGATTTTCAAGAAGAGTTGAATAAGAAGATGTGGAGATCCAAGCGCCGAGTGATCGCGTGGATACTTCTAGAGGTTGGACGCGTGAACAGCTTCAGAATGATCTCGGAGTGGCAGAGTCAAGGGTGGAACGAGTTCCCCAAAAGGTACTTTCAATTTTTGTTTTAAAGATTGATTGAGAAATGATCGACCACACTTCCGCATCCATGGATACGTGATTTCCATGGACTAACCAAGGCATTGAGCCCAACAGAATCCACTATATGGACAACACAATGAAGATAGTGATTGAAGAATAAAATCAGCCCAGCTTGTTGAATGGAGGGTCTAAGGTCACACATACTAAATTCTTGTTGTTTATGCAGACACTACTGAGACACCAAAATACAAATTGTAGAAGGCCTATCAGATACAAGACAGAGATTAGAAGTGGAAGCAGAAAATCCCATTCTATACCTATTCCAAGAAAGGTGGCCACACAAAAGAGATATTTTTATTCACATAAAAACATAATTAAAAATACTTGGCAAAATCATCCAAGAAGGGAGAACATAAAAAATGGGGAAAATGTGACGCACATCAAAATAAATCAATAAAAGAGGCTTTCATTCTTGAAAACTTCCACTTTTTTTTTGTTTTGTACTCATTGTTAATTATATACGCTTAGACTGAGAATATCCAAAAAAAATTTCCTCTTTTGTATAGCTTAGAGTTGAGTAGATTTTTTTTTCACATCTTCTTGGAGTTTTACTGAAATTTGGGACTCACATAAAATAAATATTTATTTAAAGATGCAAATGAGATAAATAAAGAAGCACACGCCACATGTTGGATCAGAATAGGAAACCCAAACCATGTACAATACAGAATAATTCCATCTTTGGAGGCCGTTTAAGGCTTATTATGAGAAAGGTCAAATAAAGAAAAGAGTTGTGGACCTAACCAAAATTTTGAATTTTTAAAATATGTATCCAAATATCGACGATCGGGATGTGTAGTCAGACTGGATATCAAGCCATCCTAGTTCTGGACATCTCTGGAAATAAATCCACGGGCAAGAGGAAATATGATAATTTTGTTTAACCTCTTTCCTTCTCTCTTTGTATTTTATCTTTCGTATCTTCTCCCAACTTATTTTTGGTTGGTAAGTGCATCATATTTCCTTAATCCATTCTTATTCTACAAGAGTGTTGGGCACCGAGTGCAAGTTTGTTCAAGATTCTTGGAGAAAAAACACAACTCGGCCATAAGGAAAGGAAAAATGTCGTTTTATTTGAAATCACTTAACATTTTCACTAGGAAAACATTATGGAAGATAGCCTAGACATCAAACTTTACAACGCCTATTGATAATCTCAAAATTGGAGTAAAATTACATCGTTGAGAATTTGAATTTAATCAATAAAAATTATAAACCTATATTCATAAATAATTTAATTAGCTAGAGAAGACTAAGGGTCGTCTCCACAGGGAATGTGTGGTAGGGAAGGAAATTCTCTTGATTGGGCGAAGTTGAGAAGATTAAGACTATGTAGAGTGTACAACTTATAAATAGGGAGAGGTAATGGTTATGATAGAGTTAGGAAACTAATTAATGTTTTAGAAATTAGGGTTTATCATGGTGAGAGTGAAGAAATAAGATGGGATCGTAATGTCAATGTGGTGGTAACGTAAACGTGAGTGGATACAGTGGTAAAGATAGAAAGAATGAGGTCGAACGATGGTAGAAATGAGAGATGTAGTGATTTGTGTTTTTTTGAATAAGAAGAAGAGAGGTGTGTGATGAGATCGTTATGGTGTAGGGTGCATGTGCAGATGAGGATGGATGGGGAAGATGAAAGGTGCAGATGGATGTAGATGAGTGATAGATGAAGAATGGAATGATGGTTGATGAAGATGAATGCACTAAATAAGTGCGATGAAGAAGATTCAATGTTAGGCAATAGGCTAAACTTAGATCCCTATATTCCATCGAGATTAAGGTGTCGTCCTGCTGAAGATGAACCTCCCCACTTCTCTTTTGAACTTCTCCAAGCACTAGAGACATCAAGGGACACTTGACGGACGTTCACAAATTCATTTCTTTCAAACTGCCTCTCTAGTAGTAGGTGAGCATAAAGATATTTTTTACAAAGCTCGGGGTCTCAATTTATAGATCCAACCGTATGGATGGATAGAGGACAAGAAGATGACGTTACCTAAAATTTCAGCTTGATCCGAGTTCTGAATGTTCGGATATCAAGCCTGGAAGTTGGATGATTTCTAACGCTTGACTTACATCAAATATTTCTCTCTCCTCATCCTCATCAGCACCGTCACTTTATTCAGTCAGGTTGTCTGGACATTAAATGCAATGATTGGCTCAAATTCCTCCTCGTCATCTGCGATCAATGGTTCTCATCGCACCACATGTCAAGCTGGGAAAAGACAAAAAAGAATAATTATAGTATTTATTAATTATATTATAATTAACTATCTCACAGCTGATGTGGCGGTGCGCCATCACGCGTCACATCAGCATAACTCCCCTTTTTAACGAGGTGACACAAGTGTAAAAATCACGTGTACAAGTGGCACAATATGTGGGGTGACACATAAGTGCCGCTGCAACTTTTGACCATTCCAAGAGAGAAAGGGAGAAAAGGAAATAATACTTGAATTGGTGCTGCCTCGATCAATGGAATACATTTGTTGCGAAAAAGGAGCTCTTTCTTTTGATTCATCCTCGTCAACCTGTGCAGTAAAAAGACAAAAAATGATTTGATATCTTTTAAATGCCATTATTACCAGTGCCAATCATTAGCGATGCAATAATGATGTTACGTGAATAATTTTCTAAGTCATAACATGATTTTTATGGATTTTTCTCAAATCATTATATCTAACTATGATTCGCTGTCATTCGACAAATCAAACTTTGGCACGTAGCATCACAAAATTAAGGAGCTAAAATATCAAATTCATATTTAATAAAATAAAGGCCAAAAAATATAATGAGTATATATTTTGATAGAAAAGTCATATCTTTACAAGTTTAATGTAAAAAATTCCAGAAAAATCATATTAGGACTCAAAAAATTATATTATTTCATAATCTGTTGTCATAAAATCCCCATAAATACATAAAAATTCCAAAAATTCAGAATATAATTCTAAAAACGAATCTAATCATTTTAAGCTTGAAATTGCATGTTAAGATACTGTAAATATACGTGTAAATAAACATGTAAATATAGTCATACTAAGCTTTTGAAATCACATGTTATCACCCACTAAAAAAATGTTCTGCATGAGTCTCAATTAAAAGTGAAACTCATTTATCCTCAAAACCCTTTAAAATATTCAGTGTTCACTCAATTGATAAGGTCATTGGGATGAGATTGGGAAGAATGGATGACAGTGAGGGCTTATATATGGACAACATGCCAGACACTATATTTATTGTGGAAAGCCTTAGAACACACAAAATATTAGTTATGAAGCTAGATGAAATCTTTAAGCTGCACTGACATCTTTATACATTTGTCAAGAAGAAGAACATCATGAAGGAGGAGGATCGACCACTGAGTTGGAAAGACCTGTAAGTCTAGACTCATTAATGGTAAATTAAGGTATATTCATAATTTATAAAAATAAAATGTCTTTCCTTATTCTGAACTTAAGATACATTGTATAGGTATTCCATCAAAGGTTTCTTGGGAACCTCATCAATGAATACACCCTCGTAAGCCTTCCTTGAATGTGAAGGAACTTCTTGTTTCCTACCCTTGATCTAGCCAATTGTTCAATCTTTTGTGGATATTTTTTTCAGAAGAGATAAAAAAATTTCATCTCTAGAGTCAAGGTAAGTGATTCTTGAATCTTTGCTTTGCAATACCTACAAATGTGAGAAACAAATATCATCTAAATTTCTTAACAACCTTACCTTTAATACTTTGTGGAGGATATTCTCAGTTACTGTTATAGATGTTGATATTTAAATGATTATTTGTGATGCTTTTCATATTTATAACACAACCAGGTGTTTTAACATTTGAATAGTATTCAAGCTCATTATCCATTTTCTCTTGTCTGTGCTGATGTACATACTCTGTATCAGTCACATCTATATCATGATCTAGTTGATTTATGTTTAATGATTTTCCAATGGGACTTGGCATTATTGTTAGTGAAATCAAGTTTAAATCAGAGGCATAGTACATAAATCTTCCTATGTCTATACCATTCAATAAAATGTGGTATCAGAGATTAAAATTGGCTATATTGAGGAAATGATAATAACTCTGAGTATCTTTGAGAAAACTCGAATCATTGTATTAAATTCATTAATTTTCAATATTTATTTGCACTAAAATGATTATAAATTCTAGCTATCAAGCCTAAAATGATTTAATTGAATCTTGGAATACCATTCATATATTTTAAAAACTTTTAGCATGTGTATAGAATGTTTTGATATCATATCCAAAAATAAAATAGTTTTAAAAGTGATAATATATATTTATATTTTTGACATCAAATTTATAAAAAAAATAATTGGCTAAGTAGGAATATATATTTTTAGAATTTTTCAGATTATTTATAAATAAATTAAATGTGTAAGTTAGAATATATATTTGCAAAATTTCTAACAGTAAATTCATAAGATCAATGCATGGTTTATTGGTGACTTTTATTAATTGTTCTCGAGGACATGTAAGTTGATGAACATTTCTCCCTATAGTATAAATACTAGGTGGTATCCTCATTTGATACCCATATAGTTGTCATACTATTCATTAATAATGTGCCAAATCTTTCTTGAGCATCTATATTTGATAACTCATACCAGAAAGATAGTGGAAATGTTTGGATAAAATTATAATACTCGGCATTATTTTATATTTATTAAATCACTTGTAGAATTTATTTTCATAGTCTGTTTAAATTAATTTTTGTGTATCATTGCTGATGTTTCAGAAATAAAATTGATGAAAAAATGGAAATCAGATACTCTTTGGATTATGCATAAAACTCAGGTTATTCTAAAAATATTTGAGAACTATTAGAGATTTTTTTCAATAATTTGATTATCATTTGATTAAATTTAGGAAAATGGAACATTTAATTATACACATTGTGAAATAGAAATGCACATATATTAATTTTTTACTACAAATTTGTTGACATAACAAGATGGAAAATTGTGAATCATGATTACATATATAAATTTATTCAATGAATGAAATTAATCTCTTAAAAGTTAAAGAAAAGATACATGAGAAGTAGGGAATGGCACGTCCGGGATGTGACGCCCTAGACGTGATGGAACGGATGATGGAATGTGATGGATGGTGACGTGACAAAATTGTCGTCACATCACCGTCCCATCACGCATCTCAGCATATACAAAAATTCCTTCATGTTATGTCACACGTCCCTCCGTTGGGCGTCCCGTCACGTCCACGCCACCGTGACGACGTCACCGTCACCGGTGACGTGAGAAAACCCTCCCTCTATTGCTCCTCTTTCTCTCTTGTTCCTCTCTCCCGGCGACGTGAGATTATGTGAGATTTCGGCAATTCTCTCTCCCTCTTCCTCTTTCGCGCACTTCTCGCTCTCTCTCTCTCCCTCGTTCCTCTCTCTCAGTCTCTCCATCTCGCTCTTCTCTCTCTTTCTCTAGTTCTTCTGTCTCCCTCTTTCTCTCTTTTTCCTTGCTCTTCTCTCTCTCTACATCTTTCTCCCTCGTTCCTAAGTGAGCTAAGAATTGATAAGCCAAAAATAGAGGTGAATTTTATGCAATTTTAAACCCTTGTCATTGTCAATTCTTACCTCATACAATAAAATTATAAAACCTCACTAAAGATGTACAATGATGAGTAGAGGTATCGTCCAAGAGAGGCAGTAAGGAGTTCAATTCAATGATTTTCTTGATAATTTAACCTTAATAGAATCAATTTGATCTTCAATGAAGATCAAATCAACCGAATTAGACAAGGAAGTTAGAGATGGAGGTAGAAGAGATGAGAAGAGTAGAAGAAATAAGGGGACTCTAAGTTGAATTTGATCCAATTGAAAGGATCAAAGAATTCAATTAGAGAGGTTAAGAAGAAAAGAATTCATTTGAAAGATTTGGTTGGTTGGTTTTTTGTTGGTTTGATAATTCAGAACTAACTACACTATTGGATAATAACAAAAAAAGGAAATTTTAATATCCTATAAATTAAAGTTTTTTTTCTTTAGTTTTCTTTTGAAATGCACTTGAATACCCAGTTAAATTTCTCAATTACTCCTCTCAATCCTAATCAGGGCTTGTACATGCCGCTCAAGCCAAGCGATTTAGAAATTCAGAACATAATCAAGAAGAACAATCATGAAATTAAACTAACATCATCCAAAATGCACCACAAATTCAAATACAATAAAGAGA
Source organism: Wolffia australiana (assembly GCF_029677425.1). NCBI lineage: Eukaryota > Viridiplantae > Streptophyta > Magnoliopsida > Alismatales > Araceae > Wolffia > Wolffia australiana. The sequence continues at coordinate 2,963,210 of NC_135840.1, forward strand.
AAGGTACCAAACAGGTTGATCCAGGCTGGGGCTCCTCTCTGTCTTGTAGCTGTGATAGAGAACCATCCAGAATGACCCCCTCCTCATGAAATTTGGCTTTTATACTTAGGTTAAATGGTAAAAATTACCATTTTACCCCTAATTAGTAATTAATTTTTCTCTATCAATGTAGGCTTGGTCTCAATAATCCAATGGTACAGATAGAAAGAGGGGATCAAGACGAGCAAAACCATAAAAAAATCATCTCAATCGGACTTCTGGATCAAAAGTTATGAATAATGAATTTAAACCAATATTAGTCACTGGATTTAAATCCATTTATTTATAATTTTTTTTAACCTGCACGCTGACGTGTCGTCCTCTGATTGGCCGGAGACCCTTCAACTTCTCCAGGCGGGTGTGTTCTCGTTGCGCCACATACCCCCTGGCGAAAATAAAAACAAAGAAAAATTTTAATCGTCGCGATTTGTATGCTTTTTGATACGCACGTACATGTGCATTCCTTCTTCACTCTTTCCATTTAGAATTCGCCACGTCACCGCCCGTGCACGCGCGTTGTACGCGCCGTGCGGGCGGTGAACTTACCTCCCGGTGCTGGTCCTCATCAAGCACCGTCGGATTCTCATCCGACGGCCACGATGAGGCCATGTCGGTCGGTCGAAAACTTCCTTGCGGTTTTGTAAAAAGATCCTTCTTAAAAACTGGAATGCCGTATGACGCCGCCCACAGGTAATTGTGTATATGCCCTTTGTGCACTCTCTCTCCTCTGGTTTTTTTCCTAAAAACATTGAAACAAATATTAAATCATTTGCAATAAAACCCTAGAAAAATTTAAATGAAATCTTTAGGCCTGCAACCACGACCGAGAGCTGTTTTTGAGGGCATCATTGCAATTAAAATTTTTGAAAAGCCCTTCAAAGTTCAAAAATAATCTTAATAGTCATTTTTTCCCTTATAAATATATCTTTTTTCTTAATAAAAAATGTATTTCTTCCTCAAATAAATCTCACAAAAATTCAATAACATCCTAAAAAATTCTAGAAAATTCTAGAAAATTCATTGATTCATCCCTGTACTGATAATTCTCGAAATTAAATATTAAACTTGCCATTTTCATTCAAAAATAATTAATTCAAGCTCAAAGAAATCCCTTAAAATTCATAATAATTAACAAAAATTTAGGGAAAAATCAGGAATCATTTGAAAACATTAAATTTATGTAAATACATGATAACAACCCCATTTTAAGCTCTTTAATTGTATAAAATTGTGCAAATAGCATGAAATAAATACCGAATTTAGGGTGTTATCACTCACACAAAATTTGAGAAAAAAAAGAAAAAATGGCATGATAAATTTGAAAACATATACTTTAATTCATAAAAATCTCTAAATTTGTGACTTCCATAATCATTGAGTTACAAATTTCATGTCAAAGATTCTAAACAATTTTTTTGCAAAAGATATGTTTTTATGTATATAATTTAATAAAGTTCTAAAGTTATAGAATCTGATTTTATTTGATTATTTTATTTGTGAATATGATGGTTAAGACTTCCATAAATTAAAAAAATATAGAAAAATCATTATACTTTATAAAAAAATCAATTTAATATGGATAACACACATATTAATAATAATTTTATTGTAAATACATATTGATAGTTTATCAAGTGAATCGAATAATTAGTGTGTTATCAATATGGGTGGATGTGCATGGATGAATTTGGATACATAGATATGGATGAATGTAGATGTCTGTATGAATGTGTAAATATGGATATGGGTGGAGAGATGTTGAGAAGAAGACAACAATGTAAATCTAAGGGATTCACTATATATCCTGATTATGTGCCATGATTAAGACCATTTGTGGATGCAGAAGAGCCCATCAACTTATCTTTTGCCCTCCCACTTCAATCAACGACTTTCACCAAGAAATTTGATGTATATCAAAATCACTTTCTCACTCAGCCTGTCAGAGTGATTCCAGGATGATCTTAACGTTAGTATATGGATCTATGAAAACTTAATTATTGAATAAGTTATATAGAACTTGGTAATTTGATTTTTTATTATAAAAAGGGAATCTACAAATAATATTGAGAAATAAAAATCCATCAAAATTGTATGAACATATATTTGGAGAATATGCATAGGTTGTAATATATTAAAAACTGTGAAAATAAATATCAGTCTATTCTTAGTTCTAGATTATCATCCTTGTAACCTATGGTGAAAATAACTCAGAGAAAAACAAATTCAAGTCCACCTCTATGATCGAGAAAAGGCCAACTTTATTTCCCTTTTAGGATTTCTACATTTGGTAGAGTGCCTTTTGGCTTATGTAATGCTCGATATACATTCAAAAACATAGGCATTCTATGTTAATTTTTTTTAGAAAATATATAAAAAATGAATATTGTAATTTTTTATACTTGGAAGAAGTTGATACAAATGTGAAAAAATTGTGAGAAATATCACATATTTCCTAGGATAACATATTATTTATAATCTGGGGAAATTTGCATTTCTTGGAATAAAATTGGGTCATTTAGGAGAAAATATCAGGGAATCATATATTATAATAATAAAAACTCAAGATATAAGTGACATATAACCTTCCCCTTCCCCGAATATAAAAAAAAAGACTCTGGAGGACATGCAAGTTCCATTATATATTTTGCTCAAATTTCTAAAACATACTAAAATAATTCTTAAACATATATATTATCATATTAATGATGCATTGTACCAAGCCTTTTTTTGAAAAGTATCAATACATAGCATGTTAGAGATGATTCAAGAGTTGAGGTAACCATTTTGTAATTTTTAGTTTCCAAATATCTCTCGATTTAAGGGCCACAAAGTCATACAATTTGAGCACAAATCAATCATCTTATTAAGATCATATCCAGATATTTTTTATTCACTATAATGTTTCTCCCTTGATACAGATTTATTGAACTCAATACTTTTCTTCCATTTTTCGTTTTTTATGGTCTACAAACTAATGCAGTCCATTGAGTTAGATGACAATAAGAGTCACCCGCCTGATGTGTCAGATAGCTTGGCAGGTCAACAAGGAACGACGCCTCGGGACGCGGGACGGGGCGGCTAGGGCAACTGGTGCCTCGGGGCGCGGTTGCAACGGCTGAGCCTGATGGGCCTGGCCGGCTGGCGCCGGCCCATTAGGCCGATTGTCGGCTGAGCCTGGGCGCGCGGTGGCGTGGCCTGGGCGCGGCGGGCGCTGGCGGTGCGGCTGGGCGCGCACGAGGGCGCCGTGCGGTGCTGGGCGTGGCGGCACAGGCGCGGCGACCTGGGCGCGGGCGGCGCGGACGATGCGCGGGGAAGACGCGCGGGCTCGGGCACACGGAGCGGCTGGAAGGTGCCGGAGGCGGCGGAGCCGCCTTCTCAAGGTCTCTCTGACCTCTTCTCTCTTCCAAAAATTATTTTCTCAAAGGGAAAAATCTGTCTTTCTAGTACATAGGGGTTCCTTATATAGGACCCATGAGGAAAATTAGGAGAAAGCACTATGCTTAAAAGATGAAAATTTATCTAAACCTAGGAAAAAAAATGCGGATAGTTGAGGGCTTCGCCATCAATTCTCCCCCTCTTGGAGAACTCGACTCCGTTGAGTTTGTGGAAGACGGAATACCTTGGTGGACTCGAAGAGGCCTAGGTGGAGTGATGGCCTCGTGCAGTAGTGTCTGCCTTTGTAGCTGTCGGCAGCTGCGCTTAGCAGCACGGCAATGGGGGCATCGGATGAGGTGACAGCGTCTCTCGCAGTGGCCTCAAGCATGCGGCAGGTTGCATTCCCTGGCAGCTTTGCCCGCGGGCATTGTTAGCAGCAACGACTATGGCAAGCGACTCATCTCCATCGGCAGCGGACTCAAAGGGCGACGAGCTTCGTCAACCTCTTTGTGCGTCGGTGAGCTCCCACAGATGGCTCTGATACCAATTTGATGCAGGACAACGTCAGAGACGAGGTTCTGCCATCACCGAGGAATGGGGCTCGGTGTCGAGGGTGTTAGGGCCCGACGCCTACTCGCAGGTAGTCGTCTGACACAGGTCTCCTACGGGGGAAGACCTACGATGAGATGCACGGGCAGGGGTGTCGTATGTGCAACTACCGACAAGTCAAAGGGTGCCGACGTCCGGGTGTCGACGGAGTCGGCTGGAGACGGGGTAGACCTCCTGACCCTTGTCCGGACAGACGAGGTTGCTACGGCGCCGAACGGGATATTTCCCGCCAGGTGTTGCTCGCACGTGACGGGCGAACCCAACTCGTACCAGACCAGGTAAGCCTCTCAACAATGATAATTCTTCGCTCGACCTTACATGCTCACCTAAGTCTCACCCGAGCGCGGTAGAGGCAAGCAGAAGTACATTGAAAGAGATAAAAAGACGGGGCAGGACAGGACGACGTACCTCGAAGCCATTCCGGAATACTACGCTCAATCTCGGTCAGCTCGGAGACGAGGCTCGGGGTCGGGTGGAGGCAGCCGCGGGTGCAACCGAGTTGGGCTGGCGGCACGGTGGGCGTGGCATGATCAGGGAGGCGCGGCCGAAGGATGTGGCGATCGTGACGGGGTGCGGCGGGCGCGTGCGGCGAGCACGGCGCGCACGTCCCACGGGTGCGGTGCGACTGGGGCCTCGACGGGCCGACGACGGGGAGCGGATACGCGTTGCGGCGGGCGCAGCACAGTGCGACCGTCGGGTGTGAGTTCAGCCACTCGTCGGCAAGGTCGGGCACGCGAGAGAGGCCGCACATAGAGAGTAGATGCGGCACAGGGGACAGCCCGGCCGGGTGGCCACGGGCAGTGAATGCAAGACGAGGGCGCGGAGCGCCCTGGGTCACCAGCGATGCGGGGGCGCCGACAGAGAGTGACAGGAGTGATCTGCGTGCTATGCGAGGACTCGACGGCGAGCAGGAATGACAGGACGACTCGTCCAAGCAGGACGGTGCGGACCGAGAACGTCGGGTCGTCCGCGGCTGGTGCAACGCAGGCGAGATCCCTGGGTGCGAGCAGCGGGGAAAACCAGGTGAGGCAGCGTGGCTACCGCGCGAGCGGTTGGGTCGGGCGCGGCTACGGCGGGCCGGCGCAGCAGTTGCACCACGCGCAAGCGGCGCGAACGCGACCTTCGGCGCGGCTGGCATGGAACGCAGGCGGGCGACGCTGCCGGGGGCGGCCACTCGAGCTCTGCTGGGCGAGAGCGGCGGCGAGGACAGGTTGGCAGCGCGGTTTCCTCTTCTTCTTCTCCTCCTTCTTTCCCTGCTTCTCTTCTTCCTCCTGGGGTTGGAACCCTAATTCTTCAACGTGAACAAACTTTTCATCTTTCAAATTTCATCGATAGCTCCCTGTTAGGGCACCCATCCTACCCTTATATAGGGGGGGGGGTATGGGGGGCCCTTAGACCAAAAGACCCTTTAACTTGACTAAAACAACCCTTTGACTTAAGGACATGAAAACGACGAGAAGACCAGGGAAAACGAAGAAGAATACAGGAAGGGGGGAGTGGAGATCCTTATAAGGTCGAAGCTCCCTCCTTACACCTGATCATGATGCGTCAGAAAATGACGAACGATGAAAGAAAAACTAAAACAATGAACCGAACAAAGACGAACATAAAAGTGTCCATTACCTGGGGTACTTGAATCCGGGCGTGCGTACCGTCGCCTTAGCTTGTTGAGCTGGCTGAACACGGACGGCTGGTGCTGTCGTGGACGACGGTGACGTCTCCGAAGACGTTTCCGGGGCTGCGGTTGGGGCTGCGCCATCAGTGTTGTAGGTGTAGGCTCTTACTCGAGGAAGGCGTCGAGCTCCAAGCTTGGACGGGATCGCTGTGTGACGGCGATGGTGGCCTCTCGAACCTCGGCCGAATGGAATCAACCCGTAGGGCTCGCATGTAACTGACGGACATCGTAAAGGTAAAGGTAAGACACTCATGACATCGTACTTTCTCTCAAATTGTCTCTCTCACCTACCTAGCCCGAGCGCGGTGGAGTCAAGAAAAAATTATACTACACAAGATAATTAAACGAGTGAAGGGAGAGGACGGTGTACCTCATCTGCATGTGGCTTGTGATGTAGAATCATTGACCGTTGTGGCAGTCAGAGCGGGTGTGGAGGAGATGGTGCCAGAGAGCTGACAACGGCTCGACAGACGATGTGATAATGCTGAAGCGTTGGTAAAGGGGCTGAGGAGAGGAGATGGTGGAGCGTCCACGGAGGTGATGCGACTCGAACAACTCTATTGGACCCGCTAGTGCTAACGCGTGCAGGTCAGCCCAGGTGTGTTGTGTAGCATGAGCAAGTGGCAATGATCCTTCACGTGCGGGAGTGGGGAATCCCGACAACATCCGGTGGCTAGAGGTGGCTAAGCCGTCGCGAACCGGCAGTTGGCCAATTAAGCTTTCAAAGGTCCATGCCCTGACCCAGTTGGACCTGGTTCGGCAGCCAGCTCGTTGGCGTTCACTAGCCGTCGACAATGGGTATAAATCTTCTCAAAGGCAGAGTGCCTGCAATGGTTGAGCCCAGTAAGACAACCACGATCCAAGGGCGTGTGTCGTTGCTTTGGGGAGGCTGCGGCAATTTGGGAAGTTCCCGTAGGCGGCCGTGGGAATTTCAGCAACGGCCAAGCCCTCTCAAGGCAAGCTAGAGCCTAGAGGTCGTAAGCCAACCTAACTAAGGACTAGCCATGGTCGGGGGGGTTTGGAGTTAGAGAGGAAATAATTGGTGCTACGGTGGCATTGATATCCCTAGGAATAGCAAAATTCTAGAAAGCCCCCAGCACACAGAAGAGTGGTAGTGTGGAGGTCTTCGAGTCATGGGAGAATCCCAGTTGGAGTCCCAATTTCGCTTGTGTGGTGCCTTGTTGCGCATCCCGTGTATCGCGGCAAGAAGGCAGCCACGTTGGGGCGGCCGTTGACCGGCAGATACAGGATTGCGGCCGCTGCGGTCGTGGATCCCCGTCGTGGGAATTTTCCACGACAGAGGGCTGGATAGGAAGAAAAGGAGGGGTGAGGGAGGGAGATCGTCAGATCCTCCCCTTACTCCCCTTCTGGCAGATTCTTCCTCATGGCGGCTCCAGTGAGGAAGACAATAACAATAAACTTCAACTTGTTAATTCCTGGTCGAAGGACCTAGGGCGCCCCCCTCTTCCCTTAAAAAGGGGGAGGTCTGGCCCCCTAAGTGGGTCAAAGGGAAAATTCAGGACCATTAAGGGGGCCCTTATATAATGGGCCCCCCATTACAAATAGAGCTGAAATTGAAATATAAAAAGAAAAGGGAAAGGACTAGAGGCCCCTTCCCATGACGATAAAAATGGGCATAGACGTGATGCGTCACAGTACAACAAAAACAGGACGACAAGAGCAAAAAAATACAAACAATGACAAAGAAACGGTGAAAATCAAAAGCGATGAAAGAACATATTTCACTCAGTTGTTGACAATGGTGGCGGGCAGTGCGGACAGCGTCGTCGACGGTTAGAGATGGTGTGCGCCATCATTACTCCTTTGTGAAGAGTTGAATATCCTCAATGTTGTCATAGAATCAGACTGACAGTTTTTAGTTGATATGCTTCATGCATGCTCTTGCCACCTACTGGCATTTTTAGAGTGTATGATAGGACATGACATGACATAGTTGCAAGATTGGACCCAGACTATGGATGTGGTTGATGAAAATATATGTGGAAAGCAAGCCAATCATACATTTCATATATCTTTCGATGTTCATTAATAGAACACATTCTTTATCGTGCATGTGTGATGCTTATAATTAATTCCATGAATACATGATTGAACTTAGTGAATTATGATGAAATCGTAAAGTGGAGATCACTAGTCTTTATGTTTGTGTTCTAAATATTCCTATTCAAAGGATACTCTAGAAGGACATCAAAGTGTCAGGATTTAATAGCACTATCTAGCCTCACTCATATGATAAGTATGACCGTTCTTATAACTATTAGTGTGGAGACTTGAAGGATAGATAGTGGGTGCTCTTTATTGTAAAGAGTTTACTGAATTGATTCGTTTGAATCCCTGAATGGTATTATACAAACTTTTAATCAGGTTTATTTACATCACGATTATGTAAGTGGTCCTTCGACCTTAGACACCAAAGCCATCTTGTAGACATACATTTGTACTTTGACCATGATGTATGAGTCTCTAATCATGAGATTCTAAAGAGTCTTGTTTTGGGTGCATCAAGAAGTTCACAAAGACGATTGAGTAGTCAAAATTGGATCGTTCACACTCGGTATAAGATGTGACACCTCAAGGAAGAGGATGTGATGTAGTCCTTGGCCAAGGCAGTGAAATATCATAGAAGAGTTCTCCGATGATTTCAGATTCGAGTTTCACAGTTGAGCATACCCTAAGTCATCCTAGGAGCATCAAGTGGATGAGGGTTATACATACATGGCAACTGATGAGTGAGTTGATGCGCACTGCTTTGTATCTTCTTGAGCACGAGGTGTAACTTGTCAACCCACGTCTTGGTGACTCAACCTATCGATGGGGTTAAATTGAGTCAACATTAATTAATCTATATGACAATATAATTAATTAATTTAGAAGTCCAATAAAGGTTATTGGGCCACTCGAGCCATTAAGTAGAATGATACATGGGCATAGAGGGTCACACACAAATGATCTTTGGACGTCATAAGATATACTTAATAGGAGAAGTTTGAACCAAGTTTGGGATTTTTATGAAAAATACCCACTTAGTATAAATAGGGAAGGGCCTGAAAAAAATTTACAGAGGCCAGAATTTTTTGGGAGCCTTCCCCTTCTTATCCCTTTTCCCCACACCTCCTCTCCACTCTTGATGTGATTTGGAGGACGTAACAATGACGGCAAAGGGTAAACAAAGCTTGCAAGGGTGAAGGAAGAGATTCGGCATGCCAAGGATCTCCTGGATATATCTAGAGGTTGCACACTTGAGCAGCTTTGATGGGGGACCATCCATCTTTGAAGACCCCGGTGAACCACTTCATCGAGCGAGGGCTTACGGGTGAGACCCAGCCTTCGGAGTTACCGGCCTAGTCAACAGGCCACAAAGGTTTGATGTTATCTTTTCTTATTTTACTTGTTTAGTAGGCCTTGTATGTCAGCTGTGCATGTGTTTGTTTTTTATTTGTTTGCACGTGTTTGGACCACTGTATGGATCTACACGTTCGCGCGTGTGTGAGCCCATGTGTGGGCGTGTTAGGGGTCTCTCTCTCCTATTAGGGGACCTAATTACTTTAATTGGGCCTTCTCCCCTTTATTAATCTGGGGGAAGGCCCATATTTGCCCCTATAAAAAGTGGGGCCGCCCATAAGAGACGGGAAGAGAAGAAAAGATTGAAAAAAATGTGAGTTTTTAAAGATTTTCTTATTTTTGTAGTTATTTTAGGTTTTCAAATCTTTTACGAAAATGCAACTGCAAAGTTAGGAGAGAGAGAAAAACCCTAAAGATCACCAGAAACCGCGATCGTCTTCCCTAGAGCTCCACTGCCTCCACCGCCGCCGCCAGCCTTCTCGCCCACGACCCCCATCCCCTAGGTCTCCCGTGCCGCCAATGCTGCCGATCGTGCAGCCACCGCAGCCTTCTAGCCACCAACTGTGCTCGCAGCTGCAACAGCGGTCGTAGCTGCCTGTCGCATCTGCATGCCACAGCCACGACTGCAACTGTAGCCATCAGTTGTAGCCACGCCGCAATCGCAACTGCCAGCCATGGCCACAACTGAATCAGTGGCCGCCAAGTGCAACCTCCGCTGCCACAACCGCCGTCGCAGCCGCCAGCCGCCTGCCACCGCCGCCGCGCCCTATCGCCGTCACCGTGCCCTGCCAACACTGCCACGCCCTACCGTCGTTGCACCTTTTTGCCCTCCAACCTCCATGCCACAGTATCCTACTATCGCCTAGCCGTCGCGTCCAACTTTCTTCCGCGTCGTCGCACCATCTCACTCTATTGCCTCTGTGCTGCAGCGTCCTGCCATTGTTGCGCCTGTTGGCACGCCTGCTGTCGCTTACGCCGTCAAGCCCTGCCGCTCGCGTCGTCGCGCCTAATGCCACTCCTACCGCAACGTCCTTTGGTGCGCCCGCCTCTGCCTCCACCACGGTACCCATCGCCACGCCTTGCTGCCATGCCCGCCGCTGCTCCAGCCTTCTTGGCACCACGCCCGCGCCACTCTGTTGTAGCACTCATTGCCACCGCCGCACTCATCGATGCCGCCACCATGCACGACACCGCCATTGCTGCTCCCATTGGTGACGTCGTTCGTTAGTGCCCCCATCATCACTCGTCATCGCTCGACCGCTTGCCAGATCGTCTACCGGCCCCGTTATCGCTGATACAAATGTCATGCCAGCCGTCACGAATTGGGTACGCCCTCACTTCTTCCATCTTATGCATTCAATTATTTCTTTTAGTGCCTCCCAAGCTTGTCTCCACTGCCAGGGTTAGGTTAGTGATAGATAGGAAAACATCACTGGGAATAGGTTTCTATTGGTACGATCTTGGTTGACGCTTCAAATGGTGCTCGCACGAGTGGCAATAGTCGTACTCAGACCGTCCGCCCTCAACCCATCGTCCGGGTCATCGGGAGCCTAGTGACATTCCTAGGTCACACTTACCGTAGCCTAGTGGTTGTTGGTGTTCGTCGACACCGGAATTATACTTATCACTGATTTCATCGTTGCATCATCACTTGCATTACATCCACATTAGTCATCTCCACTACATGACATGATTACCCTCGCCCTCTCGGTGTATAACACGAGCCATTTGATCCCAACGTCCATTGTGTTACATCAAGATTGACTCGTCTCGCTTTGGGATCCAAGAAATCACAGGTGCAATTGGTGCACAAGTGCTTCATTTCAATGATTTTGTTGATGCCGCTATGATTCATTAAAGTCTTATGCTGCGTACCATTTTGAATTCTTCATCCAGATCTAGGCCTCTAGAACCCAATAGTGGTTTTCAAATACATGGTACGTTTTTGCACCCATTCCCTCTTCACCACGTGGTAGCACCTTTCATGAGCCTTCGTGTTAGGAGTCTCAGCCTACAAGCTATTCACACTCGCCGAACCCTTGCCTCTGATGGCCCTTGTGAGCGGCAAATCATGTGGAGCATTGGAGGTGTGAGTGCATGATGTACTACATAGGTGCTATCCACCTTGCAAAGCTACTAAGATGATATTCTATGAGAGCGATGATGGTGCCTTTCCACACATCGTCGACTTTGGAGGGACACTCCTCATAGACCAATCTAGCAAATTGGTCTATGAGCATTACCTTGGGGTTGGTCACACCAGCGTTGTTTTTTTGCCAATGAAAAGACATTAATTTGGATTTAACTGCAATAACAATTTATATATGACCCTTTATTTTGTTAAAGGTGAGATGCCTAAGAAAAATACTCCCATCAAGTCATCATCATGGTGTATTGTGAAAGGGAAGATGAGAAAAAGGTTCTTATCATGGTCAATTTTTTTTATTTTAGGTACTTTTATGAGATTTACATATTTTAAAAAGGTGTTATTATATTTTCATGTTTTAATCCAAGGGGTGTAGATTTTTGAGTTTGGAGATGGTAAAATTTGAAATGATAAAAATGATCTAGACTTGTCCAAAATCCAGATTTTATATATGATGGTAAATAAAGAATTCAGCCCAATTTTGTGGATTGGATTCTTCTCCCCTTAGTCCAAAATTTTTTACCCTTTTAATTGACCTGTAATTACAAAAAAACCTATGACCTGAAATATCTTCGACATCATTAAGTTCAGTGAAAAAAGTGGTTTTGAGATTCATCAGTTTTGTCCTTGAATTGAATTGATTGAAGTCTTGAGTCAACCTAAGGATGTAGTTAATCCAATATAAGAAAATATATCATTATACTTATATCAAATAAGGACTCAAGGTGAATCCTCAATGATGTCGCCTATATCCTCCTTTCTTGACACCCACACGATTGTTTTAGCTCTATTTCTCCACACCCATCCAACCTTATGCAGCTGATTGCAACCCTTTCAATTGTGGGTGGGGACGACTCCTATGTAGAATTATTTCTGCCACTAAACTCTATATTATTGTAGTAAAGTATTTTCTTGATCTCACTTGCAGTTAAAATATTTAAAACGTTTCTGTGTTGACAGAAAATTCATGCTCTTCATTGGGATTTCCGTAATGTCATCAGAATAACAAATTGTACTTGTTTACAAAGTACTTAGCTTCTAGGTGTAAGAAAGGTAGTACCCTAAAGAACACGGAATGATAAAGATCTGCCGGAAAGTGCATCCTAGTATTCTCCTTTGACTGGCTAACACTACTCGCATTATCATTTAGGTTGCCATACATGACGGCGACCATGATATTCACATTAAGATCCCATCAATGATCAATCCGAACTCCCCAAGTTTTCTGCTTTCTTCAGGGCAAAGTATTTTCTTCAAATCCGTATTTTATACCCAAAGCCTTTTGAGATACTGATTGGGCGTCTTCTACTTAGATTCTCACATGTCGAATAAAAGTTATTTTTTTCCTAGTTGGAGATTCGCACGTGTTTTTAGGAAAAATAAAACACACAGCTCTAAATTATCATCCGTAGTGGAAGAACATGCGCTAGATTATTGGGCCCTCGTCTTCTTTATCAATCCTTGAACGCTCCACGATCCTTCAACAATTCAGCAAACTCTGGACTGCGCGTCTTCCTGTCTCTCTCCTCTGTTTCTCGCTCTTCCTCTTGAGTCATTTTTGGCTGCGCTGGCGAGGCTTGCCCTCATGTTGGGGAATAAGGCGTGTGGGTCAGGGAGGAACGGGTGCGATTGTGAAAGGCGTAAGTGCCGTGGAATAATCGGCACCTATCTCTATCCTTTTTCCCACTGATATCCCTCTCTCTCTCTCTGTGTCTCTCTCTCTCTCCCTCCCTCTCTTTCTTTCTCTCCATCCTCTTTCTCTCTCTCTCCCTCTGTCTCTCTCTCTCTCTCTCTCTCTCTTCTTTCTCTCTCTCTGTCTCACTCCCCCTCTCTTTCTCTCTTTATCCCTCTCCCTCTCTGTCTCTGTCTCTTTCTCTCTCTCTCTCTCTCTTCTTTCTCTCTCTCTGTCTCACTCCCCCTCTCTTTCTCTCTTTATCCCTCTCCCTCTCTGTCTCTGTCTCTCTCTCTCTCTTCTTTCTCTCTCTCTGTCTCACTCCCCCTCTCTTTCTCTCTTTATCCCTCTCCCTCTCCCTCTCTGTCTCTGTCTCTTTCTCTCTCTCTCTCTCTCTTCTTTCTATCTCTTTGTCTCACTCTATTTCTCTCTCCCGCCCTCCCTCTCTGTCTCTCTCTCTCCCTCCTCTTTCTCTCTCTCTGTCTCACTCTATTTCTCTCTCCCTCCTTCCCTCTCCCTTCCTCTCTTCCTCTATCTCTCTCCCTCCTTCCCACTCGGTCTCTCTCCCTCTCCCTCCATCTCTTCATTTCTGTCTCAGTCTATTTCTCTCTCCCTCCTTCCCTCTCTGTCGCTGTCCATCTCCCTCCCTCTCTTCCTCTCTCTCTCTCCCTCCCTCTCTTTCTCTATCTCTCTCTCTTCCTCTCTTTCTATCTCTCTCTCCCTTCCTCTCTTTCTATCTCTCTCTCCCTTCCTCTCTTTCTATATCTCTCCCTTCCTCTCTTTCTATCTCTCTCCCTTCCTCTCTTTCTATCTCTCTCTCCCTTCCTCTCTTTCTCTCTCTCTCCCTTCCTCTCTTTCTATCTCTCTCCCTTCCTCTCTTTCTCTCTCTCTCCCTTCCTCTCTTTCTCTCTCTCTCCCTCCTTCCCTCTCGTTCTCTCTTTCTCTCCCTTCCTCCCTCTCTCTCCGTTCCTCCCTCATTTTCTCTCTCTCTCTCTCCATCTCCTTCTCTTTCTCTCCCTCCCCTCTTTCTCTCTCTCTCCCTCCCTCCCTCTCTTTGTCTCTCTCTCCGTACCTCCCTCATTCTCTCTCTCTCTCTTCCTCTCTTTCTCCGTCTCTCCCTCATTTTCTCTATTTCTCTCTCTCCGTCCATCTCCTTCTCTCTCTCCCTCCCCTCTTTCTCTTCTTCCTCCTCCCTCTCTTTCTCTCCCTCCCTCCTCTCTGCACTTTCTAAAATGTTCCCCATTTCTAGATTTACCTTCTCCGGGATCCTCTCGAACTTCTGCCCATCTGCTTTCCCTCTCTCTGTCTCGCTCTAACGTGAGGCTCCCGCTGTCCGGTTGCCCACCGTCCTCTCTCTCTCTCCACCGCCTCTCTGCCGGATTAAAAACGTCGTCTTCTTCTCGTACTCGAGCGCTCTCAACAGGTTTCCACCTCTCTCTCCTCCTTCGCCATCATACCCAAGTGGGTCCTCTCTCTCTCTCTCTCACCACCCTCTGCCTGCTGAATTAAAAAAGTCGTCTTCTTCTCACGCTCTCTCTTTCTCTCCGAACAGATTTCTCCGCAAACCCAACTTCCTCTCTCGCTCTCTCCTTCTCTCTATCTTCTACTCATAAATTTACGAGCTTTGAGAAAGCTCGGGCATCTCCCGGCGGGGCGAGCTCTTCATCCTCTGCTCTCCGGTCTCACGAGAACAAGCCGGGCTCCAAGACGGAGGAGGGGATGTTCTTGAAAGGGCCCAACTCGGACGAGGCAGACAGCAGAGGAGCGGCCCACGGCGACGAGGAAGAAGACGATCCAGGCCCGGCGCGCAGCGCCAAGCGCCCGCGCGGGCGGCCGCCGGGCTCGAAGAACAAGCCGAAGCCACCGCCGGCCGCGGCCGCCGAGGAATTGCCGGGGCCGGCGGCGGCGATGCAAGCCTTCGTCTTGGAGATCGCCGCCGGCGAAGACGTCGTCGCCAGCCTTGCGCGCTTCTCTCGGCGGCGCAACCTCGCGCTCTCCGTCATGGCCGGCGCCGGCGTCGTCTCCGACGTCGCCCTGCGCGGCCCGGACCCCCTCGCCTTCCCCGGCGCGTTCGAGATCCTCTCCATCTCCGCCACCTTCTTCCCCCAGCCTCCTGCCGGGGACACCAGGTTAGCGATTTCAGCACTTTCCACTCTGTCAACAAGCTTTCTACTTCCCTCCTGTCGTAGCGACGAGAGTGCTATAGATAGTAACAAGGGTGCTACGCTATGGCAGATAACAAGGGTGCTACTTTTCTTCTTACCGTAGTGTGAAAAGCTGTAGCCGATAACAAAGGGTGGTAAGCTCTAGATGATAACAGGGGTGCAACTTCTCTTCTTACCGTAGTGTGAAAAGCTGTAGCCGATAACAAAGGGTGTTAGGCTATAGCTGATGACAGGGGCGCTACTTCTCTTCTTACCGTAGTGTGAAAAGCTGTAGCCGATAACAAAGGTGTTAGGCTATAGCTGATAACTGGGGTGCTACTTCTCTTCTTACCGTAGTGTGAAAAGCTGTAGCCCATAACAGAGGGTGTTAGGCTATAGCTGATAACAGGGGCGCTACTTCTCTTCTTACCGTAGTGTGAAAAGCTGTAGCCGATAACAAAGGGTGTTAGGCTATAGCTGATAACAGGGGTGCTACTTCTCTTCTTACCGAAGTGTGAAAAGCTGTAGCGGATAACAAAGGGTGTTAGGCTATAGCAGATAACAAGGGTTGATACTTTTGCAGTTGTTATTGTGCGAAAAAACTATAGCTGATAACGAAGGGTGCTAGGCTATAGCTGATAACAGGGGTGCTACTTTTCCTGTTGTTATTGTGGCAAAAATTATAGAGGATAACAAGGGTGCTACTTTTCCTTATTGTCATAGTGACAAAAATTATAGCAGATAACGAGGGTGCTAGGCTATAGCTGACAACAAGGGTGCTACGTTTCCTGTTGTTATTGTGAGAAACAATATGGCTGATAACAGGGGTGTTACTTTTCCTCTTACCATAGTGTGAAAAGCTGTAGTTGATAACAAAGGGTGTGAGGCTGTGGCTAATAACAGGGGTGCTACTTTACCTCTTACCATAGTGTGAAAAGCTGTAGCGGATAACAAAGGGTGGTAGGCTATAGATGATAACAGGGATGCTTCTTTTTCTATTGTTATTGTGCAAAAAACCATAGTTGATTACCAAGGGTGTTAGGCTATGGCTGATAACAAGGGTGATACTTTTCCTATTGTTATTGTGCGAAAAACTATATCTGATAACAAGGGTGTTAGTCTATAGCTGATAACAGGGGCGCTACTTTTCCTATGTTTATTTTGCAAAAAAACTATCGATGGTACCAAGGGTGTTAGAGTATAGCTGATAACTGGAGTGCTAATTTTCCTCTTGTTATTCTGTAAAAAACTATAGCTGAAAACAAGGGCGTTAGGCTCTAGCTCATAATGAGGGTGCTATTCCCGTTGTCATAGTGTAAAAAATTATAACTGATAATAAGAACAAGGGTACCACTTTTTTCTTATTATCATACATAAGAACAAGGGTGCTACTTTTCCTCTTACCATAGTACGATGAGCTATAGCTGATAACAATTGTGCTACTTTTCTTCTTGTATAGCACAAAAAGCTAAAACTGATAATGAAGGTGCCATCTTGAATAGGTAATAACAAGGCTGCTAATTATCATTTTCTGTTAAAGAGTGATACTTTTCCTCTTTCCATAGTTCTAAATTCAACAGCAGATAATAAGTATATGTAGCTGATAAGAGTGGAGTTAATTTTTCCTTCAACCACTGTGCCAAATCTGTAGCTGATATCGAGGATGATAGTTTTCCTATTTAACCATTGTGTTAGTTCTACTCTTTCCCATATTAAGAAAAGCAATAACTAATAACAATTGAGTTGATTTTTCCTTTAACCATTGTGCTAAAGCTATAGCTGATACCGAGAATGATAGTTTTCCTATAACCATTGTGTTAAAAGCTATAGCTGCTATCGAGGATGATAGTTTTCCTATAACCATTGCATTAAAATCTATAGCTGATAGCAAGGGTGCTACTTTTACTCTAACAATTATGCTAAAGCTATAGCTGATGGCAAGGGCGCTACTTTTCCTCTTTAAATTTTATCAGCAGGATGTTGACTTCAACACGGGCGGCGGTGGGTAGCACTGCCGTGACACTTGCGGGGCCGCGAGGGCAGATCTTTGGTGGGGTGGTGGCGGGGCCGCTGCGGGCAACGGTGCCGGTGACGATCATCGCTGCCGCCTTCTCCGACTACTACTTCCATCATCTCCCTTCAGAGGATGAGGTCTCAGCCTCAGTCTCAGTGTCGTCGCCATTGACCAGAGAGAGAAAAGAAGGAGAGAGAGAGGACGTCGGAGAGAGAGAAGAGAGAGAGAGAAGAGAGAGAGAGAGGAGAGGAGAGAGAGAGAGAAAGAGAGAGAGAGAAAGAAGGGAAGAGAGAGAGAGAAAGAAAGGGAGAGGGAGAGAGAGAAAGAAAGGGAGAGAGAGAGAAGGGGAGAGAGAGAGAGAGAAAGAAGGGAAGAGAGAGAGAGAGAGAGAGAAAAAGAAGGGGAGAGAGAGAGAGCGAGCGAGGGAGAGAGAGACAGAGAGAGAAAGAAAGGGAGAGAGAGAGAGCGAGCGAGAGTGAGAGAGAGAGAGAAAGAAAGGGAGAGGGAGAGAGAGAAAGAAAGGGAGAGAGAGAGAGAGAGAGAGAGAGAGAGAGAGAGAGAGAGAGAGAGAGAGAGAGAGAGAGGGAGAGAGAGAGAAGCAGAAGGGGAGAGAGAGGAAGAGAGAGTGAGAGGGGGGGAGAGAGAGGGAGAGAGAGAGAGAGAGAGAGAGAGAGAGAGAGAGAGAGAGAGAGAGAGAGAGAGAAATTTTGCGCGTTCTGCACCGGTGTAGGGATCTTAAAGTTCAGCAGGATACTTAAAGAGCGAGTTGCATTTAACGGGTCGTTCGTCCAGTTCCCTAAACGGGTCAGGCGACTGCCATTGAATTGAACCGCTACGAGAGAGAGAGAGAGATGAAGGAGACCGAGATAAAGAAATAATGCAATCCGGGACAGAGTAGCGTGATGAGAGAGACAGACAGAGAAAAAGACAGTGAGAGAGAAGAAGGCAGAAATATAGAGATAAAAGGAAGATATAGAACGAGAGAGAGAGAAGAGACAAAAGAAGGCAGAAATAGAAAGATAAAAGGAAGATAGAGAATGAGGGAGAGAAGAAGGCAGACATGGAGAGATAAAACGAAGATATAGAACGAGATAGAAAGAAGAGACAAAAGAAGGCAGAAATAGAGGGATAAAACGAAGATATAGAACGAGAGAGAGAGAAGAGACAAAAGAAGGCAGAAATAGAGGGATAAAACGAAGATAGAGAACGAGGGAGAGATAAGAGAGAGAAGAAGGTAGAAATAGAGAGATAAATCCAAGATGGAGAACGCGAGAGAAATAAACTGATCGAGGATAGAAGTAGCGAGATGAGAGAGAAGCGAGATAGAGAGAGAGAGAGAAGAAGAAGAAGAAGGCAGAAAAGACAGTAAGCGCTGCAAGGATACTGACATCTGAAGGGTCTGTGGAGTGCTTAGGGGGAGATGGACTGGTCTGCTTTGCACGATCTGTCCCTCTGACCTTTTACCAGAAGGGAGAGACCATATCTTAAGTGCAGGATTTTGATATCCAGGACATTTATAATGATAGAGATATGACCGTTTCCGCAAGACTATCTTATCCCTGACATTAAGGGCAGGAGAGAGAGATAGAAAGTTGATATCTAGTGAATAAATTAGTAAATGAAGGATTTCCAGGAGTAGGAGAGATCGATAGTGAAAGACTGCGATGTCTGATCTCTGGCGTAGAATGTCTGCCCCTCGGCATTTAAAGATGGAGACAAAAATTGTAGAAAAAAGAGACGAATCGCTATAATGCTATTGTTCTGGGGAAACAATTATTTGGATGTATTTGCGGAAAATCGATGAGTAGATTTCAAAAAGGACTGGCTCCATTTAGTGGGACAAATTTAAACGCTATGAAGAAAAAACAAAAACAGGGAGAGATGAGCTTATCTGATGCGAAGGATCATAGTCTTTCTTAAATGAGGGAGAGGATGAAGATAAGATACCATTTATTGCTCAAAATCTGGGTTTTCATTCAATTTGAATGATGACATCTCCATGTCTTTCAAGACTTTCAGAAAGAAAGATGACCTAATCTGTGGTGTAGAATCTTAATCTCCATAAGTTTCAGAGACAGGGATGACGGGACAAAAGTTTTTTTAACGAGGATAAATTTAAAGAACTACTTGGCTAGAAATCTATCATTTGATATAATTTCTTCTGGGTTCATTCCCAACTGTGTCATTATATTTTTCTCTCGTGATAATGGAAATCGGTGAACTTTAAACTATTGTAAAGCGACGACGGTTTAACCTGGTCTAAAATCATGCGGATGCGTGATTTATCTATCACATGAACTTAGAAAAAATCAAGTTAATATAAATTCAAAAGTTCTCAAATAAATTGTAGTTCATTCAAGATAATTTCACACCCCACTAAAATTTCTGGTGGAAAAATAGCATGTAACACCACAATATATCTCTCTCCACGTAACCAAATGGCATGCAATAATATAGCTATGGCGAACAAATACTTTAACGCATATAAATGTAGAACAAACAAATACCCAATGTATACATATTGCACAAGGGAATAACGTGGTCTGACCAAATTTTTGCAGGGGAGGATAAGTCCAAGATGGTTAGTCAACTTTATGGGGTATAACAAGATTTGGTCCAGTTTTTGTCTGATCCTCGATCAAAATGGACCAGATGGTTGCTCTAGTTTTGCTTATAACTCTTCTTTCTGTCTTCTCCCCGTAGTTATTAAAAATCAAGGAAAACTATATTTCCCTCTTTTAAACGTGTTCCCCATTGTGTTCCCCATCGTAGTTATTAAAAATCAATGATTTTAATTCATTTAGTTTATTTTAGGGTTAATAGCACGGTACATCCCAAACATGTCCAAAGTCTGCGAATTAACCTTAGCTTTTTTTTGGCACGGTATATCCCAAACTCACTAAGTCGTTTGCGATATATCCCGGTGATGATGTGGAGTCCATCGTGGCTGCCAAGTGGATCTCCGGCCAGATTTTTACCTGGCGGAACCCACCTGGCCGCCACGCTGGATTCCACGTCATCACCGTGATATGTCTACCTGCCAAGGGTTTAACTTAAATAGAGAGAGAGAGGCATGCTAGAGAGAGAGAGAGAGAGAGAGAGAGAGAGAGAGAGAGAGAGAGAGAGAGAGAGAGGTGTTCTAGAGAGAGAGGCATTGTTCTCTAGAACACCTCTCTTTCTCTCTCTAGAACCTCTCTCTCCTTCTCTCTCTAGAACACCTCTCTTTCTCTCTCTAGAACCTGCCAAGGGTTTTCTGATAAGAGAGAGAGGCATTGTTCTCTAGAACACCTCTCTTTCTCTCTCTAGAACATCTCTCTCCTTCTCTCTCTAGAACACCTCTCTTTCTCTCTCTAGAACCTGCCAAGGGTTTTCTGATAAGAGAGAGAGGCATTCTAGAGAGAGAGAGAGGGAGAGAGAGGCATGCTAGAGAGAGAGAGAAGGAGAGAGAGGTTCTAGAGAGAGAAAAGAAATGTTCTAGAGAGAGAGGCATTATTCTCTAGAACACCTCTCATTCTTTCTCTAGAACCTCTCTCTCCTTCTCTCTCTAGAACACCTCTCTTTTTCTCTTTAGAATCTGCCAAGGGTTTTCTGATAAGAGAGAGAGGGAGAGAGAGGCATGCTAGAGAGAGAAAGAGAGGTTCTAGAGAGAGGCATTGCTCTCTAAAACACCTCTCTTTCTCTCTCTCCTTCTCTCTAGAACTCTCTCTCTCTCTCGCTCTCTTAGCAGGTAGACATATCACGGTGATGACGTGGAATCCAGCGTGGCGGCCAGGTGGGTTCCGCTAGGTAAAAATCTGGCCGGAGATCCACCTGGCAGCCACGATGGACTCCACGTCATCACCAGGATATATCGCAGACGACTTAGTGAGTTTGGGATATACCGTGACAATAATGATACATTTGGACAATATCTTAATAAGGATTATGAATGCAACCCTGTTTCATGTTGGAAGTGCCAGTTCAACATTTAAACAAACATCCATATTCAAGGCACATACAACAATGAAGATGGGATTGTGCGAGTATTCAGCAAGCCTCACTCGTGATTGTTGGGTTCTGTGCTTCGGTTAGTCCATGGAAAAACACATTCCGTGGATGCAGAAGCATGGTCGATCGATGCTCAATCGATCTATAAAATGAAACATTTCAAGTACCTTTTGGGGAACTCGTTCCACCCTTTATTTTGCTGCTCCGAGATCATTCTGAAGCCGTTCACGTGTCCGGCCTCTAGAAGTATCCACGCGATCACTCGGCGCTTGGATCTCCACGTCTTCTTCTTCAACTCTTCTTGAAAATCTAGAAGATATCCTCACCATGAAGACACTCTTCCTTGGATGAGTGGAGAAGGGGGGGATTCTCAAATGAGGCTTGCATGGGTGCATCAAAATGAGACCCCTTTCCCTCTTTATATTTCACTTAAGGTTTTTCTCAAAAAACCCCAAAGTAAAATATATCCACCAATGCCCTTATGACCTTGTGCGTGTGATCCTCTAGGCCCATGTATCGTTCTAGTTAATAACTTTAATGGCCCAATAACATTTATTGACCAACCTTATTAATTTACTATAAACATATATATTAATTAAATAATGATTGATTTAACCCAATCGATAGGTTAAGTTTCTAGCTAGTGGGGTGCCAAGCTACACCTCGTGCTCTAGAAGATACCGAGTAGTCTCGAACTCTCTCATTGAACCTTTACCGTCATTGGTTACCGTATACGTACAATCCATCATCCGCGCGAGACTCTCGAATGACTTAGAGTATGGTTTATCATCGAGCCCTAATCCGTCATTTTGATTAGTACTGATGCGTAACGGGGATTATTGGAGAACGCTTTCTCCAATATTCTCACTACCTTGGCCAGGGATTTTTCTGCATCGTCTTCCTCGAGCCAATCTCCTCTTATACCGAGGGCAGATGATCCCATCTTGACCACTCAATCATCTCCGTAAACTTCTTACTACATCCGATCTATAACTTATTTGAATCCCATGATTAGAGGCTCGTAAGTCATAGTCAAAATGTAGTCATACACTCACGAGATGTCCTTGGTGTCTCAGGTCAGTGGATCACTTATACAACTGTGACTTGAATCAACTTGATTGACGTTTAGGTATAATACCATTCAGGGATTCATACGGATCAATTCAATGAACTCTTTCTCCAAAGAGAACCCACTATCTGTCCTTAGTGTCGCCACACTAATAGCCACACGATCAGCTATACTTATCGAATTAGGATTAGCTAGTGCTATTCTATCCGGATAATTTGATGTCCGTCTCGGCTATCCATTGAATAAGAATATTTAGAATACATGTTTAAAGACTGGTGATCACCGTATTATGATCTCATCATAATTCACTAAGTCATTGCACGCATTCATGGACTTCATTATAAACATCACACGGAATAATAATGAACGTAAATAATTTTATTCAATGAACTTAAATAAACATGGTAGTGTGATTGGCTGGACGGCCACATAATATCCATCAGTGATCAAGCCTTTGCCATTAGGGCACTTATAGATAACTCCATAAAGCTATGTTTTATTGATTAAAACTGTAAGAACAAGGTCATACCTTATGTGCTCACATTATTAGATGAGTTCAACACTGACAACAATGTTTGGGGAGATCATTTTGGGGGATTATGCCCATTTTGGATATGTCAAGTGGTTTATGGGATGCACTCAACCTGTTGATACATAAGAGAAGTTAGACACATGTCATTGGTCATGGCCACAAGCTAGATTGTATAAGAACACACCTCTTGAGAGGGATAGGAACCATTCAACCAATGAAATGGAGGACGAGTACACTCCAAACTATGATTAGAGAAAAATGAGAAGGAATTCCTATCAGGGTCAGAGACTAGTGAACTTGTATACTGGTTCTTATTTTGTGAACATGTTGTCATCGACAAGATGCTCCAAGCTGATGGTTTGAGAACATCTAACTAATTATAACATGATATTGCTAGGACAAGAGTGTGGATGGTTGATTAGATTTTATTTATAATTTTTTGCTTAAAATCTAATACATGCATTGCATACTCATAACAGATTGATGGGAGAATTTTCCAAATGTCCCCGTTTGTTGGTTTTCAAGGGAGAATCTAGTTTTAATCCATATTGGAGGATTATATTTATTTTAATTAAGATAAGTAAAAAATTAAAACTAACAGAAATCTTTTGGTGAAGTAATAATTTCCTTTTCCTCTCAAATGTACTTATATGACAAAGTTTTATTAGTATTGGAATAGTACAAGGATCCAAAAGAAACAATTT
The DNA here is from genome assembly GCF_029677425.1 of Wolffia australiana. Lineage (NCBI taxonomy): Eukaryota > Viridiplantae > Streptophyta > Magnoliopsida > Alismatales > Araceae > Wolffia > Wolffia australiana. The sequence goes on from NC_135840.1 coordinate 2,986,539, forward strand.
ATTGGAAATGAAGCAAATATTACAGAAAAAATGTAGGGGTTTTGGGTTGGTGGGCAGTTTTATTTCCACCCCTAACTGCCCTACACACTGCTCCATGAGTTTGAGGGGTGGGTAACTTGCCCACTTTGGTATGAGACCATCCCTGTCAAGAGAGAGAAGAGAGAGTGAGAGGAAAAGAAAGCAGAATTACTTGAGAGAGATAGAGAGTCATTTGAATCATTGAGTTGGTGAATTTTATTACCCATTCTAAAATATTTTTTAATGTAGAAACACGTCAAAGGAGGACTACCCAGTTATATCTACTCGGGTTATCTTCTGATTATTTTCTTAAAATGCAATTGGTTCATATTTATATTGAATAAATTGTGAATATTATAACCTTAGATCATGTGGAAATCATGATCCTTATGAGTTATATGAGCACTACCATTCTAAGGAAAATTTGTTGATTCTTCCAGCCATTTTCTAAAAGTAATTATGATTTTCATTCTGATATTTTTTTATCACATTATGATTTTACTCAAAAAGGAATATCTCATCTTAATGATTCTCCTGAAAATGATGAACTATTAATAATATAATTTTGGATTAAGAACAAAACTGTAGAGTAGTTGTCTTCCTATCATGCAGTCACTTCAATTTGAGTAAAAAACGTTAAATGTGATATTTTTTACAAAACAAGTGTATCTTTTTTATGAATATTCATCATTAGATTATTTGATGAATGTACTAATTCTGGGAAACTCTATTTTGAATTAAAATTCATGAATTTACCCAGGAAAAAAGTTATTAATCAGAATTAAATTAAATTCAAAAGGATGAAGAAGTAAAAGTCATAACTTATTGTTCTGTTTGGTGTAGTTGCGACCATGAAAATGGGTAATGACAACAAAAAGAGGTATTTCCCTATGCATGGGTAGTGTAGTGAAAGGGAAGTCTAGGAAATTCCTGTACTGATTGTTTATGTTGCTGTGTTTTTCTGACGATTGGTTTCGTAGAGAGAGAGAGAGAGAGAGAGAGAGAGAGAGAGAAAGAGAGAGAGAGAGAGAGAGAGAGAGAGAGAGAGAGAGAGAGAGAGAGAGAGAGAGAGAGAGAGAGGCAGAGAGCGGTGAGAGACATATAGAGAGAGAGGTATAGACTATAGAGCGTTTGAGAGAGAGAGGCAGAGAGCGATAGAGAGTTAGAGGCAGAGAGCGATAGAGAGACAGAGAGAGAGAAACGGAGAGACAGCGAGAGAGAGAGGGAAAAAAAGACAGAGAGAGAGGCACAGAGAGAGGGGGTAAGACAGACAGAGAGAAAGAGAAATAGAGAGAGGGAAAGACACAGAGAGAGAAACAGAAAGAGAGATTGAACAACAGAGAGAGACCGAAGGAGAGACAGGGAGAAATAGAGAGAGAGAGCGGGAAAGACAGAGAGCGAGACACACAGAGAGAGAGAAGCGGAAAGGGGGAGAGAGATACAGAGAGGCAGAGAACGAGAGAGAGAGAGAGAGAGAGACAGAGAGGCAGAGAGCGAGAGAGAGAGACAGAGAGAGAGAGAGAGCAGTGATTTTAACGAGAATCCCGTTCTTAGGTTTTTGGGTATCGACTATCGAGCTTTCTATCCTCACCCTTGTCTTTTCTGCACGGCATCCCAGCGCAAAAGCACAAAGTTCCAGCCTTCCAGGGTAGACGACCCTTCTCGGCCTTATTCCGCCAAACTGCCCAGCTCCTCATTCATCCCTGCCAGTCTGTTGCCAACTCGTGTCGGCGGCGCCGCCGGCACAGTCTTTAACGCCGACTGCCGTTCGAACTATCTCTTGCTTCTTTGAAAACTTCTCTTATCTGGCGCCAGCCTCATCTTCTTCGCCATTAGCCAATTCTATTTTGTCCACTTCCGAGCCACCATCGAGGTAAAAACCACGTCTTTTCTTATCCCAAAATCTTTTTTTCACCGTTTCACTAGTAATCCAGATCTGGGTTACTCACAAAATCTGGATTTTTCTAGTTTTTTAATCATTTGCCGATTTAAAAATCGCGGCTTTGACGAAGAAGATAGATTTTCTTCATCATTTCTCCTGCAACTCTGATCTGGGTTACTAGCGAAATCGGATTTCTCTTGATATTTCATCTTGCCCTGGTAAAAACAAGGTTTTTGGTGGGGAAGAACGGATCTACCGTTTCACATGTAACTCGGATCTGGGTTGCCTACAGAATCTAGTTTTTCTCAATAATTCATCTTCCCCAGGTGAAATCCAGCTCTTGGATGAAGAATATAGCTTTTCTTCATCGTTTCGAATAAAAACCCGGATCAGGATTCACGACCAAACCAAAATTCTCCTAATATTTCATCCTCCCCAGGTCAAAACCGGGTCTCTGATGAAGGATAAAGCCTTTTGCACCGTTTCACGTGTAACCCGCATCTTGGTCACTAAAATAATCGAAAATTTCTCTATATTTCATCTTGTCTAGGTGAGATAGGATCAGAGTTCGAGCGAAAGCGGCATCTGGGTCGGTAAAATAATCGAAAATTTCTCTATATTTCACCTTGTGTAGGTGAGATAGGATCAGAGTTCGAGCGAAAGCGGCATCTGGGTCATTAAAATAATAAAAAATTTCGCTATATTTCATCTTCCTCAGGAGGGAAAGGATCAGTTCGAGCGAAAGCGGCATCTGGGTGGGTAAAATAATCGAAAATTTTCTCTATATTTCATCCTGCCCAGGTGGGATAGGATCATTTCGAGCGAAAGCGGCATCTGGGTCATTAAAATAATAAAAAATTTCGCTATATTTCATCTTCCTCAGGAGGGAAAGGATCAGTTCGAGCGAAAATGGCATCTGGGTCATCGCCGGAGCCGAGCTTCACCGCCGGAAACCTCCGTTGCGTGGTGGTGGCGGTCGATGGCAGCGAGGAAAGTATGAACGCTCTTCGATGGGCGATCAATAACCTCCGTCTAGATTTGAAGGATGAAGGCGCAGAGACAGAGGTCTTGCACGTTCTCCACGTTCAATCTCCCCCTTCAATCGCCGCAGGCCTCAGCCCAGGAGAAATCCCATTCGGCGGTCCCCGTATGAATCTCATTTCATCAAATTCTCTCAATTTTTGTTCATGTTCTTGATCCAATCGCCTTCCCCAAAGGTCATTTTGAAGTTCCGGCGTTCGCGGCGGCGATAGAGGCGCATCAGCGGAGGATCAGCGAGGCCATTGTTGATCACGCCAAGGCGATTTGCGCTGAGAAGCAGGTAAGAGTTTGCCTGTTCTTGGAAATTTTTGGGTTTAATGAACTGATGGGCGATTGCCCGAAACTTTCTTTGAATAAAATTCCAAGATCTTGGCGAAGTTTCAAGTTGTGGTGGGTGATCCGAAGGAGGTTGTGTGTAATGTGACTGCTGAGTTGAACGCTGATCTTCTAGTAATGGGATGTCGATCTTTGGGGCCAATCAGAAGGTAATCCAGACTGTTCTTCGCTGATCATATCTTTTTATCTGAAATTTTTTTTGGAGAATGATTAGTATTTTGGTTGTTAGCGATGCGATGGTCAGTTATTGGTGGTGTGATGGGAAATTTGGTATTCCGATTTGTTTTACATCTCGCCTAGATTTTTTTGGGTGAATCAGTACTTAAGAACATTCTCTATAAACATTTGATTATGTTTGGGTGAATTTGAGATTGACCCACTATTTTAATGATCGGTGAATGAGATTTTAAGGTGGCTTGTCTTTTCTAATTGTCGTAAATAAAAAAGGTAAAGGAGGATCTATGTGTAAGTTTAACGGAGGCTATTGGACTAGTAATGTCAATGAAACATGTATCAACAAATAGGAAAACGATATAACAAACTGACATTGGAATGAATTTGTGAATTATTCCTACTCGGTTTCTAAAATGGAGGGAATATGTTTCTTTTTTATTTTGTTAATAATCTATGCGATCTAGCTGTCAATGATTTAAATATTTCCTCTCCAGCCCTGACTCATTAGTTCTCGGTGCAGTTCTTTAAAGAGTAAGCCAAGGGAGGATTTTTTAAATAAAAACGACCGGAGGCAAAATCATTTTTATTATAGCAATGAATTGATCATTTTCCCTGGACTGTTTTGGATTTTTGAACCATAAAAAAGACAAGTTAACCCCATTAATGAGCGATGAACTTTGGGGAAGCGTAATAAAATATGGTTTGCTAAACGTGATAATCTAGTTGGTTAGTGAATAAATGCAATGATTTTCTTTTCTTTTCACGTTGCTGCTTCTTCGTTGGTCTCTGATGTTGCCTGAAGATTCAAAAGAGTTTCATTTCCTTCTAAACTTTTCGATTCAATATTGGGCTGGATGAAGATTTTCTTTCTTTTCTTTGCCACCCGTTTGGATTTCTTCAAAAATTTTAAAGAAAACCTCCTTATTTTCTTTAATGAAAGAAAATCTTCTTATTTAACTGTGAATAATTTCTTTTTTTCCATTCAATGTGAGACTGAATAAGCTTCTGCTTATTGCAGGATGTTCTTGGGAAGCGTCAGCAACTATTGCCTCAACCATGTCCACTGCCCGGTTGTGGTGATCAAGAACGATCAGAAGTGAATAAATTGTTTTCTTTTTGGGGGCTCAAATCTCTGAAACTTGCAACATTCTCTGTTGCTTAGTTCTCGGTATGATGGGGCAAAATGCAGTAAATATACTTTCAGTTGATTGAGTGATGAGAATAATATGATCGTTTCATAGTTCTTCCCATGATTTGATCTTAGTTTAGTGGGGGTAGCATCCTGACAATCTTAATTATCAGCATTGTGTGATTGAACGCATAGTTTTTTAATAGCCAATGCACTTGTATGTTGCATTGATTGTCATGATTTGGGCTCCTGCATTCTTCTAACTTGTCAATTATTATTATTATTGATAAAATATATCTCTTGATCTTGTTACTATTGTGAGGGGTATATTTTAATTTTTACTAGGTTAGGTTAGTGGTAGTAGCAGCCTGGCAAATTTAAATATCAGATGTGTGTGATTGAACGCATGATTTTTTATTAATCGATGCACTTGTATATTGCATTGATTTTTATGATCTTTGCTCCTCAAGTCTTCACTCTGGTATTATTATTATTATTATTATTATTATTATTATTATTATTGTTATTATTATTATTATTGATGAAATAAATCTCTTGATCTTGTTGCTTATTCCTAGGGGTATATTTTTTTATTTACTCAGATTGTGATGTCATAGCTTATTTAATCCCCCCAGATGTAATTTAGTTTTTTCCTAAGTACTCTTCGCCATCTTTTATGATTTCTTATTCCTTTCTCTTATCCATCTCTTTGCTTTCTCTTTTCTCCTTTTGGTATTTCCTTATTCATTCATTCCTTCAAGATGTGTGGGCAATGTAAAATTGAGAAAGTCTCCCTCGGATATCTTCATATGGTGACTTGAAGGAAGCAATGAAAGCCTTTAGATTCTCTCACATACTGTTGCAAAGTTCGTAGTTGATAATGCCACCTAATGTACTGAATTCTACAATTTATGTTCCCCGTGCTTCATTCATATGTTATTGAAAGGGGTTCCTTATTAGACTTTTAGATCACAATCTAAAGGAGGAGCTGTATCATTATTCTGTATTCCTCCCAAGTTTGTGTTTTCATGTAGTCAACTATGGTGAATCTCAGGACACCTGATAGATGGAGATGAAGAAAATCCTCTAAAGCTGTGGTGGGTCTAAAGACACCTCACATGGTGTAAGGGTTGGAGAAAAATAATCAAAAGCTGGATGGTATTTCCTCTTTCATGTCAATATTTGGATCGAAGATAACATAGAAACCAATCTTATGAAGTTGAAAATTGCTAAAGGTTATCTTGCCCTTTTGATCCTTGCTCTTGATAATATTTCCCCCAAAAAGTTAATTGTGAACACAAGTTCACAATTAATGACTTGGGTTTTTAAAAGAGGAATTCAGGAAACTATTGTGTTTTCTAATGGTTAGTATCATTTATGGACCCGAGAATTGCATGATAAGTTTCAACTTGACTAAAAAGATATTATTTGGGAGGCGTATAAAATAACTATATCTATAAACCCAAGATCCGAGAACAATCTCACACCCTAGTTCAAAAAATACTAACCTTATGTGATTCTCACTAGATCCAATGTGGCGCCACATTAAAGAGGGGTTGGAATGTGATAATCATAATTTCCATGTGTTTTATGCATCATAAATGTACATTAAAAAATGTTAGCTATGGAGACTGATTGAAGCATCCTTGATTGGGATGGATCCAACTGCTCTTGGGATCAAGAGATAAGCCACTCCCTTGCCAGGTGTGGGGGTTTTGCTTGGGCAAATTGTTGCTTTGATCTAAAAATAGCCTCAATTATCACTTTTAAAAGGCGCCTATTTTAAAAGTGCTTAAGTTCATAATTATGAGCTTAAAATTGCACGTTTATGATGTATAAAACACACTTAAATTGTGATTATTGCCCATCAGCCCATCATTTATACGGCACCTGTTGTAGGATCTAATGGGAATCACTTGTGCAGGGAATTTGATCAGTTGGAGTACACAAACATAGGAAGAAAATTTTAGCTCCCATAGTGCGTAACTAGTTTGCCTAAGAATTCAAATTCAGTGGATAGTGAGTTCACAAAAAAAGTCACTACTGCACATTTTAAAATTTCACTATTTGATCATATCAGGGTGATTTTAAGAACATGTTTGACACAAAGCAAGTCAAAGGAAAGTACAAACAATTTCTGCGAAAAATTCATTGCTGAATTTTACTATTTCTAAGGAAGGCATATGAAAATGGTTCCACTACATTTTCTCAGGTGTTTCTCACGTCTGATAAGAGTAAGATAAGAGAGGGGAGGTCACTCAATATTGACTCACAAGAGTATCAACGAAATGGTACCCCTTCATTTATATTGTTTAGGATAATGTCATAAAAGTTGGTTCAAAATTTTCTTAAAACTATTAAAACTTAGGGCATATCCACCAAGATCCAAAATATTATATGTGTGACAGTCTAGGCCCATGTATCAGTCAAGCTAATAACTTTGTTTGTCTTTGAATCTTTGTTAGTAATTGAAATGAGAACATATGTTTCTACTTTGTTCAATTGAAATATCTCATAACTATATAGATTTATATTTTTTAATGGCTCAGTAACCTTTATTGTCTAAGATTATTAATGAAATATATCAACATATAGATTAATCAATGATTGGTTTAACACAATTAATAAGTAGAGTTGCCATCATGGCCAAGCTACACCATGATCTCTATAAGATACAAGGGATTATGTCACTTCTCTCATGGAATATTTACCATCATCGGTTTCTCGGTATGTATAATATTTAATCCATGCAAGTTTCTCAAATGTGTTATGGTGTGATTTACAATCAAACCCTCATCGGTCATTCTAGTTAGTACTTTCCCTAAATCTAATCAGGTTTATTAATTTCAGGTTTCAAAAAGTGATTGTTAGACTTGAGACACCAAAGGACTGAACTTTAGCATGAGATTCAAGAGGCTCCTCAACTTTATTGGGAGACAAAAGCATAAAAAGTGAAGATAGGTTTTCTATATTTATTGATGGGTTTTCCCCTACGATGGTATCTCCAATAATTCCTATCTGCTTCAGTTTTTTGGCGAAGCAATGCGGACCATGCAGATTCTTAAAAACCTATCTGCATATCTTCTAGTAGTTATCAAAACTTTATGCGCATAACAAAAAGCTCATATCCTTGGAATCATATCCTACTAGACTCCTCAAACATCTACTCATCCCCACTTATTTGGGATGACATTTTAATGGACTTTGTTGAGGGCCCCTTGGTGTCATTAGGGGAAAAATTTTCTAATTTGTTGATGTATAAAATATATCCATTTCATCATTTTTAGTACTTAGTGCAAATTTTTGGCCGAGGGTTTGACTGATCAATTTGCTTAAGAGAATGTATGGAAGCATTTTTCATCGTGGAATTATAATCATTAACAGAGTTTGGATATAGCTACATTACTTTATGGAATCAGACTCAATAAGGTTTCTCTATACTAGTCAGAGATATAAATGTAGATTGCATTGAAGGACATAATCCCAACTAGTGGAATTGATGGTTACACTAGATAAAAATTAGCTAGAACACATATAACAAGAGCATAAAAACTTGCCCTTTTAGGTGAAATATAATAAATATCTCATAGGTGATCTGAATCTATAATTGATGACTCATAAACTCAAAATTAGGGTAAAATTACGTCATAGAGGATTTCAGTTTAATCAATAATCTTTTTAAGCCTTTCCTCATTTGACTAGTTAGTGATGAGCAAGAGTCATATCTCTTATTAATGTTTGATAAACTCAAAATTACTGAGAAATATCATCATTGAAGATTTGAGTTAAATAAATAAATTTATAAACCTTTACTCATGAATAACTTGATTAGTTAGTGATGAGAAAGGGTTGTCTTCACAACGAATGGATATTAAGGATATAGCTTTCTCTATAGGGTGATCAGAAATAAGGATAACACCTATTTAGTATTACATGAGTGGTAGATAGTGGATCATAAACCAAGTGAGTGAAAATTAACAGTATGGATGAGGGAAGACATGAAGAGGTGATGATAATGCGAGATTTTGAAGAGAGGAGGTTTTGAAAGTGAGAGGGGATGAAGATGACAGGATAAGACATAGTGATCAAGGTGGTGGAACTTTAAAGTAATGATAAGTCAATAAGAGTTTGAGTTTTCTTAGAGAAATAGAGAGGGAAACACATGACAATATCATGAGGGCATTGGTGATACGTGATGTGGATGGTAGATGATGATGGATGGAGGTGGATGATGGATAATGGTGAATACTACTGATGAGTATGGTCTACCTAAATAAATGTGTTAAAGTTCAATCAATGTAATGCAAGAGACTAACATTAGATTCCTTTGTTCTGCCAGGATCAAGGCATTTTCCTGATACAGATCCGCCTCCCCACTTCTTTATTGACCTTCTCCATGCACTAAAGACAACAAGAATACTCTTGATCAACATTCAATACATCACTTTCTTTCAATCTGCCTATCTTGGGGGAAGTGAGCTTAAAGATATTCTTTACAAAGATTATGGCTCAATTTACAGATCCAACCATATGGATGGATAGAAAGCAGAAAGACAAAGCTACCCCAAAATTTCAGCTTAATCGGAGTTCTGGATCATTGGATATGAAGCCCTGAAGTTGGAAAATTCCTAGTCGTTAATTTAATCCAAAGATTTCCCTCTCCTCGTCCTTGTCAGCGCCATCAGCTTTTTTTTTGGGTTTTGTCTCATCATTGCATCAAATGCAATCATTGGCTTATATTACACTATTTCGTCCATGAGCAATGGCTCACGTCACGCTACATGTCACATCCTGAAAAAGACAAAAAAGTAATAATAATGGTATCATAATAATACTTATATTAAATGAGGATGTGTGGCATGGTGGTGTGTCAGTGCATGCCACATCAGCCTCCTCTCTTAATTTCTCCAATGATTTAATGACACATAGGCGCCAAGTGCATACATGCACACTACGTGGATACGTGGTGTCATGTGAGGCATCATTGGCCCCAGCTAATTCTTACGAGTCAACAAAGAGCGAATAATGGTTTTAAAATTTGAGCTGCATCGGTTTCTGCATCTCATTTATTGCAAAAAATACCTTCTTCACCCCTTGTAATTAAATAAATAGGAGAGAGATGGTATTTAGCATCAAATTCCATTATGTGTTGCTAATCAGGATGCCATAATGGTTTGCAATGAAGCATTAACCGTAATCATTGATTGGTCACTGTTGGATGAATCGAACAATGACACATGGCACATCAGAAATCAAAGCCCAAAAAATGTCCTTAAATTCAAATAAGATTAAATATAACCCAGAAATATACATAAATATATATATTGGCTTGGAAAAATCATATCTTTATGAATGTGATGTCAAAAAATTCAGGAAAAATTACACTGTGACTCAAAAAAAGTTATATCAAAATTTTTTGTTAGAAAAATCTCCAAGAAAGACTAAAAATTCATAAAAGCTAGGACATCAATCTAGAAATGGATTTAATCATTTAGACTTGATGACACACATATACAACCATTTTGATGCGATAAGTATGTAAATATCATCATATTTACCCACTAATACAGTGTGTTATGAATGATATATTTAAGCTTCATAGAAATGTCACCAAATGCTTGAGATATAACATCACATATGGATAATGTAAAGGTACCCATGAAGACCCAACTCTACATACATTGGGATCATATAGTATTTGTAATGGGTGGAGAAACTTATGAGTATTTGACCCTACTGCATGTAATACCTTAATTCGAATCCCAAAAATCACTTGACCCGAGATTCACTTAAACAATATGAGATCCTCAAATGACATGGTGTTATGATTTATCCAAGAGGTATTTTGATATATCACTTCTCAAATGTGGCATACATTGGGAATAAATATGATGCACGATTAATTTCTCCCATCACCGTTGGAGGACATTAGATGGTGCATCATAATTGAGAAAATCTAAGCAGTTTATCATTAACATTGGGCATCCAAGTCATCATTTATTGGAAGGATCTTTCTGAGTTTCAACTTATGTTGGATATTCCCTTAACCCTTTGAAAACCTATACTTGACTTCCAAATGGAAGACAAGATGTTAAAATAAGGACAATAATTTATGTGATTCTGAAATGATCCTACTTGCAAATTAATATTAACGATGCCCCAACATGCCTAGTTCACATCCTATCTTTACTTTTCAAGATAAACAAAGGGGGATCCTTATGCGTTTCATTAGGTCTGCCCTCTCTTTATGTATCATCCCATTTAGGTTCTCCTTTTCATTTGACTAACAATTCTCTACCTCTATCTGAAGTTTTCTTCCAAAGGAATGCATACTATAGGAAGGATCATTTATTGGAAGGATCTTTCTGAGTTTCAACTTATGTTGGATATTCCCTTAACCCTTTGAAAACCTATACTTGACTTCCAAATGGAAGACAAGATGTTAAAATAAGGACAATAATTTATGTGATTCTGAAATGATCCTACTTGCAAATTAATATTAACGATGCCCCAACATGCCTAGTTCACATCCTATCTTTACTTTTCAAGATAAACAAAGGGGATCCTTATGCGTTTCATTAGGTCTGCCCTCTCTTTATGTATCATCCCATTTAGGTTCTCCTTTTCATTTGACTAACAATTCTCTACCTCTATCTGAAGTTTTCTTCCAAAGGAATGCATACTATAGGAAGGATCATTTATTGGAAGGATCTTTCTGAGTTTCAACTTATGTTGGATATTCCTTAACCCTTTGAAAACCTATACTTGATTTCCAAATGGAAGACAAGATGTTAAAATAAGGACAATAATTTATGTGATTCTGAAATGATCCTACTTGCAAATTAATATTAACGATGCCCCAACATGCCTAGTTCACATCCTATCTTTACTTTTCAAGATAAACAAAGGGGGATCCTTATGCGTTTCATTAGGTCTGCCCTCTCTTTATGTATCATCCCATTTAGGTTCTCCTTTTCATTTGACTAACAATTCTCTACCTCTATCTGAAGTTTTCTTCCAAAGGAATGCATACTATAGGAAGGATCATTTATTGGAAGGATCTTTCTGAGTTTCAACTTATGTTGGATATTCCCTTAACCCTTTGAAAACCTATACTTGACTTCCAAATGGAAGACAAGATGTTAAAATAAGGACAATAATTTATGTGATTCTGAAATGATCCTACTTGCAAATTAATATTAACGATGCCCCAACATGCCTAGTTCACATCCTATCTTTACTTTTCAAGATAAACAAAGGGGGATCCTTATGCGTTTCATTAGGTCTGCCCTCTCTTTATGTATCATCCCATTTAGGTTCTCCTTTTCATTTGACTAACAATTCTCTACCTCTATCTGAAGTTTTCTTCCAAAGGAATGCATACTATAGGAAGGATCATTTATTGGAAGGATCTTTCTGAGTTTCAACTTTTGGATATTCCCTTAACCCTTTGAAAACCTATACTTGACTTCCAAATGGAAGACAAGATGTTAAAATAAGGACAATAATTTATGTGATTCTGAAATGATCCACATCTATCTTTACTTTTCAAGATCTCCTTTCATTTTTTGAAACAATCTCTACCTCCTCTCTAAGTTTTTTTCCAAAGGAATGCATACTATTAATATTAACGATGCCCCAACATGCCTAGTTCACATCCTATCTTTACTTTTCAAGATAAATTCATTAGGTCTGCCCTCTCTTTATGTATCATCCCATTTAGGTTCTCCTTTTCATTTGACTAACAATTCTCTACCTCTATCTGAAGTTTTCTTCCAAAGGAATGCATACTATAGGAAGGATCATTTATTGGAAGGATCTTTCTGAGTTTCAACTTATGTTGATATTCCTTAACCCTTTGAAAACCTATACTTGACTTCCAAATGGAAGACAAGATGTTAAAATAAGGACAATAATTTATGTGATTCTGAAATGATCCTACTTGCAAATTAATATTAACGATGCCCCAACATGCCTAGTTCACATCCTATCTTTACTTTTCAAGATAAACAAAGGGGATCCTTATGCGTTTCATTAGGTCTGCCCTCTCTTTATGTATCATCCCATTTAGGTTCTCCTTTTCATTTGACTAACAATTCTCTACCTCTATCTGAAGTTTTCTTCCAAAGGAATGCATACTATAGGAAGGATCATTTATTGGAAGGATCTTTCTGAGTTTCAACTTATGTTGGATATTCCCTTAACCCTTTGAAAACCTATACTTGACTTCCAAATGGAAGACAAGATGTTAAAATAAGGACAATAATTTATGTGATTCTGAAATGATCCTACTTGCAAATTAATATTAACGATGCCCCAACATGCCTAGTTCACATCCTATCTTTACTTTTCAAGATAAACAAAGGGGGATCCTTATGCGTTTCATTAGGTCTGCCCTCTCTTTATGTATCATCCCATTTAGGTTCTCCTTTTCATTTGACTAACAATTCTCTACCTCTATCTGAAGTTTTCTTCCAAAGGAATGCATACTATAGGAAACCTGAGACCCATCATAACTCGATCTTGAACGATCCTGTGAGAGGAACATTTAGGGCACCAAACAAGAAAGGAGGCTAAGTAGCATAAGCATAACACCATTCATGTATTTCAGTAGGGAAAATTCCAATTGTATAATACATATGGGGTTGGATCTTAATATCCGAATGTGAGTTATTACAAAAGTCATAATCAAGATGTTAAAATGGTACACCATAACATAGAGAAAAATGAGGATGAAGAAACAAGACAGTTCTGAATATCAGGTTATACCACTCCCCCTCAAGTTGTGAGTGAATGTTCTCCAATCTTTTCTTGGCAACAAAATACTTAAGCAATGGGCTGGACACTCCTTTAGTAACAATCAGCACATTTTTCTGTAGAGCTGTCATGATATGTACAAGTGATGCCTTCCTCCAACTTCTCCTTGATAAATTGGCAGTCAACTTCCATATGCTTTGTCCTGGCATGGTGTACTGGATTATGAACAACTCCACACATCTCCCTGATGAACAATTGTAATGTGTAATTTTTATCTTTAATGATTCATAGATGCCTAGAGCAAATGCATGAAGCACTGCCTCAACACTAAACCTCAAAGCAATAGTCAGCTTCTTGCTCTTCCACAAGACAAAATTACCATCAAAGAATGAATAGTACCATGAAGTTAATCTTTGGAAACAATATTAGCTGCATAATGAGCATAAATATAATTTTCAAGGTTGAAATGATTGCTGGTTTTAAAAAATTGCAAGTCCTGGAGTACCTTTCAAATTCATGAGTATGCAATACATTGCACAGTCATGTACTTCTCTTTGATCCTGTATGAATTAACTCACCATCCAGACAACATAATATATATTGGGTGTAGTGTGGTTTAAATAGATCAATTTTGCAACTAATTTTTGATATATCCCTTTATCAATGGGGGCACTTTCATGGCCAAGACAAAGTTTCTACATTTGACAACTGAGTTTATATTATGATCTACACTCGAGAAAACTGGTTTCCTTTAGTTAGTCTACGAGATATTTTAGCCAGGAGAAAATAGTGCCTTGAAGTGTATAAGCCACTTCAATTCCTAAAAAATACTCAAATCTACCCATAATTTTGATATCAAACTCCTTAAGCCAGTCATTCATCAACCTTTTGAATTTCCTATGGATCACTTCTGGTTAGAATGGTATCGTCGGCATATGCTGGTAACATAACTTATCTATTGAAAGTTTTTTTAAAATAGTGTGTGATCCCCATTTCTTTGTCTATAAGCCTTGGATTTCATAGTTTTGTACAAATATCCAAATCATGGTCTTTGAGAACATTTGAGCCCATATAAAGCCTGGTTTAATCTGCAAAATTGGTGTCTGTTCAGGGAATTTTTGAATCCAAGTGGAGGAAGCATATATACTTCCATATTCAAATGTCAATGTAGGAAGGCATTCTTTAGGTCTAGTTGTTGCAGAATCAGGACCTTCATTCCAATAAGAGAAATAATGATCTGTACCATATTCATTTTTGCCATAGGGTCAAAGGTATCATTTTAATCAATACCGTGTTCTTGTGTATATCCTTTAGCAACAAAGCGTGCTTTATATTGCTCTATCTCACAATTTGGCTAATATAGAGAAAACCTACCTACAACCAATAGGTTTCTTCCCAGATAGTAAAGGCACAAGAGTCCAAGTGTTATTCTTAGTGAAAGCTCGTGGTTCCATATTCATTGTTGACTTCACTTCCATGTTCATTAAACCTCTGACACATTCTTGGAATTGGAACAGACCTAATGTTCAATATAAATGCATTATACCGAGTAGACAAGTTACTGGTGACAGAGTTTTGAAGTGAACAAGGAGAGAGTATGCAGTGAATTCCATTGGTGTTTTCTTATGCTTCAGATATAACCTGCCATATCGTGCCTTCGGTGCAATAGAATGTGGAGGTTTCTCTAATGCATGTGCCTTCCCAACAGAAAAATGATCCCACTCAATGACTAGAGGTTGGCAGACTTTGAAGTGGATTGATGATAAGGTAGGTTAGCACTTTCCATGACAACATTCTCTAAAAGGGAAAGTAGATCTACCTCACATTTAGGTACACCACTAAATCCCCATGTTTACTAGCACTGCATGCAATGATTTGTTGCGTAGAGTTTCTAGACCCATAGTATTAATTATTCTCATCAAATTTGATATCTTGGGTGACATAATATTTCTTGTTTATGGGACGTAGTACCATTAGCCTTCCTATGTTAGTGAGTAGCCAAGGGAAACACACTTTAGGGAACAAGGAGCTAGTTTCCATGTGGTGTTGAGATGGAAGTTTACAACACAACAAAAGATGTTGAATGGTAGGCGGGGTGGCAACATAATTAAGGAAACATATTTTCCCATTTCCTCCAGTGGATTGTCTCCCATTAGTAAATTAGTGAGCCACTAATTGATTAAGTCTGTACAAGTAAATAAAGCCTCACTCTAGAGAAAATATGGGACATAAAAATTGAGGCCATAATGATCATTAAGGGAGGGAAGAGATTCATTAGCAAAAAAACATAATAATAAAGCTACTTCATGAAGATAAGACAATTTTATAAAGTACAGGGCACTTGTCTCCCCCTTGGATTGTGGGAAACAATTTTTTCCATATCATAAATTCAAAAAACAAAATCAAATATTTATATTATGATTCACCAGCTTTCAGAGATAAACTGCTTTGTGGTTTCCCACAAGGTGGAATCAACTGCTAATGTGGTGGCCAAAGGGTGGTCATCAACAGCAGTTCCACTACAAGGGTTCACATTCAAAGACAAAATTCTAGTCATACATATTGTCGTCCATATTTTTTGTTTTTCAAAACTGCTCAAATGGTCCATGGACCTTTGGCTGCACCAATATCCACTTGACTATATAAGATATTAAAGTAAATTTTGAAGCATCAGCGAGGGAAAGACACGGTCTGGTCTCAGTCTGGTTTTACCAAAAACCTAAACCTAGACCTGAAGTTCGGTCTGGTCTCGGCCTCGGTTCGGTCTTGGTCCGGTCTGGTCTTCAGTAGGTCAATTTGACTAGTCAATGTTCAAGTACATGTTAAGTTGACTTGGTCGTCTTGCTGCATCTAATCTCCCCTTCAGAGCGGAAGCAGAGAGAGAGAGGGAGAGAGAAGGTGAGGTTGAGAGAGGAGGAGAGGGAGAGCGGGAGAGAGGGTGGGAGAGAGGGCGAGTGGGCGAGAGAGAGAGAGGGCCTTGAGAAAGGAGTGGGAGAGCCATAGAGAGAGAGAGAGAGAGAGAGAGAGAGAGGAGGAATGGTAGAGCGGGAGAGAGATAGAGGGAAAGAAAATGAGAAGGAGAGAGGGTGAGAGGGAAGGAAGGAGGGCAAGACAGAGAGTAAGACCCGAACGAGGGAGAGAGAGATAGCGAGAGAGGGATAGAGAAGCAGCCGGAGAGAGGATAAGAGAGAGGGAGAGAGAGAGAGAGAGAAGAGGAAAAGAGTGAGAGCGGGGGAGAGGGTGAGAGGGAGGGAGGGAGGGAGGGTGAAATGTTAATGCATTGACAGTGGAACATCATCTTCCTGTACGGACACCGACACCGCCAAACACAGCACTTGGGAAAACCTCCGCCACATGCCACCACTGCCAAGACTCCTTGACTTTCGAGAAGCCCCCATGACTTCTCGATCGATGTGCTGCTGCCACCTACTCTCCTTGGACATGTCCTTCTCTGCCAATGCCATGCCGTTCTATTATTCAAGTTGCAGTGTCCCAAGAAGGAGCTCAATTGTCGTTAGGCGGTGACACGCTAACCTATGCATGTCATCATGCCATTAGGTATGATGGCGTTCAGGCGGTTGAGTGCTGCCATAAATACAAGATACATTCGATTCCTCTCGGGCGCCTATAAATAGGATGGCCATTCCTTTTGTGAAGTTCATGTGATTTTCTTCTCATGTCTCTGTTTATTCATCTTCTACTTCTCTCTCGTTTGCCACTACTCCATCTTCTTACACGGTATCATAGCACAATGAGGCTGCCAGTGCCTCGTCTAAAGGGATGCCAATGCCCACCGAAACACTTGTCGGTCGCAATCTGCAGCCACCCCGCACATCCACTATGTCGACGACACCAACAATGTCAATCAAGCTCACCAAAACCAACTATATGATCTGGAAGATCCATGTTGTTCCCATTGTTAAAGCTCAAGGTTTGGGGCGACATCTCTCTCACCCTCCATCGCCTGAAGAAGAGGATAAGAACCATGAAAATACCCTGTGGAAACGAAATGATCAACATGTATTGTCTACCATTATTTCATCTATGCCAGCTGAGCTTATTCCTCTCGTCTCGAGCTGTCGTACAGCACAAGAAGCTTGGAAGAAGCTTGCTGCCGAGCTCTCCTCTGCATCCGAATCCCGTATCATGGAGTTGACCTTACGGTTCCATTCCATCAAGAAGGGGGCTAGATCCCAAGATGATTATATCTCTGATTTTGACAAGCCTTAGCTGAGCTAGTCAATGCACGGGAACACGTTGCTGAATGAATGGTTAAGTTTGTGTTTCATCGAGGCCTTGAGTCCAAGTTTTGCTCTTTTCGAACAGGCATCGCGACTCAAAATGAAAATCTCTCCTTTGATGATTTGTTAGCTGCTCTCCGTTCCAAAGTTTCCTTAGATAATTTCAAGAGTGAATATGAATTCATGGATGCACCTGTTGCTCCAATGGCGAATCAAGTCCAAACAACACTCTCTAATCAGGCCTCGTACAACAGCCAGCAATCCAACCCTCGTCAAGAACGTGGTGCACGCCATGACTATCGTGGTGGGGAAGGTCGAGGACGTGGAGGACGTAATAGTTGCTTCATTCCACATTGTCCACTTTGCCTTTAGCAAGGCCATCGAGCTCTAGATGTAGGTCTGCATCCTATCAACGTACGCACTCCTTCAACCCCCCTTCGGTACCTATGGCTCGTCCGCTTATGCAAGCAATATGAGGACCTCCACAACCCTATGCGTCAACATTTGCTGGATTGGTCGCTCCATTTCCTCGCCCGTTGCCAGCTCCACGACCTCACCCTTACCATCAAACATGGTATTCGGATAGTGGTGCCACTCACCATGTTACTTCTGACGTCCATAGCCTGTACGTGCCTCCCCTATGAAGGATCGGGGCAGCTGTATGTAGGAGATGGCTCAGGTTTACCCATACAGTCTTTTGGCTCGTCTAAGATTTCCTCGTCTAACCTCTCCTTTTACAAAACGTATTACATGTTCCCCAAATTTCAAAAAATATTCTCTCCACTCATAAATTAACATTCGATAATCATGTCTTTGTTGAATTTCATCCTAATGCTTGTCATGTAAAGGAGTGCACGATGGGGGAACTGGAGTGTCTCATGATGGGCTCTACTGCATCGAACCTTCGTGTGTATAGGCGTTTTAGGGGAACGACAATCTCCAGATGTTTGGCATCTTCAACTCAAACATCCAGCTTTCAACGTTCTAAAATAAACTATCTCTCATTATGGAATTCCTGCTTCTCAAAAGTTATCCTCTTCTGTGTGCTCCGCCTGTTGTCTAGCAAAATCTTGAAAAATTCCTTTTTAACTCATCTGATCGCACATTTGTGCTTCCTCTTCAAATGGTTCACTCCGATCTATGGGGTCCGGCTCCTTTGCAGTCCTACTTGGGACACTCTTACTATGTTACATTTATTGATGAATTCAGCAGGTACACCTGGCTCTATCCACTGAAGGCCAAGAGTGACATACTCTCAACATTCACTCAATTCCAGCAACTTGTGGAAAAACAATTTTAAACCAAAATCAAGACGTCTCACTTTGATTAGGAGGCGAGTTTCAATCCGTCCATAAATAGCTTCTAACATTTGGCGTCAAACATCGAGTTTCGTGCTCACACACACCAGAACAGAATGGAACACTCGAGCAAAAACATCGCCACTTCATCAAAACAGCACTCATCATTCTTCATCAGGCTTATCTGCCAACAAAGTTCTGGGATGAAGCCATAACAATGGCACCAGACCTAATAAATTGGATGATCTCTTCGGTACTAGGTAACAAGTCCCCATTTGAGTTACTCCATTCGAAAACACCTGATTATACATTTGTAAAGGTCTTTGGCTGCCTCTATTTCCCTAATCTTCACCCATATTGTAAAAATAAGTTTTCTCTACGATCCTAGCAATGTGTTTTTCTCGGTTATAGTCCATTACATAAAGGATATCGGTGCCTCTCCCTTACCAATTCTCGTCTTTATATCTCTCAAAATGTATTTTTTAATGGAAATATCTTTCCTTTCTTGTAATCTTTTAAGCAGACTACCTACTTAGAACTCTACCTTAAATATACTTACTACCTTTGAAGATACCACCTCTTTACCTTCGACGGTCATTAACCCTGAAGTCACCACCTCAACTACGGATTTTGCTAAGTCTCCTCTACCTTCTCTTGTCCCTCTAACCATTGATACAGCCTCTTCCACTCCACCGCTATGCACGCATCGTATAAACCATTTGTTAAACTTAACAGACTCATCTCAAGAATGTGCTTACCATCTGTTCTCCTCCAATGCGTTCCACACTGATGTACACTACCCATCCTGTCTTCCTCTTCCTTCCGAATCGACTAACATTTCACAAGCGTTAAACACTCCAATATGGAGGGTGGCTATGGAGGCCGAAATTTCTACTCTTCATAAGAATCACACCTGGGTGCTTGTGAATCCCCCTTACGATGCGAATATAGTTGGCTCCAAGTGGGTTTTTAAACAAAAATTGAATACTGATGGCACGTTAGATCGTTCCAAAGCTTGTCTTGTTGCTCGTCAAGCTCCTGGAGTAGACTATCAGGACACCTTTAGTGTATAGTCAAAATGGAAACTATTAGACTTCTATTATCTCTTGCGCTCTGTAATAATTGGCAAATTAAACAACTTGATATCTCTAATGCATTTTTACATGGCGCTCTTAATGAAACCATATTCATGAAGCAGCCTCCTGGCTTTACAAATTCGTCCTACCCTCAGCATTTATGTTAGCTTAAGAAATCTATGTGTGGGCTTAAACAAGCTTTTCGAATGTGGTACAAGAAGCTATCTGATTTCTTATCTCAACTAGGCTTCCACAGTTCTAAAACTGATACTTCTCTATTCTTCAAAAATACATTAACTTCAAAAAATTTTCTTCTTGTCTATGTTGATGACCTGTTAGTTATCAGATCTAACACTCATGATGTTGTAGGAACTATTTATTTGCTTCAAAGTGCACTCCCATTTCGAGACCTAGGTAATGCAAAATATTTCTGTGGAATCAAATTGATTCCCACAAAGGAAGGTACATCTATATCTCAATCAACGTATCTGGCACAAATTCTTCAGACTACCAAAATTGGGGGCTGCAAGCCGACTAATACCCCATATAGTCTCTCTTCTTCTACGCCCTCCAAATTTACTAATCAGCCTGACCCAACCCTTTATCGTAATATAGTTGGGAGTTTACAATATCTTCCACTCACTCAGCCTAATATAGCGTATGCTATTAATCGAGCATGCCAAATTATGCATGATTCCCAAAACATACACTGGGCTGCCGTAAAACACTTCGCTACTTAAAGGGAGCTACTGATTACTCTCTATCATATTCTCACTCTTCCTCTATGAATTTTAATGTTTACATTGACTCAGACTAGATGGGAGACCCAACTGATCGAATATCAATGCAATGGTATCTCATATTTCTTGGTCAGAACTTGATCAGTTGATCATCCAAAAAACAGTCTACAGTATCTCTCTCCCACACCGAAGCTGAGTACAAGTCCGACGCCAACGCAACGGCAGAAATCATCTGGGTAGAATCTCTACTCACTGAACTTCACCTTCATTCAGGCACGCCTCCTACTTTATGGTGTGATAATCTAGGTGCCACGTACCTAACTAAAAATCCCATTTTTCATTCCCCGCACAAAGCATATTGAAATCACCTTTCATTTTGTACGAGAGCGGGTTTCAGCAGGTCTCCTTTATGTCTCCTTTATTTCTACTAATGATAAGCTTGAAGACTTGCTCACTAAATCGTTAGCCAAGAACTGGTTTAATTGGATGCGGTCAACAATCAATGTGGTGCCCAACTTGGTTTTGCTGGGGCATGTTAATGCACTGATAGTGGAACGTCGTCTCCCTGTATGGACACCGCCAAACACAGCACTCAAGAAAACCTTTGTCACATGCCGCCATTGCCAAGACTCCTTGACTTCGGAGAAGCCACCAAGACTTCTCTACCGTTGTGCTGCTGGCATTTCCTTCTCTTCCAACGCCATGCCGTTCTATTACTCAAGTCACGATGTTACAAGAAGGAGCTCAACCATAGTCAGGTGGTGACACGCTAACCTATGCGTCAACATACTATTAGGCATGATGACGCTCAGGCAGTTGAGTGCTGCTATAAATACAAGATACGCCCGATTCATCTCAGATGCCTATAAATAGGATGGACATTCATTTTGTGAAGTTCATGGGATTTTCTTCTCCTGTCCCTGTTTCTTCATCTTCTACTTCTCTCTCGTTTGCCACTACTCCATCTGCTTACATGAACAAGAGGGAGAGTGAGACCGGAACTACGGGAGAGGGGGGGGAGAGAGAACGAGAAAGAGAGAGTGGGAGAGAGCGAGAAAGAGAGAGAGAGAGAGAGAGAGAGAGAGAGAGAGAGAGAAAGAGAGAGGGGGAGAGAGGGACGAGAGATAGAGAGAATGAGAAAGAGAGAGAGGGAGAGAGGGAGAGAGGGAGCAAGAGAGAGAGAGAACAAGAAAGAGAGAGGGGGAGAGAAGGAGCGAGAGATGGAGAGAATGAGAGAGAGAGGGAGAGAGGGAGCGCGTGAGAGAGAGAGGGGGAGAGGGGGCGAGAGAGAGAGTTCGAGAAAGAGGGAGGGGGAGAGAACTAGAGGGAGAGAGGTGAGAGAGAGACGGAGAGAGAACGAGAAGGAGAGGGGGAGAGAGGACGAGCAGGGAAGAGGGAGACACGACGAGAGAAAGAGAGAACGAGAAGGAAAGAGGAAGTAGAGTGAGCGAGTGTGAGAGAAAGAGACGGGAGAGAGGGTGAGAGAGAGGGCTGGTCTTCGGGCCGGTTCGATGTGCGACTTGGTCCCCCGGACTGGAAGGTTAGGTTAGCTCTAAAAAGGCTGACCGACAGTCCGGTTCAGTCTAATTTGGTCAGACCGTGCCCGTCACTAGCATCAGCTATGCTAAATTAGCATACTGAATATTCCCCAAGGTTTTGATAATGGATTTCATGAATTCGGTGTATTGAGCTGATCATTTTGCTTCCTTTTAGTGAAGACTTGCTTGCAACCAATCATAGATGTATATTTGAGATGACAGAGTGTGATTTTTACATGAAGACAATACTGTACAAGAAAAGAGATGGGTATAATTATGCAGTCATCTGCAAAGAGAAGAGCTGCTGTGAATGTATTTGTCCTTTTCCATTTATTTATCTTTCCTCATGTAGAAGGGAAGAATATGCCCCAAGTGTACCTGGTAGAGTTTTTCACAGCACGAAGTTAGGATTCTGGCTTAATTATTCTTCTTTCTTTCTGTTTCCGTTCTTTCTCTTCTTTCTTTCACCTGCATTTGTTCACTATTGCTACATCTCTCTTTGTACTTCGAAGCTTATGAGAGATGGACAAGGCCTAGAGAGAGATTCAACGGTAGCAGAGTAGGATTTGGTGATGTTCCTGAGTCCAGTCAAGTTGTAATCTAGCGTCCTGCTACAGTACTCTGTGATGCCTGCTGCTCTGCGCCGAATATTGTCTCCGATCTTCCTTCACGTGAGATGCCTAACCCGTTCACGGGTTCGTCTTCCGTGCGGAGGTCCGCCGACAGAGCTCTCTCTCCCCCTCTCCTTCTCTCTCCTCTCGCTCTCCCTCTTCCTCTCTCCTCTCGCTCTCCCTCTATCTCTCTCAATCTATCTATCTACCTCTATCGATCTATATTTCTATCTCTCTCTCTCTATCTCCCTGTCCCAATCTCCCTCGTTCTCGCTCACTTACCCTCTCTCTCTTTCTCTGACCCTCTCTCTCTCGCTCTCTCTGTCTCTGACTGTCTCTCTCTCTCTCTTTCTCTTTCTCTCCCTCTCTCTCTCGCTCTCTCTGTCTCTGACTGTCTCTCTCTGTCTTTCTCTTTCTCTCCCTCTCTCCCTCGGTCTCTCTGTCCCTCCTCTCTCTCGCTCTCTCCCCCTCTCTCTCTCTCTCTCGCTCTCGCTCCCTCACTCTGTGTCCCTCATCTCTTTCCCTCACTCTCTGTGTCCCTCTCTCTCGCCCTCTATCTCTCTGTCCCTCTTTCCCTGTATCTCTCTCGCTCTCTCTCTTTCTTTCTCCATATCTCAATCTCTCTCTCTCTCTTTCTCCGTATCTCAATCTCTCTCTCTCGCTCTCTACCTCTCTCTCTCTCTTTCTCTGTCCTTCTCTCTCTATATCTCTCTAACTCTCGCTCTGTCCCTCTCTCCACTGTTTCTCATTCACGTGTAATACTCAGTAGGGCTACAAGACATGCAACGCACAGACAAGGTTACTCAGTAAATACAAGCGACTGCTAAGGCGGAATCACACGATAAGCGAAAAGAAAAGGAAAATAAAAAACTACCAGAGTCTATAAATACCCCCCTCCCGAGCTTCAACAGCAGCAGAACACCCCAAGCTCACCAGCCATGGCGACTCTCACCCCTCTCTTCCTCTTCCTCTCCCTTCTCCCCCTCTTCTCTTCCGCTTCCGCCTCCTCCAAAGACATCTCCATCCTCCACCTCCACAGCAACCGCTCCCCCTTCGACACAATCACAGCGATGGCGGCCAACGACGAAGCCCGCCTCTCCTATCTCTCCTCTCTTGCGGTTATCCCCGTCGCCTCCGGCCAGCAGATAACCCAGACGGCGAACTACGTTCTCCGCGCTAAGTTAGGCTCTCCAGGCCAGCAACTCCTCCTCGCTCTCGACACGAGCAGCGACCTCTCGTGGGTGCCCTGCGCAGGCTGCGCCGGCTGCCCCGCGGCCACCCCTTTCACTCCCTCCGCCTCCTCTTCCTTCGCCTCCGCCGACTGCACCGCCATCGCCGCCGCCTGCGCGCCAATCAATCAGACCTACGGCTCGGCCTCCTTCCTCGCGACCATCTCCAAAGACACGCTATCCCTCGCCAACGATAGTATCCCCGGGTTCACCTTCGCCTGCGTGAACTCCGTCTCCGGAGTTAACTCCGCGATGCCGAAGCAGGGTCTTCTCGGGCTCGGCCGCGGGTTTAACGGGCTGCCGGCGCAGACCCAGGCTCAGTACAGCGGCGTCTTCTCCTACTGTCTCCCCAGCTTCAAATCCTACTACTTCTCCGGGAGCTTGAGATTGGGGAAGACGGGGCAGCCCAAGTCGATACGGACTACCCCGTTGCTGAAGAACCCGCGCAGGCCTTCTCTTTACTACGTGAACTTAACCGGGATTAGCGTTGGGAAGACGGCGGTGAAGGCGGCGCCGGAGTGGCTCGCGTTCGACCCCGCGAGCGGCGCGGGGACGATTGTCGATTCGGGGACGGTGATAACGAGGCTGGTTCGGCCGCTGTACGAGGCGGTGCGGGACGAGTTCAGGAGACAGGTTGGGGCGGTGGAGTGGTCGACGTTGGGCGGGTATGATACGTGCTTTGCGACGCCGACGGAGAAGGAGAGTCCCACGGTGGTGTTTCACTTTGAGGGGATGGATTTGGTGTTGCCGGCGGAGAACACGCTGATCCATAGCTCGGCTACGCCGATTGCTTGCCTTGCCATGGCCGCGTCGCCGGATAATGTGAACTCCGTGCTCAACGTCATCGCCAACCTGCAGCAACAGAACGTGAGGGTGCTCATCGATACCGTCGCCAATCGCGTTGGGTTCGCCCGGGAGCTCTGTAACTAGACGCTAATGTCTCTCTCTCTAGTTTCCTCTCTCTATCTATCTCTTGCTCTGTCTCTATCTATCTGTGTTTTTCTTTTCTTAGATTTGATGCCTCCAACTCGTCGGGGTTCTGTTGAGCACTTATGGAGTGAAGGGCACGTACCAATGTTGGGTTTCAAAACCGAATCTCTTTCTCTCTCTCTCTCTCTCTCTCTCTCTCTCTCTCTCTCTCTCTCTCTCTCTCTCTCTCGCTCTCTCCCTCTCTCCTCCCTCTCTCTCTCGCTCTCTCCTCTGGCTTTCTCTCTCTCCCTCTCTCTCTCTCTCTCTCCCTTCCTCTGTCTCCCTCTCCCTCCCTCTCTCTCCCTCTCTCCCTCCCTCTCTATCTCTATCTCTCTCTCTCTCCCTCCCTCCGTCCCTCTCTATCTCTATCTCTCTCTCTCTCTCTCCCTCCCTCCGTCCCTCTCTCTCTCTCTCTCTCTCTCTCTCCCTCCCTCCCTCCCTCTCTCTCTCTCTCTCTCTCTCTCTCTCTCCCTCCCTCCATCCCTCTCTATCTCTCTCTCTCCCGTCCTCTCTATCTCTCTCTCTCCTTCTCTACCTCTCTCCCTCCCTCTCTATCTCTCTCTACTTCTCTCTCTCTCCCTCTCTACCTCCCTCCTGTTAAAGCAACTGATCATCTAGAGCAATCTGCCAATCCTCCTTGGGTTCCTCCAGCCGTCACTGCCAACTCCATGCTTCTGAAAATGCGTGTTTCCCAGGTGGAAGATCCGTCCTCAGAGAACCACAGCCAAGCATATCTGCCTCAGAATGATAGATCGCCGCCTTCCGTACAAGTGCTAGAAAATCGAACATTCGCCAACGGCTATAATGATACATCATGAATGCAGCTATGGTATCAGGTGGTGACGTGCTGTCAGAAGATCCTGATGACTCAGTATTAAAACATGTCATCATGAAGACATCCGCCTTAACGTCATTAAGACGGAAAAAACTCCCTCTCAACTCTATAAAGAGAGCCTTATGGCTACTTCGTTGTATATGGGATTTTCTTCTTGTCCCTCTCTGCTCTTCTTATTCTCCCTTCTTCTTTTATCAAGACTTTGATTCTTCAAGTTTCACTTCTCTCTCTCTTCTACTTCAATCCTTGTCACCTCCCTCCCTCTCTATCTCTATCTCTCTCCCTCTCTCTACCTCCCTCCCTCCCTCTCTATCTCTCTCTACCTCTCTCTCTCTCCCTCTACCTCTTTCCCTCCGTCTCTACCTCCCTTCCTCCCTCTCTGTCTCTATATCTATCTCTATCTCTCTCCCCCTCTCTACCTCCCTCCCTCCCTCTCTACCTCCCTCCTTCTCTATCTATCTCTCTCCCTCTCTTCCTCCCTCCATCTCTACTTATCTATTTATCTGTCTATCTATCTACATATCTATATATCTATCCATCCATCAATGTATCCCTCTATCTTTCTATCTATCTCTCTCCTGCTCTATCTCTCTATCTGTCTACCTATCATCAATGATTTTGTAAACCTATGTATCAATCTATCTATTTGCTTATCTATCATCAACGATTTTGGAAACCTATGTATTGTACTCATAACCAATGATGATGTTGACTCTGGTGTTGACTTTGAAAATATCATCATTAAACTATCAAGTCTATATATGTCAACATCGACGTCCAACATTAATGTCTGTGGGACATACAGAAATCTAGTTTTTGCTTGAACCTTTTTTCAATTCTTCTCCATCTCACACAAATATTCACCTCAGATTCTTGAATAAAATGAAAATTTGACATTGTATCAATACTTCGGTTCCACTTATCAAAATGAATAAAGACATCATCATATTATACTGGCCAATCACATAAACAAGCAGTACCATAAAATGGTAACAAAATTACTGAGGTTCAATTGTTTTATGTGACCTAAAAATTGGTTTATAATATAACAGCTTCCACTGTAAACAAATGAGGACATAATTTGGTGTCGTAAAAGCTTTTTTACTTATCATTTTATCCATATTGAGGCCTTTAGAACGCAACACTTCCATAGGTACTCTAGACATCAAGAGGCTCTATAAATTTTAGAAATATCAGGCTACATTCCAAGCCACCCGTGCAGCTCTCACCAGTGGGAACAATGTTGAGAACACATGACAAGACTGTACGGTAGACTCTTCCTTTCTAAACATGCATTCAAAGTATGAATACTTCTATGTGATCATCAGTAGAGTTTGGGTTGAAATAAATCAATTTTAAGCATATGACTTTTCCTTTCCAAACTTGTAGTCATCCCATGCTACAATATCTTCAAGGCATAACTCCTTTGACTCTTCTTTATTTTTCCAAACACTTGTGTGTCTTCAATCCTAGGATATGAGGTAAGAATAGTAAACTCATTCATCTCAAACTTACATTTTATCTGAGTCTTGAACTCTTCAACTACACTAGGCTCTAACCCTCTAATAAAAAAGTCAACATATATATGAATAACTGATAAACTTAATATGATTATAATATAGTAGATAGTGATAAGAAGGATATTCTAAGAACTAATGAGAGAGAGAATGGAGTGATGATAATGGCAAAGAAAGTAAATAGACAAGAGAAATGTGATGAAAAGAATGAGTCATGTAAGGCGGCTGATCGGGGAAAAGTCAAAGAGAGGGTGATGTGAGAAGGGTCAGATGTGATAAAAAAGTATAAAACATAATGTTATGGCAGAAGAAAATGAGGAACGATAGCTACGCTAACAATGATGTTAAAAAGAACTAGTGTAAGGTGATTATGGTTACCGTAGATCCTTATGTTTAATAATCTCAATTTTAGGGTTAAAATTCGTGGTTGGAAATTGAGATTATTCAATAAAAATATATTTAACTGTATTTGAAAATACTTAGTTAGTGATGAATATGGATCGTCTCCACAGGGAACAATGATTAAGGAATTACTTTTTTATACTAGTGATGATTGATGAGAAGATTGACGGAAACAAGATTCAAGGATGTTAGCTAGTGATATTGATAAAAAATACGTAATTTATAAGTTAAATTAACTTAAAGAGAAGAGTGAGTGATTGTGATGGATATGACGATGAACGACGGTATGAATGAGGTTAGTGGTTGGATATGGAGTGGTATGATGGCGAGGATGGAGAGACGAGAAACGAGTGTAAAATGAGAGTGCAAGTTTGATGATAAACCCTAATTATGTTAACTATAGTGACAGGAAAGAGACAACATAAAGCGAAGATACTTACCTTAGATCCTTACGTTCTGCCAGGATCACGGCAATTTGCGAGTGCTGGTAAGAACCCCCTCTTCTCCAATGCTTCTTCCCACCCACTCAGGACACCAAGAACACTCTTGATGGATCTCAAAACTCACTATCTTTCAACCAGCCCACAAAAGTAGGAAGCAAGTTCAAGATGAATTTCACAATGATCCAGGCGTCTATTTATAGATCAGATCTTATGGATAGAAAGAGGAGGAGACGAAGCAACGCTGAAAATTTCAGCTAAATCGAAGTTGTAGATCAAAAGTTGTGGCCGTTTGAAGTTGGAGCAATCCTAGCCATTGATATTTTCTCTCTCCTCATCATCATCCTCATTTTCCGCGCGTAGTAAGAAGTCAAAACGCCTCATCTTCTCCACTTATTAGTTTTCCGTGCGCGTTTGTCTTTTTCCAAGCACGTGTTCCTAGGAGGAAGAAAAGGACAAAGAAAGAGAAAAGAAAGAGAAAAAAAAAGCATTTAAAAAGTTACTTTTCGAGGCTGACATGGCGGCGCGTCAGCGTGTGTGCCACATCATTCTCTCTCTCTCTCATTTCTTCTTCTTTAGTTTTTATTATTATTTTGTTTTAATCTCGTGGGCTCAATCGCGCCACGTCAGCCGTGGGCTAACTAAAGTA
This sequence comes from Wolffia australiana, assembly GCF_029677425.1. Classification (NCBI taxonomy): domain Eukaryota; kingdom Viridiplantae; phylum Streptophyta; class Magnoliopsida; order Alismatales; family Araceae; genus Wolffia; species Wolffia australiana. The sequence continues at coordinate 3,015,421 of NC_135840.1, forward strand.
AGAAAATCTTATAATAATGACAGCAATCATCGCTTCGCGAATCGCGAAGCGCTGATTGCCTCATTAATGATTGGCTTGCACCAATCATCATAAAATGACCTGATTTGTCGCCGTTCGACAAATTGAATGGCGACACGTGGTGGGGCGAAATAAAAAACTTATAAAATTCATATAAAAAAAATAAGCATCCAGAAAATACATATAGATATATATTTGGACTCAAAAAAATCATATCTTTCCAAATTTAATGTCAGAAAAATCATATTCTGTCTCAAAAATTATATGCTTTTAGAATATATTGTTAGAAAAATCCCAAAAAATATAGAAAATTCATAAATTCATTCTAAAATTATATTTAATCATTTTAAGCTTGATAACATTGCAAATATGAGTAATTCAATGCACAAAACATGTAAATATAATCATATAAGGCACAAGAAATGCATGTTATCAATGTTCTTCTATGACTACAATGATCTGAGTCTGTAAGTATGATCCCCCTATTCTCTGTTGCATTTTCTCACACAACCAGGACACACAAAGAACAAGTTTAATGGATATCAAAAACTCATTATCTTTCAATCGCCCCACAAATATAGGAAGCAAGTTTAAAGATAATTTTCATAATAACCCATGTTTACCTTTATAGATGGGTGGATACATGGAAAGAGGGCATATAAACAAGGCTATCCTCAAATTTTCAGTTCAATTTATCTACTAGATCATCAAATATCAAACTCCAAAGTTGGAAATATCCTAGTTGTCCATTTTTCGCTCTCGCCTCATCATTCGCACTGCCTCTTCATCATTTTTTATTTTCCGCTGAAAGTACCAAAATATTTCGCAAAAAAGATAGAAATAGAGCAAAAAATAAAGGTAGAGAGAGAGATAGGGATAAAGATAAAGATAGACAGAGACATAGACATAGAAATGGAGATAGAGATAAAGATAGAATTAGAGATGGCGTTAGATATAGTGATAGAGATAGAGATAGAAATAAAGGTACAGAAAGACATATAAATAGAGATAGATATAAAAATATAGATAAAGATAGAGATAGAGATAATGATAGAGATAGCGATAGCTATCAAGATAGACATAAAGACAAAGGTAGAGATAGATATAGAGATAGAGATAGAGATAGAGATAGAGACAGCAATACAAATAGAAATAGAAATAGAGATACCAATAGAAATAGAAATAGAAATAGAGATAGGGATAGAGATAGAGACAGAGATAGAGATACAAATAGACATAGAGATAGAGATAGAGATAGTGATTAAGATACACATAGAGATAGAGTCAGAGATAAAGCTTTAAATTGAGATAGAAATAGAAATAGAAATAGATTTAGAGATAGATAAAAAATAGAGATAGGTATAGATATCGATATAGAAATAGAGATAGAGATAGAGATGACAATAGATATAGATATAGAGATAGAGATACAAATAAAAAAGAGAGATAGAGAAGGAGAAAGAGATAAAAATAAAAATACTGATACAAATAGAGATAGAGAAAGGGATAGACACAAAGATAGAGATAACGATAAAAATAGAGATAGAGATAGAGATAGAGATAGTGATAACGGTAGAGATAGAGATACAGATAGAGATAGACATAGATAAAGAGAAAGATAAGGGAATAGAGATAGAAATAGAAATAAAGATAGAAATAGAGATAGAGATAGAGAGAGAGATGGAGATAGAGATAGAGATAGCGATAGAGATAAACATAGAGATAGAGATAGAGATAGAGATAGAGATGGCAACAGCAGTAGGGATAGAGATAGAGAAAGCGATAGAGATAGATATAAAGATGAAAAATGAAATAGAGATAGAGATACAGATAGAGATGGAGATAGAGATAGAGATAGAGATATAGGTAGAGATAGATATAGAGATAGAGTTAGGAATATAGATAGAGATAAAGATAGAGATAAATATAGATATCGAGATAGAGATGGAGGTGGAGATAGAGAAAGAAATAGTGATAGAGATAGATATACAGATAGAGAGAGAGAGAGAGAAAAAGACAGATATCGAGATAGATTTAGAGATAAAAATAAAGTTAGAGAGACAGAGATATGGATAAAGATAGAGATAGGCATAGACAGAGATAGAGATAGAGACAGCATTAGATATAGTGATAGAGAAAGAAATAGAAATAGAGCTAGAGAAAGACATTGAGATAGAAATAAAGATAGATATATAGATATAGATAAAGATAGAGATAGAAATAGAGCTAGAGATAAAGATAGAGATATAAATAGAGATAGAGATAGAGATATATATAGAGATAGACATAGAGATAGAGATATAGATTCGGATAGACATAGAGATAGTGATAGAGATAGAGATGGAGATAGCAATAGAATTAGATATAGAGATAGGGATGGAGATAGATACAGAGATAGAGATAGAAATAGACATAGAGATAAAGATAGAGATAGAGATAAAGATAGATTTAGACATAGTATCGGAGATAGAGATATATATTGATATAGAAATATAAACGGAGAGAAAGATAGAGATAGATAAAAAAATAAGATAGATATAAAGGTAGAGATAGAGATAGAACTACAGATAGATATAGTGATATAGATTAAAATAGCGATAGATTTAGAGATAAATATAAAAATAGACATAAAAATAGTGATGGCAATAGATATAAATATAGAGATAGAGATACAGAGATAGAAAAAAAGAGATATAAATAACAATACAGATACAAATAGAGGTAGAGATAGAGATCGATATAGAGATATAGAGAAAGATAGAGATAGCGATAAAAATAAAGATAGAGAGACAGATAGTGATAAAGATAAAGGTAGAGATAGAGATAGAGATAGATATGGAAATAGAGATAGAGATGGAGACAGAAAAAAAGATAGAAATAGAGATAGAGACAGAGATATAGATAGACACAAAGATACAAATAGAGATAGAGATGGAGACAGAAATAGGATAGAGATAGAGAGAGAGAGATATAAAGCTGGTGAGAAAATTTGATATAGAGGTAGAGTAAGAAATGGAGATAAAGATTAGACATAGAGATGAAGATAGCGATAGATATTGATATAGAGATAGAGATAGAGATAGAGATCGAGAAAGAGATAGAGATAGAGATAGAGGTATAGAAAATGATAGAGATAGAGATATAGTTAGAGAGATATCAAAACAAAGATACAGATAGAGATAGTGATAGAGATCCAGATAGAGATATTCATAGAAATTATTATAGATGTAAAGATAGTGTTACAAAGAGACAAAAGACATAGATAGAGATAGAGATAGAGATGAAGATAGACATAAATATAGCGATAGGTATAAAGATAGAGATAGTGCTTGAGATAGAGATAGAGTTAGAGATAGAAATTTTAATAACTATAGAAATCGAAATAGAGAAAGAGATAAAGATACAAAAAGAGATAAAGATAGAGAGACAGATAGAGATAGAGATGGAGATCAAATTTAATACATACAGATAGAAATATAAATATATATAGATATAGGGATAGAGAAAGATATGGAGATAGGCACAAGGATAAAGACCGAGATAGAGATAGAAATACAGAAAAATTTCAAGTTAGAGATGAAGAAAGAGATAGAAGAAGAGGTAGATAAAGAGATAAAGGTACCATATAGATAGATAGAGATATCGAAACAAAGATATCGTTAAAGCTAAAGATAGAGATAAAGATAGAGATAGAGTTAAAGATAAAGACAGAGATGGAGATAGAGATGGAGATAGAGATAGAGATGGAGATAGACATAGAGATAGAGATAGAGATAGAGATAGAGATAGAGATAGAGATAGAGATAGAGATAGAGATAGAGATAGAGATAGAGATAGAGATAGAGATAGAGATAGAGATAGAGATAGAGATAGAGATAGAGATAGAGATAGAGATAGAGATAGAGATAGAGATAGAGATAGAGATAGAGATACAGATAGAGATAGAGATAGAGATACAGGTACAGATACAGATACAGATACTGATAGATATAGAGATAGAGACAGAGATTGAGATAGAGATAGAGATAGAGATTAAGATAGATATAGATAGAAATAGACATACAGATAGAGATAAAGATAAAGATAGAGTTAAAGATAAAAACAGAGATAGAGATAGAGACAGAGATTGAGATAGAGATCGAGATAAAGATAGATATAGATAGACCTAGATATACAGATAGAGATAGAGATAGAGTTAGAGATAAAAACAGAGATAGAGGTAGAAATAGTAAAAGAAATTAAGATAAAGATAGAGATATAGTTAAAGATAGAGATAGTGATAGATATAGAGATACAGATAATGATAGTGATAGAGATGGTGATAGAGATAGAGATCAAGATCTTCATAGAGATAAAGATAGAGATATATATAAATCTTGATATAGAAATAGAAATAGAAATAAAGATAGCAATAGACATAAAAATAGAGATAGAGATATTGATAAAGCTTGATATAGAGATAGAGATACAAATAGAGATAGAGATAGAGATAGAGATAGAGATAGAGATAGAGATAGAGATACAGGTACAGATACAGATACAAATAGATATAGAGATAGAGATAGAGATACAGATAGAGATAGAGATACAGGTACAAATACAGAGACAGATACGGATAGATATAGAGATAGAGATACAGATACAGATACAGATACAGATACAGATAGAGATACAGATAGAGATATAGATACAGGTACAAATACAGATACAGATACGGATAGATATAGAGATAGAGATAGAGATACAGGTACAGATACAGATACAGATACGGATAGATATAGAGATAGATATAGAGATAGAGATAGAGATAGAGATAGAGATAGAGATAGAGATAGAGATAGAGATAGAGATAGAGATAGAGATAGAGATAGAGATAGAGATAGAGATAGAGATAGAGATAAAGATAGAGATAGAGATAGAGATAGAGATAGAGACAGAGATTGAGGTAGAGAGAGAAATTGAGATAGAGACAGAGATTGAGATAGAGATAAAGATAGATAAGAAATAAAGATATAAATAGACATAGAAAAACAGATAGAGATAGAGATAAGGATAGAGTTAGAAATAAAAACAGAGATAGAGATAAAGATAGTAATAGAGATCAAGATAATGATAGAGATATAGTTGAAGATAGAGATAGTGATAGATGTAGAGATACATATCATGATAGTGATAGAGATGGTGATAGAGATAGAGATCAAGATCTAAATAGAGATGAAGATAGCGATATAGATATAGATAAAGCTTGAGATAGAAATAGACATTGCAATAAAGATAGAGATAAAGATAGAGATACAGATAGAGATAGAGATATAGAGAGAAGTAGAGGTAGAGATAGAATTAAATATTGAGAAAGAGATAGATATAGAGATATAGATAGATACAGAGATAGAGATAACGATTGAGCTAGAGAAAGATATAGAGATAGAGATACATAGAGATAGAGATAGAATTAGATATAGACATAGTGATAGAGATGGAGATATAGATATATATTATCATATATATAGAGATAGTGATAGAGAGGAAGACAGAGATACAGATATAGAAAGAGATATAGATAGACATAGACATATAGGTCGAGATAAAGATAGATATACATATAAGAATAGAAGTTGAAATAGAGATTGAGATAGACATAGAGATACAGAAAGAGATAGAGTTAACAATATTCAGAGAGACAGATTTAGAGATAGAGTTAAAGGTAGAGATAGAGATAGAGATAGAGATAGAGATAGAGATAGAGATAGAGATAGATATAGAGATAAATATAGAGATAGAGATAGAGATAGAGATATCAAGAGAGGCATTTATTGAGAGTAATAAAGAGGTAGCGGTAGAGATAGATATAAAGATAGAGATAGAGATACAGATAGAGATAGAGATAGAGATAAAATAGGTATAAAGATAGAGATAGAGATAGTGTTAGAAATCGAGATAGAAATAAATATAGAGACAGAGGTAGAGATAGAGATAGAGATGGAGATAAATGTAGAAATAGAGACAATCATAGAGATAGAGATAGAAATAGAGATATAGATAGATGTAGAGAGTGAGATATCCATAGATATATAGATAATCATACAGATAGAGATTAAGAAAAAGATATAGATAGAAATAGTAATATATATAGAGATAGAGATGGAGACAGAAATAGAAATTAAGGATAAAATAGAGATAGAGATAGAGATAGAGATAAAGATAGTGATAGAGATAGATATAAAGATAGAGAGAGTGATAGAGATAGAGATCAGGTTAGAGATAGTGCTAGGCCCTGATAACTTGCAAATTAACATTTTGAATTGATGAATATTACATAACATTTATGTGTTTTAATGGCCATATTTGCTTGTTATCATATATAAATGGAGATTAATAACTTACACCTTGATTTTATCATTGTTTTGAATTTTTAGTACCTTTTTACATGGGAATTGACTTTTTTGCATTGAATAAATATTTTTTACAGGGCTTATAATACTTGGCTAAAGGTTGGTAAGGGTTTTCCTATTCTTTTGGAATTTTGCCATATTTTTTTATAAATGTTTTACCATTATTTAGCCAAGAAATGAATTTAGAATTAAAAGAACTGATATTTATTAATTAATTTATTATTTAAATACGAGTTTTTATTAAATAGGTGGCATCCACGTCATTTGCATGAAAATTTGGGCGAATGATTTGAAGCGCCAAATTTATCAAAGATAGGCTCATTATGGAATTGCGCATCGCAATGCCATAAATGCCATTATGGAGTCGGCGAGAAGAAAAAGGTATTTTTTCTTATTTTGTGCAATAAATACATGCGGAGAGTCGATTTCTGAGTGCATTTATCAAAATAGATATCTCGTATGCAGTCGGTTAGCCGTGTGCATTTAATGCACGCGGTATCCAACACACGTGCGTTTATAATTATAAAAGAAGACGTCCATTATTTAATACATGTGGTGTCGATTTGCCGCATGCATTAAATGCATGCGGAAATCGGCGCTGCATCTATTCAAAAAATACGTTAAGCTCACCTTATTTTGTCCTTTCTGTTTTTTTAATAATACAAGGTGACGTGGCGCTTTGTGAGCCATTCAAATGCAGCAATCATCTCACGATGATTGCAACCTGTGGAAGCGCACAAGACGTGTCAGAACGCGATCAAAGGATGGGGAAAACAAGAAAAAAAATGCCAAACAATCAGAAAATGCCATTTTATGAGATATTTTGAAGAGAGATAAAAGATCCAATGGCCTAGATTAATCCTCAGTAAAACAATCATATCTTGAGATCTAGACGTCCGATTGAGCTGAAATTTTGAGGGCATGTTTATCTTTTATCCCTCTACAATCCATATGGTTGGATCTTTAAATAGAGGTCTGGAAAAAGGTGAAATTCACTTTTTGAAGCTCTCCCCCAAGGATTTGGCCAAGAAGGGCACAAGAGTTGCTTTGGAAGTCAACAGATGTGGATTCATCGTTGAAAATTGTAAGTTTCTAATTTGTGTTTTGAACTTCTTCTTGAACGATTCTAAAACGCCATGGCATGGGTGAAATGTACATGCCCTTGAAGTTGTTTTGAAATAAAATTAGCATTGCATTTTGATTCTGATTCGAGATCGTTTTTTTATCTTTAGTTTTAAATAGATTTGGAACAATTCTGCATTTTTATATTTTTAAATTAGGGTCGAATTTCACTTTTTCCCCAAATTCATCAATTTCTCTCTCTAGGTTAATTTTTATATTTTCTCTCTCTATATTTCTAAATTTATTGTTTAGAAATTTAATTAAACATGTAAAATACCTAAATCCAAAATTCCATTAAAAATTGTCCATCTTCAAGTCCAATTAGAAAACCCCCTTTTGTGCTTATTAATTCCTAATTTTAAATATATATAAATTGACTTAAAAAAATTATTTTGATTGGGAAATTGATAATTCAAATTGATTTGATCTTCTAATTAAAATTATCCTATCTTGAGTGTCTTAACTGAAAATATTAAAATCAAAATTAATTTTCTACTTAATTTTGGTTAATTATAAACATAATCAAAGTCTATTAAGTCCAAAAATAATTCATTCTTCACTTAAATTATTTGAAATTGGATAAAAGTTCTTGCTTAGTGCCTCCCTGTGGTTCGACCCTTTGCTTGCTCTATGTATATTATATAGTGATTTAGGGTTATTATAAATGTTATTGCATATAAGTCTAAAAGCCCAAAACAATGACGTAACATTAATTTTAGGCTCATCAATTGGCGCCATTTCTGGGGAGGCACGGTGAATATCTGAAATTACAGATTAAGAGATACAAATTTATTGAGCATAATTTTCATGCTACATTCTAAATTTGTAGTCAAATCTTGTTTTAAATTCAAAATTTGTCAATTTTTTCTTTGATTTGATTTCCTTTTTGAGATAATCTGAATTGTCCTCGAAACAAAATATCAGAGATTGAATTTTTAAAACAAACTATCGAAGATTTGTTTATTTATTTTTTTTATTGAACTAACATGTACTAATCTTTTTTTCGAGTGCTTGTGTTGAAATTAAGGTGGTCATCACAATTGGGACTTCTACACATCCATTGAGGTAATTTTTACTTTTATTTTTTATTCTCACACTCTGTTATTACAGAAAGGGAAGATCCTACCAAAGGAGAAAATGGAACATAGTAGAAGTCCGACAAGCAACACAATCCTAGGACAGGGTACGCATCGTCCAACGAATAGGGAAATGATGGAATTGAATAACTGTTTAAATAATCCTGAATATCCGTTAGATTCCCACGGAAATCCTGCTCGCAAGAAACTTAGAGAATTTTATAAGCCACCATGTTTTGAAGAACACCTTGCACTTAAGGAAAACTCTTATAGGAATCATGGAGTAGGGAATCATAGAGATGATCATAGGGAAAACTTGAAGGGTTTTGAAGAAGGAAAAACAGAATCTTTTGAGGATCCTCTAGATTATCCTAGATGTCAGAAGAGACCATCTCCTAAACCCATAAGCCAAGGTATAAGTTCTTCTACTAAAAGCATAGATGTAAGTTCTCCTATCCCTACTAGTAGTAGCTTCAAACTTAAGACCACCACTACTAATATCCCTACTAGATCAAGTTCTCCGATAACCAAGGAATCACCTGTGAGTGCTCCTATCCCTGACCATTCTCAAATAGTTCCAGTTATCCAAACTATGATATCCATGATGTCTCAAGTGAAGGATCATATGATGGAGTTCAATGAAAGAATTACAAAAATAGAGAATGATAGATGTCAAGGACCTATAGGTGACATGATAAGCAAAGAAAAAAGTGGAGGATTAGTAAAATTAGGAGATGAAGTAGAGGAGAAAAAACTCCACAACCCTCAAATCACATTAGAAAAACCTGTACGAAAATCTGCTAGGAGAAGGAACTTATATAAGAAGTCGTTGGAACAAAGAGAATACAAAATTACATGTGAAATTGGAGGAACAAAATTCAAGAATGTAGTTATAGATCTTGGTTCCAATCTGAATGTCATACCTTCTTCTATGTTTGCGAGACACCCTATAGGAAAGGCAATGCCCTCTTGTGATTTTGTTTGTTTTGATGATGGAGTCCAGATAGCGTCTAAAGAAACATTTTCCAATATTTCCAATTCTGACCTAATTTTGTGATCCTTGAAGGAAAATCAAAGAAAACACCCTTAGTTCTCTGTAGACCTTTCTTGAAAACAGCTAGAGCTATGATTGATATTGAGGAAGGAGAGGTAATTCTTAGAAAAGAAGATAATATTGTGTCCCTTAGTTTAGATATTTCTGAGAGCAAAAGTGTACACTTTGAGGATTATATTAAAAAAATTCCTAAGGAAGAAACTGTGGTAGATGATTTATCATCTCAACTTAGTTCTATCCTTGAAACAGTTGATTCATCATTACCATCCATTAGTCCACCTTCTCAAAACTTCTGTAAACCTTCATGCAAATCATCTCAAGTGAGAATTTTTGCTTTAAAAATAGATAATCTCCACTTGAGAAATGATATGAAGAAATTAAATAATCAAAAGAGTGAGATGCATGAAAGGATAGAAAAGTTAAAAATGGAGAATGAATCATTGACTAAAATGTTTGCTGCCTTACAAAAGAAGGAAAATAGATTATAAATGGAAGGAAGATTAAAGATTTTGACATGAGAAGGAGGTATGGGGATCATAGGAGTAAGTATTGAGGGAATAATGGGATATATGAGCAAAAAAGATGGATTCCTATGCAAGATATGTCGATGAGGACAAAAGGTATTTCAACCCAAAATCAGGAGCGAAGAGTGTGGATTCCAAAATCATCTTAGAACCATTTAAAGAAATATCACATAAGGAATTATGAAATCCAAAGTTCATTATAGAGCCATTTGTATGACCCTAAATATTAACATTCATATATCTTGCCATTTTCGTTTCTTTCTTTAATTGTATTTTTCTTTGTTTGCATTTTTACTTTCACAAATAATGGGAACTAACCAAATTCCCCAGCTTTCATTTTTGTTTTGCTTTCAGTTGTTAGTTTTATAGGAATAAAGGAGGAGGAAGAAGAAGAAGCACAATTCGCACACATGACAACGAGATGTCGGCTCAACATTCGTAAGTTCTTCAAAAATCAAGGATCACGCCTAAGCAGGTTTCAATTCTGAACTTCTGAATTATATGTATGTTCATTCCCATGCATTGAGGACATTGCATAATTTAGTGGGGGGGAGAACATTTCATGTGCTTAAAAGTGAAAACCTTTATTTGGATCATTATGTCATAAATCCCATTTATAAATTAAAATTCACCTTTAGGAGACCTTCTTCGTCCATTTATTCGAATTACATGTGTAGGAAAGTTTGGCTTTATAGCGCATCATGATCATGCAAAGATAAAACAAACCTTGATTTTGGATAATATGGGAGTCAATTTTCAAATGGCTAGGGTATCTAGTGGCTGTGTAGGGGATAGGAAAATCGAAGGATTGAAACACCATGACTCAAAAAGGTAGAGAGTTGAGTGAATTGAGGACCCTTGATAAGCCTAAAAATGCACGTAAATATGTCGTTGATTTCGCGTTAGACTAATACAATAAAATTTATAATTTCCCTTAATCACTAAATATAAAATATAGAGCAAGCAAGGGGTTGAACCACAGGGAGGCAACAAATAAGAATTTTTATCCAATTTCAATGAATTAATTCAAAGATGAATAAATTTTGCAATTAATAAATTTTAATTATGCTTAATAATGTTTTTAATTAATCAAAATCAAGTAAGACTTAATTTTGATTTTAGGTATTTTGGTCAGAAAGCTCAAGATAGGAATATTTCAATTTTAAGATCAGATTAATTCAGATTATTAATTTCCCAATTATTATAAAATTTTAAGACAACTTTTATGAATTAAAATTGGGAATTAAATAATCAAGAAAGAGATATTTAAATTGGACTTCAAGATGGATGAATTTTCGAATCAAATTTTATTTTTAGGTTTTTAGATATTAAATTAAATTCCTAAACAATAAAAATCGAAATCTAGAGAGTGAAACTAGACAAATTAACCTAGAGAGAGAAACTGAAGAATTTTGGGAAAAGATGAAATCCGACCCTAAATTAAAAATCTAATGAAGCAAAAATGTTCTAAATTGATGTAGAATTAATGATCAAAAATCAGATCTTGAATCAGAATCAAAATGCAGTTCATTCAAAACCAACTTCTAGGGAACGTACATTTTGCCCATGCCTTGGCGTTTTAGAATCGTTCAAGACGAAGATTGAAATACAAATCAGAAACTTACAACTTTGAGTTCAGAATCAAGAACTGTCGACTTCCAAAGCATCCCTTATTCCTTCCTGGCCAAATCCTTGGAGAGAGCTTCAAAAAGTGATTTTCGCCCATTTCTAGATCTCCATTTAAAGATCCAGTCTAGATTCTAGAGGGGGAAAAGACAAACCTACCCTCAAAATTTCAGCCGAATCGGACGTCTAGATCTCAAGATATCAAGGTTTTAGTGAGGATAATTCTAGGCCGTTGGATTGTTTTATTATCTAAAAAAACCGATTTTTCTGATTGGCTGAGCCTTTTCTTCCTTTTTTTGCCGCCCTTGGATCGCGTGTCGACACGTGTTTGCGCGCTTCAAACGGCCATAATCATTGGAAAATGATTGGCCTCTTTGAATGGCTATAAATAAGCCACGTCGTCCTGTAAAATAAAAAAAACAAAACAAACATAAGCAGCTGCAATTTTTGACTTTTTCCTCATCGATATCCACGTCTGTAGAGCGCACAATCATTGGGTATTTGAAACTTTTTTAAAATGGTCATAAAGAAGCCACGTGGCCCTCTTTTATATAATATATATATATATATATATATTTAAAGCACGCAGAAGAAGACAAAAATAGCCGCAATCTTGGACTCATACGCGTCGTCGGTTCCGCATGCACTTTATTCCAGAGTGTCGGTGCGGCATCATATACGAGCTAATCATTGGCTTGCTATGGCATCGCGATTTGCGATGCCATAATGAGCCAATATGCTCACTCTCTCTCTCATTTTTATTATTAAATAACATTCATCCAATTATTCGCCCGAATTTTGGGTGAATGACGTGGATGCCCTTTAGTATATATATAATGCATTATAAAATGCCAAATAAATTAAATGTGTATTATTTAAATATGTAAAAATCATTTCTTGGCTATATAGTGGTAAAAAAAATTATATAAAAATATTTAAAAAATTGCAGAAAATTTGAAAAGCCCTTATCAACCTTTAGCCAAATATTTAAGGCCCTGCAAAAAATATTTCTTCACTAAAATGAGGTTAAATTCCATGTGATAAATGATAAAAAATCAGAAATAATAATAAAATGAAAGTGTAAGTAATTTATCTTTATTTTAATATGATAACATGCAAATATAGTCATTAAAACAAAAATATATAATGTAAAATTCATTAATTAATCATGTTAATTTTCAAGTTATCAACCCTCACTGCGCCACCATTCACTGAGCCGATCCTACTTGAACGTTTTATTCTTTCATTGAGTCAATCTTACTTTAGGGTGGAAGATAGGCATTTATCCAAGTCTTAGAGCACAGAATTTTCCTTTCCTTTATTCTCCATCCACTTTGCCATTCCATTCGTCATTCCATACCATATACCTTTCCATTTCCTTCAACCTTTCTTTAACCAACAGCCTTTCATCGATGGTAGCCATCTTCCAAGAAATTCTATCTCCCTTTCTATGGGATCATCTATATCCCATCTCTATCACCATTTCTGTCTAATTTGCATTTCAATTTCTTAATCCTCTTCTTCTCTTCAATGATTTTACATAATGCTCTCATTAGAGTCAATGATCATTATTTTCTCCCTACTTTTACACAATGTTTTAGTATGTTCTTTACCCCTTATAAAAAAAAAAGAAAAAAAGTCAACTTCAAGCAAAATATGAGGTATCGAAAAAATAAATAAATAAATAAGTAATTATGGGGAATGCCTTGTGGTAGGCATTTTTATTACATCAATTTTGATGCAATATATTGCTGATTGAACCTAGTGAAGGCGTCACACATGATTTCTTTCTTTCTAAATCTATCTCATTCCTCTAAGTCTTGGAAGAAGGTAGAGATAGAGTAAGAGGTAAAACAGAGATAGAGATAGAGAAAGAGATGGAGATAGATATAGAGAAAGAGATAGAGAAAGAGAAAGAGATAGCGATAGAGATAGAGATAGAGATAGAGATAGAGATAGAGATAGAGATAGAGATAGAGATAGAGATAGAGATAGAGATAGAGATAGAGATAGAGATAGAGATAGAGATAGAGATAGAGATAGAGATAGAGATAGAGATAGAGATAGAGATAGAGATAGAGATAGAGATAGAGATAGAGATAGAGATAGAGATAGAGATAGAGATAGAGATAGAGATAGAGATAGAGATAGAGATAGAGATAGAGATAGAGATAGAGATAAAGATAGAGATAAAGATAGAGATAGTGAAAGATATCGAGAAAGAGATAGATATAGAGATAGAGATAGAGACAGATATTGAGATAGAGATAGATATAGAGATAGATATAAAAACAGATATCGAGATAGAGATAGATATAGAGACCGGACATCTAGTCATGACATCAACGGAGTTGGTGGCCGTCCACGGAGCCCAGCTTGTCTCCGAGAAGCCCCATGCCATCCAGTTGTAACTGCCCCCTTGTCAGATATGGCAGAAAAGTGGGCTTTTGAACACAGAAATATTCTTTAATTACTCACGGTCATTTCTGACTGAAGTGAGCTCGCAGAAAGAGATCAAACCAACAGAACAGTGTTTGGACTGTTTACGAGTCCCGAAGAAGTTCTTGGCAGATATGTTGGTCCGGTAACGTAAACGGAGTGAAACTGGTGTCCATTATCTCGACATCTATGTGTTAATCTCTCTACATCTTCGTGTCACTCCTTTTCTATCTCTTTATATATCGCTTTCAATCCATCTCTGTCAATATTAAGGCTATCGATCTATCCATATCTCCCGTCTTTTCTTTCAATCCCACCGTTTATGTCTCTTTATATACATCTATCTCCCTCTCTTTACCACTCTCCAACTCTCTTCGTATATCAGGTTTCTGTATATATCTTGCTATCAATCTCTCTAATTCTCTATGTGTGTCTTTCGATAACTGACTGCCTATCTCTGTCTGTATCTCGCTATCCATTTAATATACATCGGTCAGTATCTTCCTATAATCTTATTTTAATATATCGATATGACGCTCTATTTACCAATCAATCTGTCAGTCTACCTGTTCCTAGACTCTCTCTCTTCTCTCTCTCTCTCTCTCTCTCTCTCTCTCTCTCTCTCTCTCTCTCTCTCTCTCTCTCTCTCTCTCTCTCTCTCTCTCTCTCTCTCTCTCTCTCTCTCTCTCTCTCTCTCTCTCTCTCTCTCTCTCTCTCTCTCTCTCTCTCTCTCTCTCTCTCTCTCTCTCTCTCTCTCTCTCTCTCTCTCTCTCTCTCTCTCTCTCTCTCTCTCTCTCTCTCTCTCTCTCTCTCTCTCTCTCTCTCTCTCTCTCTCTCTCTCTCTCTCTCTCTCTCTCTCTCTCTCTCTCTCTCTCTCTCTCTCTCTCTCTCTCTCTCTCTCTCTCTCTCTCTCTCTCTCTCTCTCTCTCTCTCTCTCTCTCTCTCTCTCTCTCTCTCTCTCTCTCTCTCTCTCTCTCTCTCTCTCTCTCTCTCTCTCTCTCTCTCTCTCTCTCTCTCTCTCTCTCTCTCTCTCTCTCTCTCTCTCTGTGTGTGTGTGTGTGTGTGTGTGTGTGTGTGTGTGTCTATGCACAACACCATATTATATTAATCTCTCATAGCCACCTATCTTAAGGTGGATACAACTTAAACTAAAATAAAAAATTATGAAATTCAACGCCCGTGTGTTGGGCTGCGACGTCGCGTCTTACCGTAGATCTTTAACTTCCAGTGTGAAGACGAGGACAATATTACGGCAGCATCAACCTCGACTAATAGGGTTTAAGAACTAGTTAGTAAAATGTAAATATTCATTTATACTCGTTAAAGAGAAATAGATTGATAGGATTAAATATAGGATTAAATCTAGTTGATAGGATTAAATATACATAGGATTAAATTTAGTGGGTAGGATTAAATCTAGGTAGGAAGAACAAACCGTTAGACAAACTAACGGTTAGGCTTTAAACTAAAATAGACAGTTACAGATCTGGATCTATAACTGTCTATAACTATTCTTATAGAAATATCTATAAATACCAATGCATTTGTAAAGTTTCATAATAATAAAAGGATCAACGATCTTGAAGCCTCGTTCTTGCCTCTTCTTCTCATCTATTCTCCTTCTCCCCTTCTACATCTTCTTCTATCTTCTCTGGACGCTTTCACATGGTATCAGAGCCAGAAATCTGAAGGAGCTTTCGAAGAGACATCTCCACGACACAACAGGAGATTCCCAGCGACCATCTACGTCTATTGCGGGTTCTTCACGTAGCACGAACCACCTCTGAACAACAAAAAAAAGGAGAGCGGTCACTTCCTGCTGACTCACGGTATAGGGAGGTTCAACTTCAACGGCGCAGACGGCCAGTCCCACCTCTTGCGATTGCTTCCTCGACGGCTACTTTCTCAACAACTGCTTCGGCGACTCTCTTCACCAGTCTCTTCGTCGTCTCTGCTCACTTGTGGCAGGTGCTACCACTCTAGGAAATCTTGGTTAGTCATCACGTCCCAGATCTCATCATTTGCGACCACGAGAAATTCGTCCTTGTTCGAGAGCCTTCGGTAAGAGACCTGAGGCATGGAGATTGTAGGCCTTGACCGTGAGCCTTCGGTAAGAGAACTGAGCACGACTGCTTCCATGATTGCTGCCTCGACGGCTGCGACGATGCAGTTGGTCTTTCAAAGAAGGAAATCTGCTGGAGGTCGAAAAAGGCTACTTGAGTAATCAATCTTCATCATGAGCAGTTCAGAGTCTGGATCCTTGACAGTCACGGGACAAGCTACGGCCTTTGTTCCAAGTGGTGCAACAGTTTCTATCAAGCTGAATAAAGAAAATTACCAAGCGTGGAAGAGCTCAATCTTGCCAATCTTAAATGGGTATGATCTAGTTCAATATATTGAAGGCATATCTCCACCCATTTCTGTTGCAGATTCAGAAGGGAGGATGATAGAAAATCCAATGTTCAAAGTATGGTGGAAGCTTGATCAACAAGTTCTGGGATTTCTGCACTCCACGCTGTCAAAAACCATCATCCCAAGCATTAGTAAAACAAGATCTTCCAAAGAAGCTTGGGAGAAACTTGAGCATGTTTTCTCAAATCGCAGTCAAGAAAAAATTATGGAACTACACCGACAATTCCATACCATGAAGAAAGGTACCATGACGATTGATGAATATATAGCATACTTCAGATCAATAGTTGACTCACTAGAAATGGCAAATCAAATAATCAGTGAGCCAACCATGATTTTTACTTTTTTAAGAGGATTGGGTACTGAATATTTTCAATTTGTTGTTAGCATAAATGCTAACATCAATAACATGAAACTTGATGATATCTTCATGAATCTGAAGGCACATGATTCATATCTAGCATATCAACAAGAAAATGCCAGTGATGTTTTCGGTCCATCTGCCAATTATTCTCAAATCCGAAATGTACAAGCTTTTCACCAGCACAGAAGAGATGGGAACTACAACAGGAACTACAATCAGAATCGTGGAAGAGGAAGAGGCAGAAACAATAGATTTCAGCCACGATGTCAAATCTGTTTCCAATTTGGAAACAGAGCAAGGGAATGCAGTGAATTTTGCAGCAAAAGTGACTTAACATGGAAAAAGACAGATTACCAAGCACAAAAACCAAGATCTTTCCTTACAAGTGCAGAAACTTTATCTTCAGGTGAAGCCTGGTACCCCGATAGTGGAGCTACACATCATGTTACTTCTGATAAAAACATGCTTCATCAATCTGGTGGTTATCATGGAAAGGATCAACTTCACATCGGTAATGGCTCAAGTTTGCATATCTTATCCATTGGCTGTTCTAAAATTGTGACACATGATAAAAGTTTATATTTAAAAGATGTGTTGCATGTTCCTGAAATAACTAAAATTTTACTGTCAATTCGGAAACTAACCATGGATAATGATGTATATGTTGAGTTTCATTCTTCATATTGTCTTATGAATGACAAGAAAACAAATAGAGTTCTTAGTCGAGGAATCATTAAGGACGGACTATACTGCCTCGACTCTTCAAGTTCAAACATGCCTCAAGCATTTCTGGGAGAAAGAGCTTCAACAAATACTTGGCATGCGCGACTTGGACATCCACATTTTTGCATTTTACAGTTTATAATTAAAAAATTTGGTCTTCCAAACTTTCGCCTTCACAAACATTTTATATGTGATTCTTGTTGTGTTAGTAAATCATACAAACTTCCTTTTACTCCAACTCATCATCTCTCAACAATGCCAATGGAAATCATACATTCTGACTTATGGGGACCATCTCCTATACAATCTCACTCCGGTTATCTTTACTATGTTGCGTTTATTGATGATTTCAGTAAATACACCTGGTTATATCCACTTAAAAGGAAATCTGATGTTTCTTCTACATCTCTAGAATTTCAAAAACGAGTTGAAAATCAATTTTCTCTTAAAAATAAGTATTTTCAGTCTGATGGAGGTGGCGAATTTCAAGCTCTTCATCCTTTTTTAAAACAAACTGGTATTATCCATAGAATTTCCTGTCCACATACATCAGAACAAAATGGTACTGCTGAACGAAAACATAGACATCTTGTTGAAACAGCTTTGGGATTACTTCATCAAGCTAGTATGCCACGCAAGTTTTGGGATGAAGCTGTTTCTACAGCCACTTTTCTCATCAGTAGAATGGCTACACCTGTTTTAAAACATAAATCTCCTTTTGAAGTTCTTTTTCATGTTTCTCCTAACTATTCTTGGCTCAGAACTTTTGGATGTCTTTGTTTTCCATATTTAAGATCATATTCGAAACACAAATTAGATGACAGATCAGAGAAATGTGTCTTCATGGGGTATAGTACTCATCATGCTGGATACCGATGTCTATCTCTCCATACAGGTAAGTTCTTTATATCTCGTCATGTTATTTTTTATGAAGAAATTTTTCCTTTTTCGAACCCAAATTTTAACTCATCTATGCCTGGTCTTCTTGGAACTCGACCACCTGATAATTCCTATCATTTTCCTATCCAATTTTCAAATCCATCTTTTACTTCGATATCCAAATCAACTATAGATCCTCCAACTCCAAAAGATCACCCATCTTTAGACTCTCATTCACCAATATTACACTATTCTCCATCCTCCTTTTCTTCTCCTAAAAACAATGAGTCCCCTTTCGGATCATTGCCTTCTAATACTAATCATGATTCCAGTCCATCATTGATTGATCTATCTACTACTTTAGATAGCACACCTGAATCTAATGTTAAACTTAAAGTCAAAACATTATCTGAGGTCTATCGCTCTGACAATAAGTATTGCTCTGCAGCATCAGCTGTTTTTCATCCGTCCACTTCCTTACCATTGAAAAATATTACCATTAAACACCCTCTCCCTATGTGCTTTAATACATCAGTAAATTCTCCCTTAAAGCCTACCTCGTTTTCAATAGCATCTAAAAATATGAACTGGATGCATGCTATGGAATCTGAATATAAAGCACTTCTTGATAATAATACACGGTTATTAGTTCCACGAAATCCAAATCTTCATGTGATTGGTTGTAAATGGGTCTATAAACTCAAATATAACTCTAAAGGAGAAATTGATTGTTATAAGGCACGTTTAGTAGCTAAAGGATATAATCAGGAAGAAGGTTTTGATTACTTTGAAACCTTCAGTCCAGTTGTTAAACACACTACTATTCGCTTACTATTATCTATTGCTATTAGCAGTCAATGGAAAATTCATCAATTAGATGTGTCTAATGCCTTTTTACATGGGGATCTTTCAGAAACTATATACATGGAAAAACCTCCAGGTTTTAAAAATTCTATCTATCTGGAACATATATGTCAACTCAAGAAGTCAATGTATGGTTTGAAACAAGCACCTAGAGCTTGGTTTACCAAATTAACCACTTTTCTTATTACTCTTGGGTTTTTAGGCTCCAAAACTGATACTTCCCTATTCTATAAACTTGATTCTCTTACACCTATTTTTATTCTTATTTATGTAGATGATATTTTGATAATCTGTCCAGCACTTGATCCTATCAGTAAACTTCTTACTGAACTTCAAACTCGTTTTGCAATTAAAGATCTTGGCCCTGCTCATTTCTTCCTTGGTATTGAACTAATAAAAGTCAATAATGGATTTATTCTTTCTCAGTCTAAATATATTTACTCTATTCTAAAATGAGCCAATATTGAGAATTGTAAACCATTACCTACTTCATGTCCCTTAAGTCAATCGTCTATTTCATCTTCTTCTTCTGATGTATTAGATGATTCAACTTATCGAAGTTTAGTTGGCAATCTTCAATATCTTACTCTAACTCGTCCTGACATAGCATTTTCTGTTAACAAAGCTTGTCAGAAAATGCATAAACCTACAGCTGATGACTGGAGAACCTTAAACACCTAATTCGCTACCTAAAAGGAAGTATTACATATGGTCTTATGATTTATTCAGATTCTGCATTGTCTTTAAATGCGTATAGTGATGCCGATTGGGCAGGAAATCAAATAGATAGAAGATCTACTAGTGGTTATTTAGTATTTTTGGGTAAAAATTTAGTATCTTGGAGTTCCAAGAAACAATCTATTGTTGCTCGATCAAGTACTGAAGCAGAATACAAAGCATTGGCAAATGTAGCATCGGAGGTTATTTGGATAAATTCTCTTCTCACAGAAATACAGCTGATATCATCATCTATTCCTACGCTTTGGTGTGATAATATTGGAGCTACCTATTTAGCAAAAAATCCAGTTTTTCATGCCCGTATGAAGCATATTGAAATAGACTTTCATTTTGTAAGAGAACAAGTTGCAGCAAATCTTCTTGACATCAAATTCATTACAAGTCAAGGACAACTGGCGGATGCTCTGACCAAGCCCCTTTCTAAGCCAAGATTCTGGGAGCTACGATCCAAGCTCAACGTCTTCTCCGCCGCCGATGAGCTTGCAGGGGGGTGAAGACGAGGACAATATTACGGTAGCATCAACCTCGACTAATAGGGTTTAAGAACTAGTTAGTAAAATGTAAATATTCATTTATACTCGTTAAAGAGAAATAGATTGATAGGATTAAATATAGGATTAAATCTAGTTGATAGGATTAAATATACATAGGATTAAATTTAGTGGGTAGGATTAAATCTAGGTAGGAAGAACAAACCGTTAGACAAACTAACGGTTAGGCTTTAAACTAAAATAGACAGTTACAGATCTGGATCTATAAATGTCTATAACTATTCTTATAGAAATATCTATAAATACCAATGCATTTGTAAAGTTTCATAATAATAAAAGGATCAACGATCTTGAAGCCTCGTTCTTGCCTCTTCTTCTCATCTATTCTCCTTCTCCCCTTCTACATCTTCTTCTATCTTCTCTGGACGCTTTCACATAGTGTCTCCGTCACGGTAGATTTATAACCCAATATATGATTCGATGTGCCACTAAATATAACTGGTTTCTAGTCGCCGGATAATAAATTAAATCGCAGATTCCGCAGGAAGAGAAGTGCCTATTTCTCTCTTTATAGCTCTCTGCTCCTCTCAAATGATCTCTATCGCTCCCTAGCACAGAATCAAAGGTGCTCTGAGAAGATATGAAATGACATTGCCGTAATAATCAATCGAGAGCACATGCAACCTCTTTTTCGATAAGACGGGATAAATGTCTAACATTCTTAAAATATTTGGCGGGGCAAGATAAAGAACTACAGATGTGAGCATTCGTCACGCATACATGTGAACAATAGAGATGAGCTTAATACATATTATTACAAGTTGGAGAATTCTTTGGAATCTGGTTTCTTAAAGATATTATTTTTTTGCGCACAACTTTTACATGTGACGTGTTAACTATCTATATATCTGTTCAACTATCAAGATATTTAAAAAGAGAGAAAGAAAGAACGATAAAGACTTGGACATAAGTATATGATGGAAGCATTAGACAGGCAGACAGATTGATTGATAGACTGAAAGAGACAGATAGATAGATAGATAGAGATGGATATTAACATAGAAATAAAAAAAACAGATAGATGTATAGATACAGATAGAGATGGAGATAGCGATAGTGATAGAGATAGAGATAGAGATAGAGATAGAGATAGAGATAGAGATAGAGATAGGGATAGAGATAGACGTAGCGAGAGAAAAAGAGATAGCGATAACGATGGGGATAGAGATAGAGATAGATATAGAGATAGAGAAAGAGATAGAGACAGATATAGGGAAAGAGTTAGAGATAAAGATAGAGAAGAGATAGAGATAGATATGGAGATAGAGGTGAAGATAAAAAGAGATAAAGTTTAAGATTGAGATAGAGATATTGATAGAGACAGAGATAGCGATAAAAATAGAGAGAGAGATAAAGATATACCTAGCGATAGAGATAGGGAGACAGAGATACACAGAGAGAGATAGAAATTAAGATAAAGATAGATATAGAGAGAGAAATAGAGATAAAGATATAGATAGACGTAGAGATCAAGATAGACATAAAATAGAAACAGAGATAGAGAAAGAGATTGACATGGAGATGGGGATAGAGATAGAGATAGATATAGAGAAAGATTGAGATAAAGAAAGAGATAGAGACAGAGATAGCGAATGATTTAGAGATAATAGACAAATAAAACGATAGAGGTGAAGATAAAAAGAGATAAAGTTTAAGATTCAAATAGAGATATTAATAGAGACCGAGATAGCAAGAGAAATAGAGACAGAGATAAAGATATACATAGCGATAGAGATAGAGAGACAGAGATAGATATAGAGATACAGAGAGAGAGAGAGATTTAGATAAAGAGAGAGATTTAGATAAAGATCGAGAAAGAGAAAGAAATAGAGATAAAGATATAGATAGAGGTAGAGATAGAGATAGATATAAAGATAGAAATAGAGAAAGAGAAAGAGATAGAGATGGAGATTGAGATAGAGATAAAGATAGATATAGAGAAGGATAGAGATAGAGATTGATATAAAGATAGCGATATAGATTAGGATAGGAAAAGAGGTAGAGATAAAGATATAGATTGAGATAGATAGAGATAGAGATAGAGATAGAGATGAAGATTGAGAGAGAAAAACTTTAAGTCACATATAGAGATATAGATAAAGGTAAAGATAGAAATAAATAAAGTAAGAGATGGAGTTGTAGAGAGATATAGGATTAGATAGAGATAGAGATAGAGATAGAGATAGGAAAAGAGTTGGAGATAAGGATAGAGATACAGATATAGATTGAGATAGATAGAGATATCGATAGAGATAGAGATAGAGATGAAGATAGAGAGGGATAGAGTTCAAGACACATACAGAGATATGGATGGAGGTGGAGATAGTGATAAAATTAGAGATAGATATAGAGTTGTAGAGATAGATAGGATTAGATAGAGATAGAGATAGAGATAGAGATAGAGATAGAGATAGAGATAGAGATAGAGATAGAGATAGAGATAGAGATAGAGATAGAGATAGAGATAGAGATAGAGATAGAGATAGAGATAGAGATAGAGATAGAGATAGAGATAGAGATAGAGATAGAGATAGAGATAGAGATAGAGATAGAGATAGATATAGAGATGGAGATGGAGATGGAGATAGAGATAAAGATAGAGATAGAGATAGGGATAGAGATAGAGATAGATATAGAGATGGAGATGGAGATAGAGATAGAGATGGAGATGGAGATAGAGATAGAGATAGAGATAGAGATAGAGATAGAGATAGAGATAGAGATAGAGATAGAGATAGAGATAGAGTTAGAGATAGAGTTAGAGCTAGAGACAGAGATAGAGATAGCGATAGAGATAGAGATAGAGATAGAGATAGAGATAAAGTTAGAGATAGAGCTTTAGATAGAGATAGATATAGGATTAGCTATCGCTTACGTCAATGATTGGGACACTCTGGGAGAAAGATTGTTTTTTATTCTGTCGGCCCTCAAGCTGATCAAGCAGATCATTGGGAACTTGGTCGTGCTGTGACCCCTTCGTCATGTCATAGTCTTGTTTACACTTTGGATCACTCGACTTCTTACGTACTTCTCAATAACTTTCTTAATCACATTCAGCCTTTCGCATCGTCACATCGTATTTCTAGTTTGTTCCCCTGTGGTGTAACACGAGCCATTTAAATTTGGCTGACGTGTTACATTAATACCCTACTTTTAACAACAAAATAAATACATCTGACAGACATTCTATGACACAAAATGATACGACACACAACGAACACGAACAAATGACCACGGTAAAACATTGAACATAAAAATCATGTGCCGTCAAAAATCAAAATGATCAAATACACGTACATGCATAACCCGGCGTATATGAACCCAGATGTTTCACATATGCCCTGGCGTGCCAGTTGAGCTGGACAAGAACCAGTTGGGCCATCGATGACAATAATGGCAGATCTGAAGACGTCTTTGATGGAGTGGCCTGGCAAACTCCATCACTATCTGTATCTGTATCTCAATCTCTATCTTTATCTCAATCTCTATCTCTATCTCTATCTCTATCTCTATCTCTATCTCTATCTCTATCTCTATCTCTATCTCTATCCCTATCTCTATCTCTATCTCTATCTCTATCTCTATCTCTATCTCTATCTCTATCTCTATCTCTATCTCTATCTCTATCTCTATCTTTATCTCTATCACTATCTCTATCTCTATCTCTATCTCTATCTCTATCTCTATCTCTATCTCTATCTCTATCTCTATCTCTATCTCTATCTCTATCTCTATCTCTATCTCTATCTCTATCTCTATCTCCATCTCCATCTCTATGTCCATCTCTATCTCTATCTCTATCTCTCACTTTATCTCTATCTATCTCTATCTCTACCTCTATCTCTATCTCTATCTCTATCTCTGTCTCCATCTCCTCTCATCCCCTATTTACCATACATAAAGCCATTTTAAACTCTAATTTATGCTCCCTGTGAAGACGACCCTTGATCATCACTAACTAGTCAAATTCTTTTAGGAGCTAAGGTTCAAAAATTATTATTGGTTTGCTTGAGTCACAACAATAATTAAACACCACAAATTTTAGCTCATGAGACATTTATGCAGGAACATATATTTATGATTCAACCTCATGTTAGATGATAATTTGGGGATTTTAGAGATATTTCATCAATAAAAAAATATGGTGATATGAGATATATTGTACTGAAAGATAGATATTTAGAATAATTAGTGTATATAAAGTAATGGATGTGTGGTAGTGACGAATGACGATGATTGATAAATCAAATATCGATGGATGACGTGAATGGATCTCATAGATGAGATAAATGTGTACTAGGGTCTTCCGTTGGACATCATCAGTGACCGAGATACAAGATTGATGGGTCGTTTTTGGGAGTCATTGTTTAAGTACATGGGCTCCAAGCTCAAATTTTCAATGAGCTTCAACCTCATACTGATGGTTAGACGGAATGCGTGAACGCCATGCTTGAAGAGTATTTACAGTACTACGTTTTGGTCAATCAAGAGAATTGGGTGGAGCTGCTGGATGCAGCACAATTTGCACATAATATCAACCGGAGCTCGGCTACGGGTCATTCGCCATGTGAGATTGCTATGGGAAGACAGCCGCCAACCCCTCAAGAAGTGGTAAAGAGAAAAGGGAATGGTCATATCCTCGAGGCCTTCCGATTTGCGCGTGATTATCATGCCCACATAGAGGAAGCCCACGAGGCACTGGAACGTGCTGCTTAGAGGATGAAAAAACATGCCGATCAACACAAAAGAGATGTGGAGTTCCAAGTCAGTGACCTGGTCTTGTTGAAGACTAATGCTCAGATGTTGAAGACAAAGCAAGCAAAGCAACGTCACAAGGGTCTGGTACCGCGCTATGATGGGCCTTTCGAAGTGGTAGCTAAGATCGGACGAGTTGCCTACCAGCTCAACATACCCCGTCGGCTGGTGGTCCATCTGGTCTTTCATGTATTAGTTCTGAAGAAATATATACCAGATCCCGAAGATGTGACGAGGAACCAGCCCCAACAAGCACCGCCGAATGTGCGGGCGCATTTCGACCAGGAGGAAGAGGCGGTCATGGCGAAAAGGGAGACTGACCGGGGAGGACGTCACGGTTGCTATCACAAGATTGAGTATCTCATCAAGTGGAAGAACAGACCAGCCGAATCAGCAACATGGGAGCGCGACTCGGACTTATGGCAATTCGAGGACCTGCTCCGAGCATATGAAGCGGTGCAGTTGGCGTCGACTAGGGCGTCGATAAGTTCAGGCGGTAGGGGCGTGTTAGGCCCCTAACTAGCCGGTATTCCTTTCCTAGAGGCCTGCGTGCTTATTGGGAGGGCGTGTTCCTATTAGACTCACGACCTGTAATGACTTAGTTATATTTAGTGCTACGATGCACTAAGGGTAGCGATGCCCAAACCTGATCTTTTAGGGCATCGCCACTGTAGTGGTGATACACTACGGATGGTGCGCGTACCTGTTCGCGCTTAGGCGGGACGGCTCAGGTGAGGTTCGAGTGAGCTGGGTGTGCGGGCTGACAAGGACGTGAGTGCGCCCGCGCCAATTACCGCACGCGAGTGCCAACACCGCGCGCAGGCGCCAAGCACCGTGCGGGAGTGCCAAGCGCTGCTTGCAGGCGCAGGAGTGCCAAGCTCTGCTCGCAGGCACGAGACGCGCAGGCCGAGCAGCAGTGCCGCGGGGAAGTGCGCAGAGAATTACGGGGAGCCACAGTCGCCGCGCAGGCCTCGCGAGCATCGCGTGTGCGGGGCGCGGGGCGGGCAACATCCTGCTAGGAGACTAAGGCAAGTGGCACACAGGGTGCTCTGAGGGGGCATGGGGGCATGGACCCCCCGCGGATAGTGCCGGGCACGCTGCCCGTGGCTTGAGGCGTCGAATGCGGTGGCGTCGTGTAGTCTGGGCGCGATAGGTGTCAAAGCGTGTGTTGGTGGCGTGTGTGATCGTCAAGGTAGGGGTGGTGTGTGTGATCGCCATGCCCGCGGGCGCGCGGCGCTCGACCATGGGGCACATATGTAGCGCCAGTGCTGGCGAGCACGCGCGCGTGGAGCGGCGAGCCTTAAGGAACAAGAGCGACACTACCCTGGCGCAAGGCGCCTCGACTCCTTACTTCGGTATGATCCCAGGTCTTCCCCTATGTAACGAGCATGATTATGATGTAACCTTTTATGATATCAATGCAATGCCACTATTTCTCGACGGGGCTGCCTCCCTACCCTTTCCTCTAACCCCTCCTATATGATCTTAAGCTATTGCGCAAGATTTCCGCAACAACAGATCATGTCTGCTCAGTGTTCTGCTCCAAGCACTATGACCGGCACACGCCATATTTGAGCGATTGACATAGCTCATGATTTGACCGCGTGACAATACGTGATAGAGATAGAGTTGTAGAAAGAGATAGAGAAAGAGATACAAAAAGAGAGACATAGAGATAAAGATAGCGATAGAAATTGAGATACACATACAGATACAGATAGAGATAGAGATAGAGATAGAGACAGAGATCGAAATAGAGATAAAGATAAATATAAATAAAGAAAAGGAGATAGAGATAGATAAACAGATATAGATAGAGAAAGAGATAGAGATAGAAATAGCGATAGAGATAGACATCGAAATAGAGATAAAGATAAATATAGAGATAGAGATAGAGATAGAGATATAGATAGAGATAGAGATAGAGATAGAGATAGAGGTAGAGATAGAAATAGAGATAGAGATTGAGATAGAGATAGAGATAGAGATAGAGATAGAGATAGAGATAGAGATAGAGATAGAGATAGAGATAGAGATAGAGATAGAGATAGAGATAGAGATAGAGATAGAGATAGAGATAGAGATAGAGATAGAGATAGAGATAGAGATAGAGATAGAGATAGTGATAGAGATAGAGATAGAGATACAGATAGAGATAGAGATAGAGATAGAGATAGAGATAGAGATAGAGATACAGATAGAGATACAGATAGAGATAGAGATAGAGACAGAGATAGAGATAGAGATAGAGCTAGAGATAGAGAAAGAGATAGAGATAGAGATAAAGATAGAGATAGAAATAGAGATAGAGATTGAGATAGAGATAGAGATAGAGATAGAGATAGAGATAGAGATAGAGATAGAGATAGAGATAGAGATGGAGATAGAGATAGAGATAGAGATAGAGATAGAGATAGAGATAGAGATAGAGATAGAGATAGAGATAGAGATAGAGATAGAGATAGAGATAGAGATAGAGATAGAGATAGAGATAGAGATAGAGATAGAGATAGAGATAGAGATAGAGATAGAGATAGAGATAGAGATAGAGATAGAGATAGAGATAGAGATAGAGATAGAGATAGAGATAGAGAGAGAGATAGAGATAGAGAGAGAGATAGAGATAGAGATAGAGATAGAGATAGAGATAGAGATAGAGATATAGATAGAGATAGAGATAGAGATGATACCAAAATGAACTTTGCAATATTTTAAAGTACTAAACTTATTTAAGATCTTGCATAGTATTAATCATTTTATTTTAGGGAGAAAAAATGATTTTCCTTTAATTTGCGTCTCTATAATTTTGGATTTTATACAACATAGGCTGTTATATAATACTCCCTATATATCATGCGAGTTAAGTATACCTAATATCACCTATAACATGTCCTCTTAATTAGGTAATGAAAAATAACACACCTTAACAAACTTTTGAATAGTTAAAATTAATAAATTTTTTAAATATATTGCATACCATTAATATTATTTTTCTACGGAGAAAAGAACAATTTCCGCTTTATTAGCTTTCTGAATTATGTCGAATTTTTATACAACATAGGCTTTTATATAATATTCCCTATATATCTCGGGAAAAATTGTACCAAATATGACCAATAATATTTCCTCTCAATTCTGTATTTAAAACAATACACCTTAATGAACTTTTCAGTATTTAAAAGTACTTTTATTCTGAGGATAATTTTTTATTTTTTGCACTTTTAAAATGCTTTAAAAAATCCATCATTAATGTCATCTGTGATGTCTGTTATGTCACATCATCGGTCCAAGGACCTCTGTCACTGTCACAACACCCGTCACGGATATTTCATCACCGTCACCATCACGGGACAACAATTTTGTCATCGTCACTGTCTTGTCATCTGTCACGGGTACGTCACTGTAATGAGTGACGTGACGAATGATGTTTGTCATTCACTAGTCTCAAGTTTATGCACCACTTACATGATCGTGATGTGAATCAACATAATTTATGGTTTGGTATAATACTAAGGATTCATAAAATATCATTCATGAATCGATATGGATCAATTCAATGAACTCTTCCTACAAATGAGCACCCACTATATATTCTTAGTGTCTCCACACTAATTGCTATGGACTGGCCATATTTATCATATGAGTGAGGCCTGATAATGTTATTCTATCCAGATATTTTGATGTCCTTCTCAATTATCATTCAAATAGGAATTTTTCAAACACATGCTTAAACACTAGTGATCTTCGTATTACATTCTCATTATTATTCACTATGTCCAATCATGTATTCATGGACTTCATTACAAGTGTCATATGTGCAGTATAATAAATATGTTCTATAGATGAACATGGAATGTCTTATTGGCTTTCCAGCCACATATATTTCCATCAATCTCTCACTTGGACAAAAGCCAATCACTCTTAGTGAACAAACCCTTTTCTTTTTTGTGATGCTCAAAATACATAGCTAATGGCTCTGTCTAAGGATCTATTATATTTTCGGTCAATGGAGCACTTCCATTATGTAATCTCCTTTTAAAGATGATATTCCTAATCAAGTGAAATTTCTTAGCAAAATATTTAACTTCCGATGAAACCTAGACTCGTTTACTTGTGTAATAGCACCATTGGTGTCAAACAACAATAGAATAAGGTTTGTGATCAAATATGTGACTCTAATGGTAGTGAGGAACGTTTCAGTCACTATTTCTTCTTTGGAGGCTTCAACTATAGTGATGTATTCTGGTCTCGTCATCAAAATTTAAGTTGACCTACTTGGAAACTTTCCAATAGATTATGCTTCCATATTATATAAGCAGAACTTCAAATGTAGACTTTCTATATAAGCATAACTTCAAATTCAATTTTATGTAGCCCATGATTTTCAATCCATCTTATTCATGGACTAAAATATTTCAGTTTGTCTTTTCTCAAGACATCAAGAATATATCTCATATTGTTTTAGTGCTCATAACAATTAGAAATTAGGGCACTTTTAGGCCTCACACATAAAATGATGTACATGGTTAATCTTATTATCATGGTACATTGAACCTCTCTTAGAGCTCTCCGTCCCAAAACTCCTTTTGGTGTTGATACCTTCGTTTATGGATTTTGAGAATGTTGATGACCTTATTGACCTATCTCTATAGATCCCTATTATGAATATGTAGGTTCCTTCTCTTAAATCCTTTCATGGAGAAAATATGTGACATTCATTTTTTTATCAAGGATAACATTATTACATCATTCTCAATGAGTAGAATATACTACACCCAAAGAATATTATATTTATTATTATATTTGAGCTCCAGCTGGTCTTCATGTATACTTGCACGGCTCATTGTTCATTATGATTGAAGACATGAGATTTGATCACTCTATCAAAGCTCATATTCTAACTTAGAAATTCATTTTCCAATCCATCATTTGATTCTATCAGCTTGCACAGTTGGATGTATAATTTTAGGTTGTGTTTTATACACCTTCATCCACTTCTAGATTCCATAATCATATTGTACTTCTATGGCGGGAAGATTCTAGTGGACTTTATCATGGCAGCTAGTGTGAACCCTTCATGAAATTTCCCTTTAAACTACTTTAAATTTCCCTTTAAACCATTCATGGGATTTATCAGCATCAATCTTTATTGAAATATCCACTTACTTATAATGGGTACCATACTCTTAGGAGTGTAGACCAAGTTCCAAACTTGGTTGAGGAGCGTGGACCAAATTTTAATATATATATTATCACACCTTCTGAAACTTAGAATAGCCTCTTCATATGTTAGAGATCACAATATAAGATAGACTGTATTGACATTAACTCAAAATCATGATGTCCAACATATGATCAAGTTATCTAGTACTCTCTACCAAATATATGAATTTCCTCAGTATACTTGTGATTAAGTTTAGGATTAAGTCCTCATCCAATGTGGTTATGACATTTTTGAATATGGAATTCCTTCATAGACTACTTTGGCTCCCACTATCTTCCAAGAAGAAAATCCTTAGCCAACAAAACACTTGAGTTCTTTAGGATGGTAAATCAGTATCCAAGTTTCTAATTTGGATATCCTTAAAATCCATACCTCATAGTCCTCAACACCAGCTTATTTAAGCCAAGCCTGATCTTATGGGCAAGACTTCCCGTTTGTAAAATTGGGCTTCATTCTCTTTATACAACTCTTAGGAGTGTTTGAAGGAGATTGGATCAATTAAAACATAATAAGTTTTAGCCGATATTATATTCACCAATAAGGGTTCTCACTAAAATTTATTAATCCATACAACCATCATGTTTACGAAAACAGAGAAACATACATTCTCCTGGAGGGGATTATAATCTCAAAATAATACTATGTCCTGGAGTATAGCCCAACAATAATAATGCATATCATTGAGCCCCATCTCATGAGACTTGCCACCAACTGCAATATTTGATCATAGTTTGGTCCCCAATGTTCATGCTGCCTAGAGTATACCCCCACCAACCATTGAGTTTGGTCTGAGAAATACATTCATTACTTGATAGAAATAGATTTGTGTGCAATCCTGGAGTATACCCCACCAAACTACATGGTACCTCTACCACAGCCTTGTGACATACACTAGTAATTAGACCCATCTCCCGAATAAGATTGCCTTGAGTGGACTCCACCAACCCAACTGAAAGAGATTTGGATCCTAAGACTAAAACAAAGGAGGACCACACTTGAGCTTGTCGCTCTCGCACTACAGTGCAGAGTTTAATTTTAGGGCATTAATTTTGGTCTGAACTATCATGAGCACTACCTAATTTCTCGTATCACATGTGTGTTTATCTAAGGCATATGATTTATACATATCTCTTGTGTATGGTGAAGGGATGTGAATGTATCTTCACTATCAATCATAGTCAAATATAAGCCCAATATCTCTTTATAATGCCCAACCATATCCTAGGGATCCTAAATTAAATACATCTAGATTTTTCTAGGTTCTCCTTCCATTCAAAACTTAAAATATATAATATTTAAATTTAAAAATTAAATAAATACCATATTAAATAAAATTTTAATCACATTAAATCATTGCTAAAGTTTTAAAAATGAAAATCATGTAAAAAAATCAAGAAACAACCATTTAAACAATTTTTAATGGTTATATGAATTCATATATATATTTAATCATTTAACTCTTAAACTATTCCATTCAACTAGTTCCAAATTATATGCATTCCCTAAGTTAAGGAATTTGATTATCATATAATAAACTAACCCTTAATCCATTTTGATGAACAAAAGGAATATATATTTTTCCTAATTTTTATGGAATTTATCTGACATTAAATAATTTAACTTTAAAATTATTCAACTCCAATAAAGGGAAAACTACATTTCCAAACTATATTTATGATTTATTTTAAATTATTCATGTCAAGAAATCAATAGTATAATTGTAATGAATCTTTGATAATTTATTTCATGCCTGAAATAATCTTTTTATAAAATATTTTATATAAAATAAATATCTCACTTTTTATGAAAATTTATTTATTCTTAATATATTAATTCCATTAAACCCAATCAGACATTCAATATCTTGTTCCCTATTTATTCATACAATGTACTCATTATAGTCCATGTGTAATGATTATAATGAAGTCCATGAATACATGATCAGACTAAGTGATTATGATGAGATTGTAATACTGAGATCACTGGTCTTTAAGCGTGTGTTCTAAATATTCATATTTGAAATGTACTCCAGAAGGACATCAAAGTATCCAGATAAAATAACAATGTCTATCATCACTCATATGATCAATGTGGTGGGTTCCTTGGCCATTAATTTGGAGACACTAAAGATAAATAGTGGGTGCTCTTTAGAAAAAATAGTTCACTGAATTGATCTGTAAAAATCACTGAGTCATACTATACCAAACCATCAATCATGTTGATTCACATCACAGTTGTATAAGTGGTCCTTAGACCGAAGACATGAAAGACATCTTCTGGACAGGTGATTTGATTCATTGTTTTTGTGATTCCGTCTGAATTTTGTTTCAAGCCTTCCACTCCAGGAATTACTTTTGTTTCATCTAGATCAAGGCCCTATAACCCAACAAAAAATAACTACATTTCAGACATTGAAATACCATCTATGTTAGCATTATTTTTTTGTCTTTTGGTTTTACAATAACTTATCATTAGCATTAAATTAACACTATACAATGGGAGTACGTTCATCATCTTAGAGTCATAACCTATACCATGATATGATTTCAAGATGATTTCAAGATTTGGATTTTAAAATAGTTGACCTTACCAATTACTCTGAGAATGTAGATTCGCTTCGATTGGCACAAGTGTATAAAGAAATCATTGGTGCAGAGAGTAAAGTATGTTTTCGGCTTCTAAAGATATTTCAAATTATATTTGAGTGATCTTCATCATGTAGACTATTGTGTGCCTCAACTATATCATCTACTATTATTCAAGAAAGGAACAGAACATAAGCTTTTGAAAGTTATGGTCTTCATCTTGCAAACGGTACAAATTGTCAAAGGGGAACACTAACATTGTAGATGATTTTCTTATCGAGGTTTTCTCATTCACATGTGTTACTCAACAAGACAACAAAACATGTAGGGCATAGTGTGTAACAGACACACAAACCATACATGATTTCTTGTACGAAAGTTTGCTTTGTAAAGGCGAGTGGATGATAGGATGGCATCACATGATAAGTGAAAAAAAAAATCCCACACCACTTTAAGTCCATCTTCTCATTTCTTTAAAGTGGAAGTTCTTGTACTATAAAAATATTTTTTTATGACACATTAAATGATTCAACCTTATAATGTGGATATTTTTTATAGTGCTGTTTGTTTATGTGGCTTCCAACTTAATAAGTGGAATCAAATTATGGATACAACACCAAATTTTGATTTCATTCAATAACCCAATATGATTATTTGTGTGAGGAGAAGGCTTCAAACAAACATTAAACTAGGGTTTGTTATGTCCCGCAGACATTAAAGTTGAACATTGATGTTGACTTTAGCAAATAATTGATGGTTTAACAATGATATTGTCAAGGTCAACACTGTAGTTCACATCGTCATAGGTTATGAGGGCAATCTATAGGTTAAGAAAATCTGTGAACATAAACTCTAGCCTCAAATAGGGGGTGTGGTTGGGGGGTTAGACCTGACATTTATGCGGTTGATTGTGGTTAATATAGAACATATTAAGTTGACGGTTGACACAGAGGGATGTTATCAATTGTTACCTGATTAATGTCAACCTTTGACGGCAACGTCTTCAATGTCCACATCATTATCAACCACCCTAAAAACCATCAATATCTTCGTCATCACTAAATGATGTTAATGTCACTAGATGATGTTAATCATTGACAGCCCACTACAAATTATTATTCTTTCATAAGTGGGGCTGATCTATTGTAAGTGTGCCAAACCATAGCTAAAATTATTTTTCTTCCTCAAGATTACTCAACTTTCCAAGTTTGAAGAACAAGAAAAATCCTAATAACTTTGGGTTCAATGTATATGTCCTCAAATAAAACCGTCCCCTAAGGCTATAGAGACCTTTGTGTCCTCAGCTGTCCATACTTCAGATTTAAGACATTCAAATTTTTATCTCTAGCTAGGATTGAGGCATAAAGAGGTTAACTCAAACTAATTATCTTCATGAATTTTGATGACACAAGCTGATAACTATCAACAGATTCCCCAGCTTAAAGTCTTGCCAATATCTGTAAAATAGATGAGTGTGTCACATTCTGCATATAAAGTCATTTAAATCATCATTTGTTTCATTTCAATTGAAAATATTTTCTGCAACCATAATAATTATAGGTTTTTAAAAAATTATTATTCTTGTTATTCCCAGTTAGGTCTCATTTGGATCCTTCTCTTTCTTTTCTTTTAAAAAAAACATTTTCATCAAAATGATAAAAAATGTTATCTTTTAATTATATTATTTGAGTACTTATATATTGGCAAACATACTACTACCACAATTGTTTACTGTTAGGTGATAACACACTATTAAGGGATTATCTTAAGATTTTTATATGTTTATTTTCATTAAAATGATTATATAAGTATGTGATAAACATTAAAATTATTAATTCAATTTTTAGAATCATATGATGATTTATATTGAATTTGGGGTATTTTTAAAAAATTTCCTGACATCATATCCATGAAGAAAATAATTTCTGAGTTGAGACATATTTTTTAGAATGTTTTCATTAAATGTGAAGATATTTTTAAGTCAAAATATGTTTTGAATATTTTTTAATCAAATCTATTTCTTGAATTATCTAATGCATTTTATGACTTTTGCCAGATTTTTGAAATTTTCATAACACTCATGCAATTTGGAAGGAGAAAGTTGGTGAGAAAAATAGAGAGTTGAAAATGATTCGACTTCAAATTATGATATCCAATTATCCCAAAGGATTTTCAGACTTAAATTGTGAGCATAGCTTTGTTTAGTCCCTCCTATTTCCATCATTACAGTTGGATATATAAATAGACCCCTTGATTGATGTAAAAAGCATCCTAGTATTGCTCCTGCATTAGTAGTCAAGTTTTCTTTGTGTTTATTTTTTTTGGGCTAAAATATGGTGTTGGGTACGACCAACCCAAAGGTTGTGCTCTTAGACTGATCACGCCGTGCCTTAGACACCACCCAAGGGGGTTTTATATATTTAAGGTGGAGTGTTTATAAGAGTTTATAGGCATGGAGCAAGCATAAATATCCCAATTACACAATGAACCTACTCGCCCACGTCCATGACGCGAAGAAAAAAATATACAACAGTGATACCATTACAGGTCGTAGAGGAGACCTCAGGTGCCTACAGCTCATTCTTGTCCCTCATAGTCGGTGATGCATGGAGGATGTGCAGTCCTCATGCCATCATCAGGTATCATTGTAGAGGTGCGCGAAGGGTACAACATTTAGGCTAGATGCCATGTAGGCCCCCCTCTAGTGCTCAACGTAATTCGCCACTCACAAGGACCATCGGGCGCGAGGGCGCGGTGTGTGTGGAGAGATGTTGGGCTGAGTCTCTCGACACAATGGCAGCCGCGGGCCTCCCGAGGAAGATCTTGGCATGAAATATAGAATGAAGGGTTGCGAGAGCTTACCGCATAGTTGGCAATGCATCCGCCATTTGGTTCCCCTCTCGCACCTAGTGACAAATGCTAGTCAGGCATGCGCAACACCGCATGACCTCCTACCATACTCTCTGGAGACATCATTGGGAGCATGAGCCTACACAGAGCCAATCAACCCAAAATTGTGAGTCTAATTCTCTGATGATACTATGGAAGTTGCCCTCCTCTAAAAGGAGCAAGCCATCATTGTGTTCATTGTTGATTCAAGTTAGATTTATCCCCACATCATCCATCCATTTACATCCATCCGTACTTGTCATCCATCCATTTACTCATCGTGCACATCTAACCATGTCCAACTATATACACTAATTACCTTATAGATTTATCCTTACTTCTCATCCTTCTCATTTATCTGCATTTATTATTTTATGAAGTATCTCCTCTCATCCCCTCATTACCATCTTCAAAAGTATTAATCTCTATTATATGTTCTCCGTGGATATGACATTTGTTCATCACTAATTGATGAAGTTATTTGATGAGTCTAGGTGCATTAATTATTATTTATTTAATCACATATCAATGTATCATCATTTTCCAAA
Source organism: Wolffia australiana (assembly GCF_029677425.1). Classification (NCBI taxonomy): domain Eukaryota; kingdom Viridiplantae; phylum Streptophyta; class Magnoliopsida; order Alismatales; family Araceae; genus Wolffia; species Wolffia australiana. Next base: position 3,052,204 of record NC_135840.1, read on the forward strand.
ACTTTATCTCAATAGTAGGTCTCAAGATTATTCACATAAGTTATTTTTTCCATGATTTAACCATTATATCCCTTTTCCAACAATTTGATTGAGTATTAGAATAGATTGGTTGAACATCCATTAGTGAGGCTGGTCTTTACTCATTTCTGTGGTATTTTTGTTATTTTTCGGATTAGCTATGACATATTTCCACTGTCATCATTATATTATATATAGGCTTCTTTTTTTTCATTTACTTATAATATTTCCCCATGGCTGTTCCGAAAAAATTTGACCCTCTAGAAGTCAAAGAGGTCATGTTTAGTTGTTATGGTTTTTTATTTATTTTCCAAATTAATCTAGAGTTTAGATAGTAATATCTGATAAAAAAACTAACCCCTAGGAAAGACTGATGCTGAGAGCCACTCTGAATATTGAAGCATACCAGATCAGGTGTAAGATCAGTGTGGCTCATAGATAAGTTTTGGATTGGGAGATCCCATCTGATTAGTACCTACATAATCATGCAACATGAAAATCGATAATATTTAAAGTTGATCTTGACCTCACAGACACACTTAAGAACTATGAGAAATATAAAAATCATATTAATGAATGATATGAAAAAAAGATTCAGAAATGGTATCAACTGACAGCTAAATGCAATTTTAGCCAATGGCACTCAATAATTTTCAATACGTGATGATTTTATGTATAGAGAAATCCTGATTGAAAATGTTGCCACTAGGTCTCTACCCTATGATCTCAATTGTTTCTCAGTGCATCACATCTTCTTCTTTATACATGGTATCTACAAACCATTCTTTGTTATTACCTGAAAATACACCCTGAAATATATATCCACTCGTCACATAATTTTTTATATGATATTGAATTTAAATTGAATGAAAAATATTTGAAATAATTTTTTTCTATTTTCTTGGCTATTAATTATTTATCACATTTCTATAAAAATGTGGATATATCCAACAAGGTACAAATCAATCTGTGGAATGGATTTGAAAGAAGTTGATGACATCGGTATTTATACAAATTTCGGCAACTCTCGGTTCATCGTATCTCTTTTCTAAAGTTCTAAACCTTAGTGATACATATGAAAATCTAAATTATGACATCATTATCCCTCTACATAAGGGTGGCGGAGCCATAAAAATAATAGCAAAAATGATTTATAAGGGGATGGGAAGTCTTTTTATTTTTTGGCTTTATAAAATTATGAATGGGGTTTAAGGGGACTAGGATAGATGAATTTAGAGTTTTAGGTGATTTAATGAAAAAAATTTGTGTGAAATGAATATTTTGCAGCAACTTTATAACTGTCCTCACGAGTATATGATAATTATGGGGCGAATGCAAAGGGAAAAAATGTATTAAAATAATAAATTACTATAACAAAGTTTTCACAACTCAAAAGTCAAAATTTTATAAATGTTACATATTCTTTTCTATTATAAAAATCTCCTAATTACTATGGGATTTCATATCTGATGTGATCACCAAAAAAAATAACAGGCCTATGGTTTCAATTGGTGGTGATAGGTCTTAGCCTAGAATTTTTTCACATGGAAGCCGTAGTGATACTAGCAAGCACACATAGAAGCAGTGGTTGAGGGAGCAATGACGAAGTGGCCAAAAGGGCATAGCCGTAACATACACTAAAAGGAGTCGTGCAGGGTGGATAGTGTTTGAAACCGGGCCTTCATGTAGTCGAGGCTTCAGAAGATTGAAGATCTTGAAAGAGCTAGAGGAGAAAGAAGGAAGAATAGTTGATCATGATAAAGAAGATAAAGAAGAATGAATCATGTAGAGAGCTAGTGCAAGGAAAATATATACAGACCCCATACATTGCTAAGTTTTAGAAATTTCTGAGTATGTTCTTTAGCATCCACGACGTAGGAATTGGCAAGATGATGGTTTGAGAGATGATCACTAGAGGTTGCAATATACTGCTTTAATATGTTCTTTGGCATTTTTATTCTTCAATAATGGAGATGAGGCATTTTCAAGTGAAAAAAAAATGACAGATAGAAATAATACAGAGGCAAAGATGTGTGGATAAGTGATTTCTAGCAGCAGAAGTAGGTGTAATGAGTGGTTTTTTATGATGGATACACTGGCTACTTGTGGATTTTGAATTAAAACTAATAACAAAGGAGATATGGCTCTGGATTTTCCAAGAAGTGTTTGTGCACAAACCCCAACGAATTTCGCAATGAGTGGTTCCTATTTTCATTCAATTCTTAAAATGTGCCATTCTCTTACACATTCTGAGACCCCAAAGTATGTGGCACTCATGTGATGAGGCCTGGAAGCTAACTAGGCAGAGCGCAGCGGAAGACTTGCCCAAGGGGAAACCATATATACTTAGACTTGAGATAGGAAGCCAAGTTTGTCGTGTGACCACCAAAAAAACCATGGGTGCTGGTGTTTGCCCCTGATCTTTGAAGCCAACACCTATATAGTGCTTGTGCTCATTGGCGTGCATGCTACTTAGACTCCTTCACTCCTAGGGAAACTACACAATCTTCTTCTACTACACTCTATACATGAGCATATACATCGATAGGCCCTAAAAAACATTATTGAAAAGTGAGTTTTACATCTGAGAAATGGGAATTAAAGTAAATATGATCCTGACATCCATGTTCCTATTTTCATTTAAATCCTAAAATTTTGCATTCTTTTACTCATTTTAAGGCCCCAAAGTATGTGGCACTCGTGTGATGAGGCCTGGAAGCTAACTGGGCAGAGTGCAGGGGCAGACTTGCCCAAGGGGAAACCGTATATACTTAGACTTGAGATAGGAAGCCAAGTTTGTCGTGTGACCACCAAAAAAACCATGGGTGCTGGTGTTTGCCCCTGATCTTTGAAGTCAACACCTATATAGTGTGTGCTCATTGGCGTGCATGTGCGTCAAATCAAGGTTTGCCGCTTTCACAAACTGTCGAGGCCTGCAGGGTACTACTCGTGGGCGGTGGGGCCATATTTTGCTAAGGGGCTAAGGCGTGCGGACGTGATAACATGTATATTATGGAGTTAATCATGAGAAAATTACACTTCTATGCATTAACACAAATATAAATATGTGTTATCAACCTTTAAGTGACTAAACCTATTTTAGATTAATATTCTGATTTTTATGGATTTAATCAAATTTTTAAGGATTTTTCCAACATCATCTACTTAAACTTGATTCCTACTCATGTGGGATGATTGAAAGATATTGAGTTTTTTAGATCCATCATGTGTGTTCTTGGTGCCCTCGGTGTGTGGTGAGAAGCAACAGAGAAGAGGGGAAGCTTACTTACACTCCTAACTCGTGATTTTATCGGAACATAAGGATCTATGGTAAGCACTTCGCCTTACATTGCTCTTTCTCGATATCGTGGGCGACTTAGTTCTCTTTAAGTACATTTCTCACCATTCCATCACCTCTACAGATTCTCCACATCACATCTTACCGCCTCCATATCATCATCGTACAGCTAACTTACTCGTTAATTATCATATTCAACTCGTTCTCTACCCCATTCCTGTCACTCTTCATGTCATCATCATTTCACTCTCACGTTCACTCGCTCTTCTCAAACCTGAATTATCACTATCAACTAACTACTCTCCTTTACTTAATATCACTATCTCGCCTCGTATATTTTCATCACTTGATTTTTTATTAGTTTGTATCTCTTCCTATGTCAAATAATCACCATATTAATAACATTAAATCCTTAATTATCATTTTATGTGGAGACAATATGTACTCATCGCTAGGTAAGATTACTAAGTGAGTACACGTTTGTATTTTTATTGAAATCTCAAAATACCAACGACCAGTTTTAAACCCTAATTTTGGGATTATCAAAATGCCGCAGCGGATGTGGCTGTGGTGCACGAAGCACTAAGACAGTTGCAGAGCACTTGGCATGTCCCTAGGGAGGGTGCTGCGGAGCACATGCGCCAAGCCTGGGGGTGTCAAGCACGGCGGCCCTAATGAGGACCAAAGAAATAGAGATGGCAGCATGGGTGTTGGATGGGCGTGGAGCGTCAAGGTTGGGCTTTGAGCATGGTGGTGTGGTGGATGGATGTTGAGGCAAGTGGTATGACTGACCAGTAGACAACTCAAAAGCCATAGCCCACAAGCACACCATGCCCAACATGGGGGCAGGCTTGAATCATTAGTGTTGGCAAGCATATGTGTTGTGTTGTGGGCCTCAAGGCGCTGGAGTGCAACTACTCAACGGTGCAAGTGGCGCTCTATCTCTACATTCCTATATTGGCCTTGTGCCCAATGTAATGGCTACGTTCACCAATGTATTTTTACTCATGTGGTAATAAAATGTCTCGGTATTCAGTTACTGGCCTAGCTCGACCTCCTAAACCCTAAGCAACCTCAAGTAGTTGCTAAGAGACTTACGTTCAACACATTCAATCTGAGTATTGTTCTTAGCTCCAAATTTGACCACATGACACTCAGCCTTATGGACCTAAAATCATATAGATAATGGGTATCTTCATCGGGTTTGGGTCAACATCTGGGTTTTCCCTTTTCTCTAATTTTATTCCATTAATCCTCATGAATTCTTACATTCATATTAATTCCAAGAAAAGTATGAAAAAATAATTGCTTGAAATTAAGGAAGTCAAGTGGTGTAAGTCTATAATTTTTTAATAAATATAAATTATAATGCATGTTAGAGGTTGAGTAGTGAAATAATATGAATCAGATTTTTATCGATATTTCATGCAAACCTGTAGGTACGTCCTGATAATTATCATTTAAAGATGGATTATAAGTGGAATAGTGTGCCACATAATTTGGGATGATATGTGATCAAGTTCAATGAACACAAATGGAGTTAGCAGAGATGATGATATGTTGACAAAAACTTTAATTTTCTATGGCGGATAGGGATAAAAATGAAAACATATATTTCCCATAACCAATCTTGAAAATTATCAAGAAGGATATGATCCACATTTTCTACCAATAAAGTCAAGAGTGTGCAATATGAGTGTGTTCCTCCTGTTTAAGTGGGGAAGTAAATGTGCTTATAATTGAATCAGTATTAATCATAATGAAATGATTTACCCTTAAGCCCATATAATGAAGTTGACGAGAATGTTTAAAGTTACCTCTTTATATGAAGGAGAAATTCCCTCCACATTGACTGTTTGTATCACATAAATCATGATTTCAAGAACGTGATATTGATAGGAATTTCAATTTATTGGGGCAGTAGTACATTATGATGTAGGTAAATGGGATCTTTTTTATTTAAATTTCCTTTAACCTTCAGGTCTGTATGACATATAAATTCTTATTTACCTACATCTGAATATACTACTTCCCCAACAAATTCAAATTCACATCCATATCATGCTCTTGAAATCTTAGACATTTTTTTCCAATAGATTGAATTGGCTTAATCTTCCTCCAATACTTCTTTGACTATTTTTTTCTAATGTTTCCTAAAAATGGTTATATTTTTTTCAAATGGATAAAACACACCTAGATGGAAGTGATTATTTATGTTTTTAGTTCATTTTGAGATAATTGTAGGCGCTGGAGATCCAAGGCCAATGCATTTCATTGTATAAGCCCAAGTTAGAGTTGAAGATTTAAGGTCAAGGTATTTGGTTGAAAATACCTGAATGTGTTTAGATGAACTTTAAAATATATTAATCTGAATCATGTCTCAATAATTAGAAGAGATATCTTTCTTAGGTCTACTTCTAGTGAGACCTTGTAATTTAATTGGGCTTATATTGCCTAATTGAGCACTTAATGTATGTATTTTGATTACCTAATATATGTAACATTTGATGAGAGAGTCAATGGGTCAAAAAAATTGTATTTGAATTTTAATTTCATTGGGATTAACATTTCCTACACAAATTAATATATTTTTAGAAAAATGGGCAATTTGAATGAGTGAGATGGTTGATACTCATACTTATGACTTAGTCATGAATGACCCAATCACCCCAAAATTTCTTAATACTCTATTCTCCAATTGAAAGGATGAATGTCATGAACAGAATTGATGTTTTGGATTATTTATAAGGTTTGGAATGGAATCATTCATCTAGTAATAAAATTAGTAAGGCTATGCCAGCAAGTTGAGACCATAGAAAGGTCACTTTACTCCAGGTTTTAGAGAATGGATTTTTTCTCAAATAAATAAATCAATTACTCATGGAAGAAGGGTAAGCAAGTAATTAATATTTTTCATATTAGATATAAATAGAACAACTGGAAGTATTCCCAACTATGTTTGGGGATATTTCCAAGTTCGTTAATAAGTATTTCACTTTTCATCAAAAATCATTTGAAGAGGTTTTTATTGGAGAAAAAAATCCCTGAATGATTGAGATGTGTTTTAGAGAAATTCATATTCCTCCATGACCTGCTACATGGTGGAAATGGAGTTTTCGAAATCAGTTTCTACAATATTGGGTTATGTTTAGCATATAAACTCCAACAATGGTAAACAATTATGGACCAGTTTTCAGGCCAAATAAATCATCTTGGCTTCAATATATAACTCAATAAAAACTGATAGCAGTAATTTTCATGTTGAATGTCCAAAATGCCTACTGCTTTATTAACATGTTATTTCCAGAAAGCTGGAGCATTATTTGTCTATTCAAAGTGCATATAAGCACAGTTAAGACATAAAAATATCTGAATACACATGTCATTAACATAATGGTGATTTCTCTGGACATTAATTTTATGATCTTAATTAGAAATATTTGGTGGTGCCAATTTTAATGGATCAATTATTAGTTACTTATTTCTTTTTACATTCATCTCGTCCTTTTACTCTGGTAAAGTTACCATTAACAGCAGAATAAAGTCAAGATTTGATAATTCAATGATATTAAGATGTTCGGTGGGGTATATAAGTAGGAAACAAGACAGTAAGATCGAAATTAGGTTGGATCATTTAATAAGATAGACAATCAGACAGACCACCAGTCAGACTTTTATGGTATGGGTCCCAAGTATTGTGGTTTGGGTCCCAACCTTTGTTCTGACCAAAGTGGACTGAATATAATATATTATAAATTTTGTGTATGTTCTATATTTATCTATTTTATGAAAAACAGAAAACTTTGTAGTTTTATAAAAATACTTTTCCCATTAGAGAGAGAGGAAGAGTAGCTAGCATTCTCCATCTCTCACTTCTGATATATCTCTTCCATTATCTCAAATTACATATGTGAAATAAATTGCTTGTGATAATTTTATTCATTTACTACGACTCATACTATAAAGAAAGCCCTTATATCATCTTCACTCGGCTCACCTATCTCCGTCCTCACTGTTGTAATTCATCATCTATTTCCATCTCTCCCGATTATATTCCAATACTCTATTTTTCTTTATTCTCATCTATCTCTACAAATATTATCAACCATTTTTCTTACATCTCAGGATTCCCATATGTATATTCCACATAATTATACTCTTTTCCTTAATCTTGTCAATCCTAATCTGCCTATTATTTTATCCCCATGACAAGGGATTATGAAGTAGAAAAGGAAGCTTAACCCCATAAACTGCATCAATCTTCATGATGTTCTAATTTTGGGCTTGTGTGGTCATCATGGACTATAAAGTGAAAAGTTCCAAGTGAAGGATTTTGAATATTAGAGCTTCCATGTTCATTAAGATGATCAATTTTTTTGAGTTAAAAAAATAAATATTAAGGCTTATATTTTCCATTTAACATGACTTAATTATTATGATAGATGCATGGACTGAAGGATGATATGTATTATTTTATAAATTCAAGTAGAATAGTGCATGGATGGACAATGAATGTATATACAGACGTGTGGTACATGGATGGATGATAGATTAGCAGAAGGGTGTATAAGTCTACCATACAACCAGCAATACAAAAACTGTAGTTTTACCTTATGACAATGAGTTTTGACTTTTATTCATCATTAAAATCATTACTTAATATATGATGATATATTAATAAATGGGTTTATAGATCTACAAAACAACCAACAAACACTATAGGCTTACTTTCTAACATTTATTTCTGAAATTCACTTTGTCTTTGACATTGGTAGACGGATCAATAATCTATGAATAGACAGATGTACAGATAGATATGCTTGGCTTGCCATAGTGGATATTAGAAGGAACTCCAAGGTTAAGCATGATGCTCCAGTTGCTGTCTACAATGGGTGACATCTTGGGAAGTCCTGTAGTGGCATGCATAGTGCATATTAGCTAGGACCATGGAGGGACTGAACTCCTACTATCATTATTGTTTTCCCAAATGAATACTCAGAGTAAGAATAAGCATCGTAAAGCATGCCAGGAGGCTCCATAAGCCTGGAGTAGTGCCAAACTGTACAAGGAATGACATCAAGAGGAGGGATTCAAGATTCTCTAACTTCAACGTGGGGTAGTCCACCAGGGACTTGATTTCAACTGAAGAAAAAATGGTGCACTGTTGGCAGGGTATAAAACAAGAGAAACACAAGTCCAATAAAACATGATGGTTAAAATTGGTCAAACAGAGGTCAAGTGATCAGAATCAACACCAAACCAACTTATAAAGATTAGAAGCTACTCAAATATCAAGGCAGATCAACCAGGGAGCCTCATCTGACCACTAAAGAAGATAGGTGGGTTTCAAAAAAAAAGGGAGGAGGGGGTGTTTAAATATCAGTGATTGATCAGCAAACCAACATGGCCAAACTTATAGTTTTACCATTTGACATTGAGTTTTGACTTTTACTTTGCCTTTGAATATCCACTTGACATTGTCTTTGATTTTGACTAACTTACAGGCTTACTCCCTAGCTATAAAAGAGCAATGTTCAAGGTTTTTTCAACATAGAAGTGGGCTCAGCTCAGGGGGAGAGAAAGCTATGGCAGCTAGCACAGTGAAATCCTCTATAGCGAGGCAACCCACTATCGTCCTGTTCAAGGCCTCTCCTCTCCGCTTCGGGGGAAGAATACCCATGTCGCAAAATCGCACCTTGGACGCTCGCCAGTCGGTAATAGCGCCAAAGGCGGTCTCTCCGAGGTCGTCTTCCTCAAGACAAGCTCTTCAGGAGGACGCCGCATACAGGGAGGAGGTCCTCCGCTTGGCGCAGAGTTCTCTTTCCAATTGTCTGACTGAGACTCAGCTTGATTTCTCTGTGCCTGGTTTGAGCTCCAAGTCCCGGGGCAAGGTGGGTTTGTCGAGTTTTGCAATTTTTCTGAAGATTTTTTTGTCATTCGTTGACTTGATCGTTTGTGGAATAGGTGAGGGATGTATATGAAGCTGGTGAGTATCTAGTTTTGGTGACCACAGACAGGCAGAGTGCGTTTGACAGGATCTTGGCCTCGATTCCCTTTAAAGGGCAGGTATAATTTTCTTTCACCGGTTTCCGGGTGGTCAGCCCTACTTTTCTTTCAAAAAAAACAAATAATTTTCTTTCTCAATTCGGAGATTTTTTCTCCAGAGATTCATATGTGTTCATGGAGTCAAAAAGTCAATTCATGCCATCTACGGATGTAGAACACGATTATTCATCCTCTAAATGTTCCCGTAGAATGCTATGAATTCAATTAATGCCATCTAAAGTTGTAGAACATGATATTTCATCATCTTAGGTTATCCGTGTATCCCTTGTCTTCAAAATTAAAAATTTTAAAGGTCTGAGAAGATTTGTGTTTCTGTCAGGTCAGTAAGACATGGTTTCATACCAGATTCTTATCCAATTTGTGAAGAAACGTAGTCCGGTTTTGCTGGGATAGGATTTATGGGACACGTGCCTTTTGGTCCTTGATCTCACTGTTCTCCTCTCCATTTTCTGTTGTTGAACTTTTTTCCAATCAAATATGGAATAATATTGATCTAAAGAAAGTGTACCTGGTAAACACACATTAGCCTCATATTAGTGATCTACTTTTGTTCTTTTGGATTAATTGAACTTGGTTATTTCAGGTTCTAAATCAGACAAGTCAGTGGTGGTTTAATAAGACTCAGGATATTACTCCCAATGCTGTAGTTTGTACCCCCGACCCGAACGTCACAATTGCCAGGAAATGCACTGTTTTTCCGGTTGAATTTGTTGGTGGGGCTGCACTTTTTCATTTCTTTTGTACCTCTATGCTAATTCTAGAATTTTTTTATCATTTTACTAAATTGAAACACCTCATCCAATTATCTCTCTGGGATCCTGTTATACATTGCAATCTGGCCTCTTGTGAATTTAGAGATTCAATTTTGCAGAAGGGCTCTCCCCTATCTTACTTCCTCATCTCCTCTTCTCCCTTGGGACTTGACTACAAAGACGGTAGCAATCCGTTTCAGTATCTAGGACGTAAAACTGCTGAAAAGGTACATGATCAGCTGTTATGCAGAACATGTAACTCAGGGAGATGAAAAGATTGACGGGGCGTTGTCATCTGAAAGAATGGAAATGAGTGCATTTTTATTGATTTTTTAGAAGGTCTTACGAAGTTAATTTTGTTGTAGAACTTTCAGTTCTTAAGATAGGGGATTGTGTCAGATGGATGCTTTGTACGTCTTTTTGATAGAATGATTTAGTCAGTATCCTTTGTGTCACTTCTTGATTTGTCTTACTCCTTCCTGCCGCTGCCAGCCACCTTTTTTGTTAGGGTTAGACACACAGAAGAAAACACAAAAAACTCTCAAATTCTTATACCACTCAGCCAGTCATATTCTGGCTTTTTAGAAAGAGGTTCAAGGCCCGTTTGACTTATGTCACTTATTCCACACGCGTGAAACAAGTGATTCAGAAAGGACTTTAACCTGTTGTGGGCCACTTATGACTTGTGGTCTTCTTACAATGGACATAACACAAAAACATAGAAATAATCCAAAATGGAATACAAACTTACTCATTGTTTGGATTTCTGCAGTCACCACTATAAATTTCTTGTCAACCTCCTTGGTATCTAGTCACGGTTACCTTGGCTCTATGTTTGTCATGTAATAATTTTACTGACATGTAATAATTGTACTGACATGTAATAATTTTTCTATTTGTAAACGGTATTTGCATTTCATGTTGAAGTAACGTGCTTGTATTCATGAAATTCCTCCTTTTAATGGTTTTGTTTTATCTTCATTTCCTGGATATTCGTTATCATTGTGAGGCATTGGTAAATTGTGGTTTAGACCTCTCACTTGTTTTTTATTTCCCATCATTTCTTGGGCCCATAATTATGGTCTTTAATTGTTTTCAGTGAGGGGATTCGTAACTGGGAGTACTGATACATCATTATGGACTGTATACAATAAAGGCATCAGAAATTATTGCGGCAACATTCTCTCTGAAGGTAAGATCTTACATCCTGTTCCATTCTTCGTATGATCATAGGTCATCTCTCTGGATACACTTGCTTGATGATCCATAACATTTTTAGGCATGGTGAAAAATCAGAAGCTACCTACAAACATTCTCACTCCAACAACTAAAGCCATTGATCATGATGTCCCTGTGACTCCTAAAGAGGTCTATTTTTTACAACTATCTTACATACCAAATTTGCATTAGATTCGACTTGATTGGGTTTGCGACAAGATGTCTTGTGAAGTACCTGACTTTTTTTTGATTGCGTATGGTCCTGGGGAGAATCTGCTAATAATAACATTTATTCTTTGGAAATATGATTTGAATTTATTCTTTATTTAAATGTAAATATTTTTCAGAAATAATAATTATATGTTACGAAAAATGTAACTGTTCTGTATTCCATTCATTGATGTGGGATATTTCTTGTTTTGAATGTCCACGCAATATCAATGATAGTAAAGTCGTTTGTTGTTATTTCATTTTCACGAAATAACACATTTATGCTATTACGTTGATGTGTCTCTAATTTTTTTTATATTAATACATTTTTAGTCCTTTTTTCAGAAAAAAACTACATTTTTAGTCTTAAATTCATTTTGGAGACAATTATGGGTCCATCTTATCGAGGATTTGCAATGCTATTATTTTTTCTCTTGACCCAAGCTCAAACGCTGTTTTTTTTCAGTGTTCATTCGTTTGTGCTTCCTAACGGCAAAGATCTAACACATGATCACTGATCAGATCATTGAGTTGGGGTTAATGACACAAGAGGAGTTCGAGGAAGCAAGCAGCAAGGCCCTGCGACTCTTTGCATTTGGACAGGTAATGCGATGAACTTCATGTGTTTTTAGATCAAATTTCATCTACGGAGGCCATATTTGAGACGAATAATGCATCAAACTGGCCAAGTCTAAGGGTGGTGGTGGGGTGATCTTCTTAGCTGAATGGGACAGCACGATAGTAGCTCTGGGATGTTAAAATTGATTCTTTGGCTTAAAACTTGCCCACGATGGACAGGTACTACGCAGGGACAAGGGTCTGTTTCATTGGCAAATCATTGACTACTTGCCATCTCTGTTAGACTAGATAGTTAAACTTTCTCAAGTGCACCACTTTGATGGCTGTCTAAACTATATTATTGTTGTAACATGCATTGTGTATGCCCACAGGCTGGTTGTAACAGGGTCATGTGAACCCGTGTTGGGCTGGTTGTAACAGGGTGGGTCTTAGCAAAACCAAGGGCTGGGCTGAACCTGGATTGCATCCTGGACCTGCGCTGAGCTGCAGGCTGAACCCTGTCTGGACCATGGTTGAACTGTGGCTGGACTGTAAGCCGAAGTGCTGAGTACAACGTGAGCCAGATCCTGGGTGGCCACAGATGGTTCCCAGTCTGGTCCAAGGGGTCAAATTTTGGCTGGCCCTTTTGGGCTTTGCTTGTGACAGCTAGGAATTTGGGACTGGGTCAATGGGGTGACTCATCCCAAATATAGGAGGGTGGCAAAGCCTAGGGTTTGTGATAGCCCTCCCCTCAGCTGACTCAACTCCACCCCAGCACAGGATGGCACAGAGCCTGCAATAGAATGCCCGTCGCCAAGAAGATCCAGAGTCTTCAAATTTCTGATTGAATCAATTTGTGCTGAAAGGATTTGATTAAACTGTGCTAACAGCTCCAGTTCATCCCTCCGATTCTGAAATTGCTCCAAAACTTTTCTCTTCCTCCCATAGTTCTACCTTAAACTCAGGTAATTTAGATTCTATGAAGAATAAATCCATATAAACACTCGTAATCTTCCCTTTATTTCTTCAATTCTAGGGTTTCTTGTTCTCCGTGTCAACATGGTATCAGAGCCCTAGGGTTTCTACTGTCACCGCTGCCGCCTCTGATGTACCGCCTCCATCCTTGACGTCCACTCTCTTTCTCCCCCTCATCAGCGATCCCCTATCCAGTATCAGCCTCCCGGTGCTCTCTCCAGCGGTGGCTCTCCTGGTGTGCCCCCCGTGCCACCTCCAGCGCCTGTGCCCCTCCCCCCACCCCCTGCTGCGCCACCTCCCAACGCCCCTGCACGTTGCCTCCTAAACAGCTTTGCAACTGTTCCTGCACTGCAACTGCTTCATAAGGTTGCTGCCGTAACAGGTTGGAGCACAGGAGCTCTCTTGCACCAGAGGAGCAACAGACTTGTAAGGCCACCGTACCAGAAACTTCAACCGTCGAGTCTAAAAGGGGAGTCCCCAAATCCATGAGCACAAGAGAACCTCTTACCAGGAAGGAGAGAGTTCTCTTGTCCTCGTGGATTCAGGGACTCCCCTTGTAGACTTGAGTGTTAAAGTTTCTGGTTATGTGGACCTAGAACTCTGCTTCCTCTTGCAGAACCAACCAGACTCTTTTGGATTCAAGGCCAAGCTTTGCAACTGTTCCTGTGCTGGGACTGCTTCATAAAGTCGATGGGGGGACACGTTGGAGCGCATGAGTTCTCTTGCACCAGAAGAGCAAGAGGTCTGGCACAACTTTCGCCAGTTATTCTGGAACACAAATCCTATTTCTCTTATTGGTCTCCTATCTTGGATCTCGATTGTCTTCTCCATAGAACTGCATTTGACAAGTATCTTGGACTTCCATATTTGGCTTCTGTTTTTTTTTATATTCACACCGAGTAGTATCAGACTTCTGTACTGGAGTTTTCTTTACAGTTTTTATTGGGGATTAATGCCAACATAGATGGAAGTTCTGAGTTTTTTCGTGCAACTTAGATGGTAGTTTCAAAACCCACACAAGGCATAACTGTCATGTGAAAATCTCTGCTAGCTAATATCTTAATATGCTGCTAAGCCGCCTGGGTGTCGTCTAATGTCATTTTTAGTAGTTTAATGATTCATTCATCAAACTCTTCGAGGAAAATGCCCAGTTTCATGCTTAGTCTTTATTTTTCATGCTTTCCTGGTTTTGTTCGTGTGTCTCATATTTGTTTCAGTTTCCTGGCTAATTTAGTTATTTTGGAGCCTCAGAAAGCCTTCCAGGGCTGATACTTGCCCTTTGATGATTGTTATTTGACAGTTTCCATTTATCTTTTGAGCCTTTTTTTATCTGATCAGCGTCCTCAATCTAGAAGCATAAAGTATAATATGAATATAATGAAAAGTACGCATGATTTGGGTGCTGGGTATATGATCTGAAGATTTTAAGGCATTTTGATCCGTTCTAGACCTGTAACTATGAGTAATGCCCAAAAGAAAAGTATTCCACTGATAAACATCTTCTGAAGACATATAACTCCAAGAGAAGGAGAGCTGATAGCTCCACACGTGCGGTCTGAACCACATGTGCGAGTTTTGAATAATGGCCGGAAAAAGATGGTTTGAATCTGGCGGGAGAAAGCTATAAATAAAGAACAAGACTTGGCGAAGGGGACACAGAGAGTCATTCTTCAAGAAGTTGTTCGGAGATTCTCCGTAGCTGATGCCGATCCGGCCGCCCTAGTCAGATCCCAGATCTGATCGTCGCAGATACGCTCGTCCTGTTATCCCTCTTTGATCTCTTCTTATTCTCCTCCTCTCCGCATTGTCGTTCTTTTGGCATTCCATCCTTTGCAATATTATTGTGGAACGAGTATCCGTATTGAGAACTTTATCTGTGAAATACACTCAGTTGTTAGATCTATCGGAACTCTAACAATTTGGTATCAGAGCCTTGATTCTGAGAATTAATAATGCGAAGGTCAACCAGTTATGTATATTTTTTAAAGGACTGCATCATTGTGATACATTTCTGAGCTATCGATTCCTTGTTTATTATGGCAAATCTTGAGGATAAGCTTGAGGCCTTAGTTACAAAGGTTGAAGCTAACCAAAGCAGAGTCAACAATGTGTTAGAGCATCTCATGCAAGAAATGGCAAATATGACAGCTCAGCTCAAGAACAAGTCCCCGGTTATTGATGGTCCCACTTCTCACACCAAAGCTCCAACTAATCCACAAGAAAGGAGAACTGACTTCGACTGTCATTACAAAAGGGGAGACCTTCCTGTTTTTTCAGGATATCAACCCGAAGCTTGGTTGAAGTGCGTCGAGAGATTCTTTAGGCTACATCCAATGGCAGAGCATGATAAGCTCCATCTAATAGCCTTACACATGGCTAATTCAGCACGGACATGGTTCATACATACAGAGGAAAACTTTGGCATGACTTCTTGGATGGAATTCAAGGATCATTTCGAAGGCAGGTATGCCTTAGCTGTTCATGTTCTACTTGCTAACTTTTTGAAGTCCAACAAAAATCTTCTGTTAGTGAATACCGTACTGAATTCGAAGAAATTATCATACAATTGCCATTAGTGGCTCCAGAAATCAAGGAAAGTGAATATCTTCGGGGATTGCTACCAGAAATCCGCACCGAGGTGCTGCGCTACAGACCCTTTGGATTAAGAGAGATTATGGATCTCTCGCTCAAGGCAGAAGCTGACTTGGGAATTCTGTACAGAGCTTGGCAATCCGTACCTCCTTATTCAGAGTTAAATCAGGAAGTACATTCGGTTCAAAGATCAACTACTATTCCTACTTCAAGATCACACTTCAATTCATCTACTCAAAACAAGCCGATTATTTACAACTCAGCGCCGCCAGTTTTTCAAGGCCAGACCAGTCAGAGGACAGTGCAGAATGTCAGGTCCGGGCGCAGAAGAGATTTAAGAATCACTGACTCAGAGTTCCAACAGAGGAAAGACAAAGGGCTTTGTTACTACTGCAACGACAAGTTTGTTCCAGGACACCGATGTAGAAAAAATTTAAATCTGATCCTGGTAAGAGAAGGCGATGAAAATTCTGGGGTCAACGATCCAATAGAAGATGAAGACCTCATGCAAACCGCTGAGGAACCTATCACAGAAGGAGCCTTATTTTTGGCAAGAGTTAACTTGAGACAAACTCAGAGGCACACAACCACAGGAGCTCTCAAATTATGGGGATCCATTAAGGGATCAAATGTGGTGGTGTTGATAGATGGGGGGCCACCCATAATTTCATCAACCCTGCTATTCTCTGCTCCTTAGAAATACCGATCATAAATGGACCCAGATTTGATGTGCTGCTGGGAGACGGATATTTGAGATCATCACAAGGGGTGTGCCTCAATGTGAATCTTTACTTGCAAGGGATGGATATTGTACAAGATTTTTTTCCACTCTCTCTGGGCAGGTTTGACGTGGTCCTTGGATCTTCTAACACTAAAGGTGTTATGGGAGAACAGAACTTATACCTTGCAATCAGACCCCGCATTTCGCCCATATGGGGATACCTCCAACTTGCATCCTCAAGAGATTCTTCGAAACAAGCCACAATTCAGAAGACTTCATGAATTATGCGACCCAAATCAAGCAATGGTCTTCCCAGATTGCATCCCATCTTATCGATTCAACAGAGACGGAATGCAAGTTTTGGTGAAATGGAAGAACTTGCCAAATTATGAGGCTACATGGGAAGACATCACCACTATTCAACGTCAATTTCCAAGCTTTCCAATTGGGGACCAATTGGTCTTCAGCAAGGGGAGTAATGATAAACATCTTCTGAGGACATATAACTCCAAGAGAAGGAAAGCTGATAGCTCCACACGTGCGGTCTGAACCACACGTGCGAGTTTTGAATAATGGGCGGGAAAAGATGGTTTGAAGCTGGCGGGAGAAAGCTATAAATAAAGAACAAGACTTGGTGAGGGGGATACAGAGAGTCATTCTTCAAGAAGTCGTTCGGAGATCCTCCGTAGCTGATGCCGATCCGGCCGCCCTAGTCAGATCCCAGATCTGATCGTCACAGATATGCGCGTCCTGTTATCCCTCTTTGATCTCTTCTTATTCTCCTCCTCCTCTCCGCATTGTCATTCTTTTGGCATTCCGTCCTTTGCAATATTATTGTGGAACGAGTATCCGTATTGAGAACTTTATCTGTGAAATACACTCTCAGTTGTTAGATCTATCGGAACTCTAACATCCACCAAATGGTAGATTTTATTTTTCTATGCTGGAGTACAATGCCGTTTTTGTTACTTAGCAAGAAACTGCAAAAAGTGCCGCCTAAAAGGTCCTGCTCTTTAGTCTCTCAATAGGGTGGTTAGGAAGATGCATCTGATTGATATATCTCGGTTCTTATCGACCATGTTATTTTCTGTATCTCTAGAAAGTCGCATTGGATCATGGACTTGTGCTCGTTGATACAAAATACGAATTTGGAAAGGCCTCTGATGGCTCCATTCTCTTAATTGATGAGGTCAGTTCCATATTTGCCTCGATTGGTTGCACATGATTTCTTTCTGTTTTTATGTAGATAAGTACACATCTAGTGCTTCAATTCAATATCTTCTATTAACTTTGACAGGACATGATACTCTCATTCACAATGTTTACCTTTTTTGTCGTCTTCATCTTGTTTAATCATATTTTCACCTTTCAAGTGTCAAAATTTTCAATTCGTAGAATTTATCAAACATGGTATCTGTAAGCCCCTGGGTTCTTGAGAAAGTACCTCACTTCATACTTGGTGAAGTACAACATCTTGCGTAAAGATGAAAAGTAGCACCCTTGCTATGAGCTATAGTTTTTCGCACAGGTGGATAGCGCTTGAATCGAGCATGGTATCAGAGCCAGGTGGGTTCAAATCTGATAAGAACCTCGATCTAAGTTTGTATCTGGAGGGAAGAAGAGGGTGAGGCAATGTAGGAGTTCCCGGGGTTGGAGAGTAGAAACGGGAATGATAGGAGGGGTTGAAAGGAGGAGGCAGGGATCGACAAGGGAGGAGCCGCCTGATGACACAGTGAAGGGTTGACAATCACGGGAATGGGGATCATCGGCAACAAGAAGAGAACCGAACACTAAGGGTATGAATCGGGTTGGAGGGGAGACGGCTGAAGATCCGGTGAGACAATCACGGGTATAGAGGATTGCTGGACGGTCAAGGGGATGGGACTGAGACAGGCGGATCGAGATAGTGAGCCAAGAGACCGATCTTACCTTAAGTCTTGACTGTCCTCCTCAAGGGAGGGCTGCACATATTTATAAGAAAAGGAAGCAGTCTACCCTAAACGTCAGATGACTTAAGTTCCCCTAATGGGCTAAAATGCCTAAGATATACTTGGGGGTAGAGGATCGTATCAATACTCCCCCTTTCAAAAACCAGCTTGTCCTCGAGGTTCTTATCAAAATCCCAGAATCAACTCATTGTACACTTGGGTCATAAATAGGCAAGCAGCAGGTGTTGTGGGGGAGTGGTGAAGTACAACGTCCTGCTTAAAGATGGAAAGTAGTGCCCTTGCGATTAGCTATAGCTTTTAGCTCAGTTGGTAAGCTTTTGAATCCAACAATATTGATATTGCTCCGATTGGTATCTGGAAAAGAGATCCAATATTATATGAAAAATCCGGTAGTAAGAATCTCCACATGATCAAGTCCAAAAAGGTAGAGATGAACAGGGAAGGGATGGATAGTTCATAAGATGGACAGAGAGAGGAAGGAGAATAATCACCCTCTGCTCCTCTAGAAAGGGAGGCTCTCCTGGCTCCAGCCCATGCCTTGGCGACTTCAGGTAATGATGATTCTTGAATGTTGTAAGGACACTCCTTAAATAGAGTAGGGTTTCCCCCTTGTATGTGGTTGGAAGCCAATTTTGGAACACATGCTTTCCTCTCTCTTTTGCAACTTTTTCTCAGATAAATTCTAGTAAGGATTTTATCACATACATAGTATAGTGAGACACCGGTTAAAATGCCAGGTACATAAAGGCCCATTATGAGTAACTCATAAACTTATTAAAGGATCTGAAATAGGCCCATTTACTTATGCCCAGTAAAAGTTGCATAAAAATGAAAAGGAATATGAAGAAAAGCACAGAGACACTGGGATGAGTGGTTGTGTTCATGTAGATGTTCGTAGTTTCCAAGAATAAAATTTGAATTCTACTTCAAAGAGAATTCCAACTACTGCGGTCCCTGGAGATGTTGGGTGCATAAAGCATCAAACTGGGAATTGAATGAGGAAAAAATACCCATCTTTTTTGGTGTTGAATTCACAAGGGTAAATATAGTTTTGATTTCCTTCAAACAACAAACTAGGTGTTGGAGATAAACATCTTGCCTAAACGCTAAGAAGAGAAGTGATGCTCTTGCTATCAGCTATAATATTGTAGCACCGTGGTAAGCGCTCAAATTCTAACATGGTATTAGAGCCAAGGTTGCAGGTTCAGATCCCAAAAACAGCACATGCATCTGGGCCGTGTATAGGCCACTAGCAGATGTTGTGGGGAGGGGGGTGTGTTTGAGATCAACATCATCCATAAATTTTAAGAAGAGGATTAGCATCCTGGAATCAGGCTTAGATGTTAACACAGTGGTGAGCACTCAAATGCTAACTGTTGAAGAAGATAAAATGGATAGAACTTTGTTACTTAGAAAGGAAGGGATACATGCCCTTATATAGAGCTGAGAGAGAGAGTATTATAGATTTATCAATGTGGGATTAAGAGAAGGAACCCTTAGTGGGCTAAGGTCTAGTGGACCTAATAGGCCACACCACCTATTTCCCAACACTAACACTAGGTTTGCCCAATCTTACATTTGACAGCTTCACGCCCATCAACAAACTCTACTGTGGGGGGGATCTGGTTGAAAAGTTTTCTCTACTGAAACACTTCTCATCATTCCTACTTCTTGGTTTTATCTTAATTATATCATATTTTTACTTCTTTTAATTGGGGCCCTTGTGAAGGTCAGTTGGTTATAAGGGACTATCACGTTGGGCATAAGTTCAAGATCACTAGTGCCCAACAGTAAACCCTTTAATATCCATCCTGTACAGCATGATTTACAAGCGTATTGAAAGGGGTCATCTTTGGAATGAAGGAAAACCTATTTTCAAGACTGTTTTTTTTCACTTGCCGAAAGCACCATCGTCCAGGATTTCATTGGAACAGTCAAACCAGGAATGGCGTTCAGGCATCGGCGGAGGAACGATATTTCAGAAAAAAAGGAATGGTTGTTCTTCCCTCATCAGCTTCAGAGTCAAGGGAATCTCATTTCTTAAACGTGGAGTCTGTTTCAGTTGGTTTTATAAGTGCTGACTCTATTTTGTAAAGTCATACAAATGGGTCAAAAAAAAATTTCTTGAAGAAAGATAGAGGAGATCACACAGAAGCGTTAGGTACAAATAAAGCTTAAAGGGCTGCCCATACCATACTCGCCACTGCTTGTACAACAGTGTCCATTGATACTTCCCGTCTGTTCTAGATGACCTTGTTCCTGTGTAGCCATATTGCCCAGAGCACCGCGAAGGGTGGACCATGCCCCTCTCGCCTCCTGAGTGCACCAACCTGTACAGAAGGCCTCCTCTGAGGCAACATCCATTCTGTGGTTGGCTGGTGGGTTCACGCAGCTCAGGCGAATGAGCGTTTAAAGAAGACACGGGCGCAGTGTTCTTCAGCCCTCGTGCACATACCGCACTCTGCTGAGGCTTCTGGGAGCCACCTCTTCCTGTCAACTTTAGTCACTAGTCTTTGTTGACGGAGCAGCCGACCTTGAGGGGGATTTTTTGCTCCAACCATTTTGACATGCCTATCCACCCCCGTTCCTCCTGTGTCCCTCTCAGTGGACATAGGTGGATTAGGGTCGGCTGCATCTTCATATATTCCTCCACTCTTTAGTTGGACAGGGTGTTGACCAAGCAGGGATTCCATGTGCCATCCCAGCTCTTTGTTGTTTGATGCTGTTATGGTACTGTAAGAAGAAGGGCATTGCATGAAAAGTAGGCGAGCATAAGGGGAAGCAGGTCAGCAAGTGCTGTAACAGGTACTAACCTAGCGGAATAAACTCCCATGTCTTTTGCCGAGGAAAGAGGGTTTGAATAAGGGCTATCAATAAAGACAGAGGAGGGGTATCCGAGTATGGTACGTGAATATTGAGCTCTTGTTTCTTAAAAAAGGGGTATTGATGATTCCGTACGCCTTGGAGAGGGCTGGTTGGTTGAATGTGGGAGCTCATGGTGGGAACTTCTTCTGGTAGCAGGAGGCCGTATTCAGTCAGCAAGTGGGAGCACTCCTTCAGGAGGGAGATCCATATCAACTGTGATAGATTGTATCTCCAAGTAGAGACATTGAGGCAGTATCCAAGTACTGTGTGTGAATATGGAGTTCTTGTTTTATTTCTTTCTCTTAACAGAGTTGTCAAAGTTGCATCAGATTCTAGATCTCTTGTACTAAAGGTGGGTAATTAATTCCAATGTCAAGTACAGGTTGGACTTGGTCACTCACCCTGCTACTAAAGGGTTGTTCTATTCAACATCTCTTACAGATTATTGTGAAGGACTTTCTTAGGATGATATTATCCTATACCCGCAGGGGTATCTATGGAGCTGAAGCAAAATAAGTGGCATTTTCCTCATTTCCTTTGTGTCGGTGTTTCCCTTTAAATAGGTCATTTGGCCCTATAAGGAGGCAGCCAACATTGAAGAAATTCTTGACTCAATCCCTCGTTCTTTATCTTTTGGTCCATTCCCTTCCTTATAATCGCGTCTATTTTGCCAAAACTTCAGACTCATCCCCGCGTATTCCCTGCCTCCTCTTCTAGACCCTTCTTCTTCCCATTTCCTCTCTAGGAGCCTATATATCAAGGTTCCTAAAAATAAACCTCATTGTATTCCCGTTCTTTTGAAAATACTATTTTGTCTAGCATCTTTCTTTCAATAGCATCCTTTGCTTTGCCTCTTTTGTGAGAAAACCAATATACTAACGGACAATCTAAATTCTTTGATCACTCTTCAGATTCGTATTCTGTCCATTATTCTGTGCCATTTAGCGGGAGCTCGAAAGACATGAATTTTTTGAATTACTGTACTTGATAGTGATAAAAGACATAATTAAAGATTTCCATTATTTCTTCTCAGGTGCATACTCCGGATTCTAGTCGGTATTGGATTGCTGATTCCTATGAAGAACGGTTCGCCAATGGTCTCGAGCCTGAAAATGTTGATAAGGTATGACATTTGAATTCTATATCTTTTATTTCATTTTGTGGCGTTCTACATCTATCTGTATACTGATAAGAACCCTGATTGGGAATCTATCGAAAAAATAGAATATAGGTATTGACGCCTGTGAGTTCAAGGGAGGATCTCTCAACTATTTTCTTCCACATGACCCTATGTAAACACCCTAGACTTAATGACCATATAGATAATATGTCGTTCTCGGACCAGCCCAGTAATAGGTCAACTAAGGTTCATATCATTTACTTCTTGACTTCATAAATTATTCTCCAACAATCTCGTGATCCTGCGGGGGTACATTTCAGGAGTTCCTGAGGCTATGGTTTAGGGACCATTGCAACCCTTATGAAGACAAGGTGCTTTGGTTAACTCTTTTGGGCCTGTTTTTATATTAGGGTACCATTTTAATGAATGGTATGGTAAAATTGCAGGTTCTACCTGATGCTCCCGAAGAACTTATATGTGAACTTTCCTGGCGGTAAGGACTTTCTTCGCGCCTGCATTTCTTCTATTTTGGTCCATTACACTTTTAAAGGCCTGCAATGGATGAATCCAGACATAATTTTAGATAAACATAAAGTCAAGATTTTTTATAGCAGTTCTACTTTTTTGCTAACCATGGTCTGCTTCCAAGTACAAAATGGTGGTTTCTACAGAAACTATTTCTAGTTTCTTCTTCATTTGATCTGGGATCTTGATTTCATCGCTAGTACCATATTTCGGAGTGAATAAAAACGAATAAATATTATGATACCAACTTATGTTTGTTTTCTGTGGCAGATACATTTTCCTCTATGAAACTATTACAAACTCTAGGTTTCTGATCGCTTCGTCCGAGGTATTTTCCCATCTCTGCGTATTTTTCGTGTCACAGAGGTTAATTTTTAAGTGAATTTTACGAAGGAAAACTGAAACTGTTTCCTCGAATGATCTTTTGTAGGAGACAATACATGATAGGATCACAAGGAATGTGGCCAGAGCACTGAGTTCCCTGTGAGCATACATATTTTTTGTTCCATGGGGAAATCAAAATATTGGATGATTTGAAGTTAACTCGTTATTTTTTGACATAAAATTATGAGAAGTATCCTGCGGTGAAGGTATTCTAGTTCAATCTAATAGTTCTTAAAAAATATATTGGCACATGTTTTATCGATGGTTAAATTGAGATAATATGGTGTTTTTGGAATATGAAAACACTTCAAATTTATCTGTACAAATTCTTCCACACTTGGGAATAACTTTTGGCAACTTTGATAATTTAGGTAGAAGTTATTTCAAATTATTTCTATAATATCTGCACAGCTTATGCCAATGAAGACTTATAGCTGAGATTATCCACCCGAATGACGATGAAGACAAAAACAAAGTGAGTCAGAAATAGGGGAAAGAAATTGGAGTTTTAAGATGCAAAGAGGAGGAATCATTTATTTTTTTTAACGAAACAATCTTTAATGTATGGAATGATGCTATTTGATTCCCCTTGTCTGGCCAGCTGGAAAATACAAGGACATCCAAGGAATTGGTACCTCCTCACATTAGAAAACATGTGTCCATTGAGTTCTTGAAAATGGAAACCTTTGTTTCAACGATAGATGAAGAATGGAAAGGTACATTGTGCATTCCTCCATTTAAAAGAAAAACGCTTTAGGTAATCGGTGTAATCTAAATTAACCCATATTAAGACTTGATAAAGTCGGACAAATTTGATAAACATACTATTTTTCACTTCCCCAGTTTATAGTCAGTAGAGGTAAAGGGTTATATCCACAGGGAACTTGGTTCTTTAAATTATTGATTTGATTTAGGAGAGGGAAATATGTATTAGTAAATTCAGGCATGATAAATAAGAAGAAATGGTCTAAAGGAATAAAAACTTGACTTGTTAACCCTCAGATCAGAGAACCAAAAAAATATGAAAAAATGGATTCAAGATGGATTGTTAAGAATTTTATCTTTAGTTAGGTAAAACAATGACAAAATAACACTCATTAGCTGTATTTTTCTCTCAATGTGTACATTTCCAATCCACACTAAACATACCAAAATTTAAAACACTTTATTTGACCCCACAGATTTGATAAATTTTGTATCTCTAACCTGCATTCCAGAGGAATAATGCTACAATTTATCAAAAATAAAATTCCCCAATTGTCTTCATAATGTTATACCCATATAAAATCTTCCCTTTATTTAATGTTGTCTGAATATTTAATTAGTCTAATATTAATGATTTCAATGTTTTAGATAAGGTAAACTATTGATTTGTAACTCTTTTTATTAATTTCTTCATTGTCTGGCATTATAAGAAAAGTCTTAAAAAATTTAGTACGTTAATAAAATTTTCAGAAACATTGAATATCCTATTAAGCTTCTCCCACTTATTATTTCCTTATTCCTATTATTCCATTTCAACTTCAGAATACTCTGTATGGTCTGAAATATATCAAACAACCCAATGATGGATTTAAAAATTAAAACACTAGAGTCTATGTTGAGTTTCATGTGCTTCCCTTATTGCCTCCACTACTCGAGTGCTAGTATCTTGCTCATGCCTGCGCATAATTAAATATATTAGCTGGTGTTTTATGTTTTAAACTGTTCTACAATTTTTTTTTGCATCTGTATCAAGCTACATATATAAAATACTAAAGGTCTGATAAGGGAAAGTAGAAAATATCTTATGGTTAGATAGATAAATATAGCGTATTTATAGGGGAATGTCTCTCCTCCCATGGGTGCACAAGTTTAACATTCCTAACCATTAGAATATAAATATACTAATTTTTTGAGAAAATTTTAACCAATTATAAACTAGTCTTGATGAAAATACCAATGAATCGAAAATCAATAAATACCCTTCTAAACTATGAATAAATATTTATCTCTTTCAAGACGTTTTCTCATGTTTACACAAGTTGAAAATTAGTATGATATCGTAGAGAAATATTTTATCAACAAAAATCTTGGGAGATATCATTTAAAGCCTTGTATTAATGGGTAACTACGCTCAAAAACTCTTATTTCCTATTGTCTATATAGGAAGAAGAAGAAGAAACAGGAAATCTCGTATAACAAGCTTGCTTTATTTGTCTTGATGTGACTGCTTGCAGAGTTAGTCAATGATTATTTCTCAGATACCATATTGCTTCTTCTCTGAGAAAACAATTTCATGGCCCATGGGCACATACTGCTTTAAGTCAACACTTATGGGCAATAACCCAGCCCATTAGGGACATCACACCTTCCCCACACATCAAATGCATCGTTGATACAATAATCTTTATCTCTAAGTTATTGGTGTGATTTTTTTTTTAATTTATGATCAAAGATGATCTTCATAAACCTGAAAACACTGAGTAATAAACCAGTTTAACACTGAAATTATTCCTATCTTACCTAAAAGATGATATGGACAATATGTAGATTCTGTTTTTTAAATGAAACGAAGTAGTTCAGATAGCACTGAATAAGGTTTTGGCCTTTAATTTGTATACTTGAGGAAAGAAATCCAAACTTAAAAATTCATCAATCTAGGTGTCATAAAAAATATAATATAATTTATTCTCTCATTTGGAAATGAAAACAATGAGAATAATACTATATTTGCCCTTTTATCATTAACCGTTATCATAAAGTTTATTTACATGACATTAATTTGGTGGTAGTGGACTATTTTTGTTAATGATGTATTTAAGTCTCTCTACTATGTGAAAATGAGTAATTATTTAATTTGATTTTTACATTTTTTAATTTTTATTTTGATCATATATAAATAAAGTTATACTATTTAAGAGAGGACTGTTTATCTCACTCTTCGTTATGATATTTGAGAAATATTCACGACATTGAGGTTTTATCATTATTTCTTTCTTTCTTTCCTCATCTAGATGAGAGGATTTATTGATTTTATCACCTGGTAGCTAGTGAATCTCATTGGACCTTAAAGTGTATTGACACACTCATATTAAAGTGTCATATTGATTCAAGTTCCAAGGTTAGTGGAATAATCTAACAGATGCACTTATTGGCATTATGATAAATGAGGTTTATGAATGGACGTTGAAAAAGAATTTTGAATCGTTGTATTTATGATTGAATTAAATTAACTCTTCTCCAAATATTATGAAAGGAAAAAATAAAGGGTATATGTGTTTCTACACTTCTTAATATGAAAAAATATGGAAATTAAAATACTATCAACATTGGAACATGATAATTATCTGTAAGACTTTTTGAATGAATTATCATCGATGCCTTTCAGATGTATCACCATTTTTATGGAGTATGTACCTACCAATTTTAAGGGCTTGTAACTTGAAATTTAATGGTGTGAAAGCTGATATGTTCCTTCATATTTATAATGATAGTGTCATCTTAGACTTGAAAAAATGTGTGTAATTTTAAACTAACTTTATCCGCTCAACACTACCACTAAATTAATAACACTATCCATGTTTAATGTTCAAAATGTATTGTAAAAATTTGATGAGAATATGTGCTATAAATTGGGACATATGGGTAAAATAAACTTTGTCTAATATTATTTTATCTTGTATATATTCAGGATGAGCCTCGACATATTTTTATGAGATGTATTTAAAATAAAATTCTCATAAAATCTTTTTTTATTGCTATATCTTGATAAAAATAAATCTGATAACATCGTGAATGTAGGATTAATATCACTGAACTGACATGTTGATGACTAAAGAAATGTCCATACTGTCATGCTATTAACTCACAAACTCTCTGTTCTGGACAGTACCTTTTTATATTTGTGGATGAAGTGTTTTATAAATCACATAAAACCATATATTATTTGAATTTCTTCAGGAAATTTTGATTTTATCGTGAAAAAATTAATATTTATTTACTTATCCAGAACAGAGAGTTTGAGAGTTAATATCATGGAAATATGGACATTTTTTAGTCATCAACATGCAAGTTTGGTGATATTAAACCTACATTCACGATGTTATCATTTTTATTTCCATGAAAAAATAATATTCTTTTACTTATCCATTTTATCCAAATTTCATGCACTAGTATTGCTCCACATAAATTATGTATCCGTTATGGGATGTTCAAAGAGTATTTGATAAAATAGGGCAAATTTATTTGATATGACTTTGCTGGATTTTTCTGGGACTATTGATTGAATTAGAGTCTTTGAAATATCAATAATAACATGATGTAGAAATAAAATAAAATAAAAAATAGTAAATAAAATGAATAAATGTGGGTGTAGTTTAAGGGGGTTGAAGACACACCCTGAAGGGCTGAAGGATCCTGGTTAGGAGAGGACCTAAATAATCGTCCATGTAGTCTATGCTTTCAAATCTGGCTATTGACCATCTATGATTCATGGAAACTATATAAGAGATATTGTGAAGTATGAATCTCCCAAAAGGGGACATCAGTTCCATTTTTATCTATTTTTTTATTTTTGTAATTTCATACTAACAATATTGTATCCCAAAGAACACCAATGGATCTTGTATTATTCAAATAAGTTTCATATTTGGTCTTGAATTCACCCTCACAATTAAGGATGCATTAATTCCATAATCTTGATTTGGATGCTCTTTTCACATTTGCTTCCTTTTACATGGATTTTTTCTTGTCTTATAATTTTTTTCTTAATCCTGTTTATTTATTATTATTTTATAAAATTAATAAAACTCAACAAACTAGAAGTTTGACCCATAACTTTTATAGTATTTTTGGAATCTGTAAAATAAAAAATTACTTTGAAACTAAATATAAATTCCAAAATTTTGATATCATACGAAGTAAAAATATTGAGAAGAACATGGTGCCTGGTATGACATCATAGATCGATCCAATCGTGTCTTACATTCCACACACAGGGATTTCATGTATCTTAAGTTTTAGTATATGAGAGAGTTTTCAAGTGTACAATGAGAATAAATACCACAATTTATACACATAACCCACTCCATCTACACCAAAACAAAATAAAAAGCATACAAAAGTCCTACCTCAGCAGGTCACGGATTATGTCTCAAATGCTAGGTTGCAATGGTGGGAAGTGAGACTGATTGAGGAAAGGAAAGTTTATGAATTTCTTCTGGTAATGAATTTATTAATATCTCCATAATTTAGAGAAGAAGGAATGCAATGTTTAAACAATATTTTTAAAATTTATTAATATTTTTAAAATTATATTTAAACAAGCAATCTAAAGAATAGAGTGATCTTTGCCTATTATGGTACTGAGATGTTATTTTGTTTTTTACGATTTTACATTTTTTGGATGGATGATTACTTTTGAGATTTTTATATCAAGTATGAAATATCTCAAAGACCACAAAAATATTGATCTTGATTAAATTCAGGAACCAGGCAACAACGTTTGTATACAATTCTAATAGGTGTCTATCTAAGCAACATCTTTAGTTATTACAAGGAAAATTAGATCTACCCTGAATAGTTACATACCATAAATAATTTCTATGAAGTTAAATGTTATAGATTCTCATTATCCTCATTTTTATGGTCAAAAAACATTTTCTGAACATATTTTTATCTTTCAATTATATTAAATTTATATCAGTATCATTATTCATTGTGTATAAAACATTATAAAACTAGAAATCACTGTGAAGTCGAAATTTTGGATATTTTCGTAATTATAATTTTATTTTCTATGAAAACGATGTGCATAATCATGATTGCTCAATCGTAGAACAATATAGCTCAATATAAGGAATATCATGCAGCATTATAATAAACTTATTGAAAAGTTTCTTCGATCCTCTATTCACAAAACATTTTCATGATACGTAACCAAAGAATAATACAAATACAAAATTCAGGTTCATCCTAAATTTTATTTAATTCTTTCTATATACCATAATATATATATTATTTTATTTTACTATTATTTTTTTAATAGCGTAAAGAGTTCAGGGTCATGATATAAATGCAAGGTATTAATCTCCTGAAACAAATTAGATGCTCATTTAAAATTCCTCAAATTTGGTATGTTCTTTCCCTTGATGATGAATAAATATGAATCAATCTAAGGACCAGCTCTGAACTACCTTCTACTGTTTCCTAAGATCACTAAAAAGAGATATAATAAACATATTGCATTAAAAAAATGAATGGTTATTCCATCATATTTTAACATAAAATGAATCCAAATATCTATCTTCAACTCACACTCTCATATATCTCCTACATATAATGATATTGCGATATAATCTCTCACCCATGTTACTGAAACAAGAAAATTTTATCTGACACAAGAAAATTATTTTGACTATTACTGACTTTATTATGTTGCAGTCCATATTATATAAATATTCCCGAATTTCGTATAAATATCATTTTGTGCACATTGTGAACGTTTTTTAACTAACCATAATTGAATTATATGTAAAGAAATTTAATTAACGATGAATATTTTTAAATTCCTTGGGTTCAGATTGACAAGAATTAAATAGCATGATAATCAATGAGCAGGAGTATTACATCGGCTTTTAAAAGCTATTTCATTGGGATATTAGATCAGATTGTACCATTTTGAGTTGTGGCTTCACAAGAGAAGTTAGAAGGACATGGACCATATCTTGGATCCATCCTATAATCCCTCTAACATCACTCATGAAGAGGAGCACAAATTCAAGTTATGGAGCCCTTAACCAATTATAAAAGAGGAAGAAAGGGCATAGAGAGAAATTGGGAATTAAGATGAAGGCATTTTATTAATCGTGAAAATGTATAAATATTATATCCCACTATCTTTATGTCATTCTGGACGTTCTCTAGCAGTGGCTAGCCTGCATGACAAGGCATTTTGGAAGATTTGGGTTCTTCAACCTGTTTAAAGTATGTTCTTTTAAGTGTCAATTCACTGTTCTCTTCTTGTAGTGAACAATGTGTGATCCTAGTGGAACAATAAAAATCTTGCAAAATTTGAATGATTCTTTTTACCCATCATTCCATCAATTTTCCTTCATTTTCAATAACATTTGTCTCCTATCCGTCATTTCTACCACTTTGTCTCTATTATCTGATATTTATTCTCTCTCGAAACCCAACACTCTATCCCTAGTTTCCCTCTCTAAAACTTTCATTAAAATAAAATATCTTGATTTTCCCCTCTATATCTCATTTCTGCCATTTTCTAGTCGTGGCCCGAAAATTCAAGCAATAAACCCGCAGCTGCCTACTCTGCGAGCATTCCAAATCCTCCTATGTTTATGTTTGTGGGATCCATTTTATACATCTAATTTTAGGAGTAAATAATGATACCTGAAGTCCCAGATTATGATCCCAGATTATTTATTTACCAATCATTAGGCATCACGCTTTTGATGAGACATGATGTGATGCAACTATCTAGAGTCTTATAGAAGCTTCTAGTCTATTCTAGTATATTCTAGATTTTTTATATCCTTCTATGTTCGTTTCGAATCATGTGGATGTTTTAGACTTCTATAGAGTCATTTAAACTCTTATTGAACCTTTTAGAAGCTTGTGCATTATTATTGAATTTATAGAAAGATGTATTTATTACTAGAGAAGGGAGTCTCCAGAAGTTTCCACGGAGTGATCTGAAGGGAAGAGCTCACCTCACACTTGATAATTATTAAAGATTTGAAGCTCAAAGTGTTTGAGGAGTTGAAGCTAAAGGAGGGGCAACATACCTCCAGGAGAAGAAGCTTATTGAATATGTGTCTCCCCTAGTGGTTATTTTATCGGTTTGTATCTTTTAAAATCCCTATCTTTGTCTGTGTATGCCTTCTGTTATTGACTTCTATTGTGATCATCACACTCAAGAATGTTTTTTTCTCCAATTAGTTTTTGGATTTTGTTACTCCCATCCTTATACTCTTGGTGGATTCTTGAGCATGGTTGGATACATCTTTTAGGTTCGTTTAAGTCATTCATGAACCCATGATAAATAAATAAAATAAATATATATATATATTCAAAATTTTAATTAGGTTATAAGACAAATGACAAAATATGGATAATGATCAAATTACATCAATAAAATTAGGGTTTTATACTTCTTTTTACCACTCTTTTTAGATTTACGTGCATTATTCACCATTTAAGGATAAAATGATATTTTTATAATTTATTTTCCAAAGCTCTATTTCTATATATTTTATTTATTTATTAGACTAACCCCACTTGACTCCTTAGAGCCAAGTAGATTTCTCACATCTTCTTGGAGTTTTACTTGAAATACAGGACTTGGATAAATAAATGGTGAATTTGGGATAAAAATTGGAGGAAAGGAGAAACCTAATTCATCTCCTAAATAATAAGAAGAGGCACAATACACAAGAAGCCCACCCTAGAAGCCGATTCAAACTTCTTTAAAATCAGTTCAACTAAAGGCAAAAAATATGGAACTAACCCATGATTTGAATTTGAAAGGCCTATTTTCAAATCAGGGAATGTGTAAATGTGGACCCAGACTTTATATCAAGTTATCCTAGCCCTCCAAGCCCTTGGAATTAAATCTAATGGCTGGGAGAATTAGAGCACTTTAATTTAATCTCATCTTACCAAATAGGATCTTGGATTTCCGCTCCAAACTTGTTTTTGGAGGCCTAGTGCATCATATTTATCTGATTCATTTTTTTCCTACAAGAGTGGGGGAGAGAGAGTTCAAGAAAGATTAAGATTCTTGGAGAACGAGCACCACTTCGCCCTTGAGTGAAGTGACCAAAAATTTTGTGTGATCTCCTGAGTGATTGATTTGAATTTTCTCAAAGTTTACTCTAGATATATGGATAACCTAGACTTCAAACTTTCCAACGCACCAAATGGTACTCAAACATTCCTCATATAGCAAAAGTTGCATTATTTTTTGTCTACCTACCCATTTCTGCACAATTCTGACACTCGATGGTGCTCCTCCGCACTCAAATTTCACCGCGGGAAGGTTGGCCTTAGGTTTTATTTGTCCTTAAAATTTATTTCTTGTCGTGAAAAATACCTGAAAAATCATAAAATCATAATAAACTGTAACAACTTATTGGAAACAACATAAATATTTATTTCATTTATTTAAAATAGGTTTGCCTAGTTTTCCTTCATTCTTTGATTTGCTCTTTATAAAATAGTTAAAAATCCAATAAAAATACTCAAACACTTTAAAATGATTTTAAAGTATATTTGAATTGCAATTTACTCTCTCATTACATGCTCTTTGTGGATTCGACTCGTACTTACCCTATACTAAGTAAGAAAAAATTTATAAATATTTTTTCCATAAATCAGAGCTTTAAAACGACTTATTTAACCCAAATTCTGGTTTATTAGATAAGGATAAGGGATGGACAGAACATTGCCAAATAGAAATTTGTTCAGTCATCCACTAATGAACAATCATCATCAGCCCATTTACAGCGCCCATTCTGTTACGTCTTTGTCACCGAAGGACGAAGAGGTATATCATCATTTGAAATAAAGAGAGAAAGATGTGGTGGGGTACAAGAAGTGAGAGGAAGTAGAGAGAGAGAGAGGTAGAGATGCTGGGGGAGATATAAGGGGGACATGGGGTGACCAGAAGGATGATGAATAATCATTGTCCCCAAACCCTATGATTAAAATACCCTTTTAGTTCACTCAAATGTTTGACATGGAAACAGCGTGCTGCATTTATTGTATCTCTTATTGATTTTACTTAATCATCTAAGATTGACCAATAATATTCAGAATATACCTAATTGGGAACATTTATATGTTAATAGTATCATAATTAATGGACATAGCATAATTAGGTATGAGGGATTAAGCCTATAATGTTGGGCATTTTTTGTATGATTGAAATTGTGTATTCTATTTCTTTGTTTTGTATCAAAATTATTCAATTGAGAGTGCCTCAGGACAGCACTTTTGGACAATTGGCCCATTCCACTTGAAAAGGCCAGATAGTTCTGTAGATCTAGTGAGCAATTATATTGATCAAATTGATCGACTCAACTGATTTAATCCTAGACAATCAACTCTATCGGCCTATGTGTGATCTGCATCAGTAAATACAATGTACTATAGTTGATTTGCCAAGTTTTAATAATCATCTTCATTCATCAAATTATCACACGGAGAACCAGCATGATAACTCATCTACTACACAGGTCCATAACACTTTTTCAAACAGATGTCATTAGAACAACAATTGAATTCCATTTCTGAGGTACCAGCGAAAGAATGAAGGAGCTTTCACGAATTTCACGAATGTCAATTATAAATAATTATGTTTGTATTTTAATGTGAGATCGAACTCAAACCGGAAAATTGCAATTTTCAAGGAATGTGATATAGAGCAGGCAAGCCGGAAACATATTAAAAATCAGCAAGCTAATACTGGTTAAAAGAGGGCCTTATTTCATTTTCTCATTCCATCATTCACCTCGGAGTTCTTTAGAGCATGGAGTACAATCAGGAGCCATGAACCCCACCTATGCATAAAGATCATCAACATTGCACTCACCAAGGAAAACCTTGATACTTCTGGGAGACCCGCAGTGCCCTTCTGCGATAATCGCCCTATCATTGGCAGCCATGTGGGCAATTATCTTGTAAATCATCTCAATCTGAAATTATTTTTTTTTCCAACGATTCCACTTCAGTCATCAGAGATATATTTTAAATTAAAAAACATTCGAAGAGAAACTTGATCTTTCCAGCTTAATACCTCTTCAGGAGCATGACAACGGTCAGCGATTTCTTCAATGGTCAATGGTTCAACAGGATCTTTGCAGCTGGAGTAGAGAACTAGTCAATAAGAGATTATCCTGGTTTTCCATTCTGAGTAATGAAACCACAATCACAGCGCTATTCATGGGATCCTAAGTTTACCCACCTTGCTTCATTTAGAATGGTCAGGACCCTCTTCTGAAGGGCTAGAACTTCTCCTGCAGCCTTCTTCCCAGCTTCAACTCCTGAAAGTTAAACAAAGAGAGATTTAGTTCTTGCAAAAATACGCCAGCTCCACGCATATCGTAAGTGGAAGCGAGAGAGTCCCTACGAGGCATATCTAACTAATTTATTAGTTAGTTACATTCAATTATCTCCAACAGCTTTAATTACTATCTGTTGGGGGTGTTTAAGAAAGTCTTGGAGGCCGTCTAACCTGGCTGATGGTAAGCGTTTATGTTGACCAACGATGCATATAGGCCGACAGCTCGTTCATAAAGCGCAACAAGAGCTCCCACAGCCTTTGGAGTTACTTCCTGCACAGTGACTGTGATCGACTCGCGATTATTGGCATATAGAGCAGATCGTGTTCCCTGGAAAGTCAACCCGAACATGTAAGCTAATGTAAATGGCTGCGCTGAAAGCTAACATACATTCAATTATGATAGCAAAAAAAATCGTACACAATATAAGGTGTCCAGCATAGAAACCCAAATAGAAACGAAAGCACAGGATGGGAGTCCCCGTGATCTTGCGAAACTTTTACTGAGCCAACCAAAAGTCTGGGTCGTGGTTGACCATCTTATCTGAGTCACTCAACCCTAGCATTAAAAAAAAATAAGACCTGGTCAAGGGTTGGGTCGACTGAGAGCTGGGTTGACCGGCTGAACCAGGTCGCCCAACTCTTGAGTCAATGAATCCAACCCAAACAAAAGACCAGG
Organism: Wolffia australiana; assembly: GCF_029677425.1. NCBI lineage: Eukaryota > Viridiplantae > Streptophyta > Magnoliopsida > Alismatales > Araceae > Wolffia > Wolffia australiana. Next base: position 3,087,196 of record NC_135840.1, read on the forward strand.
TCAAAGGTTGCATCAATTGAGGGTCGTGTTGACCGGCCAACCCAAGTCACCCAACTCTTGAGTATACTAACATTACCCTGCCAAATGATCAGGCAAAGGATTGGGTCAACTGAGAGTCGGATCGACTGGGTGCCCAAGCTGACCCAAGTCACCAAATTCTTGGGTTGACTAACCAGACTAGACCAAAAGACCAGGCTGCTGATTGGGTCGACCGAGGTCAGGTCAACCTGCTGACCCGATTCCACCAATCCTAGGATCAACTAACCCGACCAAACCAAAAGACCAGATGAGGGCTGGGTCAACTGAGGGTGGACTCGATGGCCAACCCAAGAGACCCGACAAGTCTAAAAGACCAAGACAAGGGTGGGGTAGACTTTGGGTCTGGTGAACCAGCAAACTCAACCTGACAACTGACCCTGACCCGGATCATGCAGAACCCAAGCTGGGAGGTCCAGCAGAAAGAGCAGGATCAACTTTTCATTATATATCAAGGATCTTTGGCCCCCAAAAAAGAACAGGATAGTAGATGAACGATCTATCTAATTATGAACAGTACTATTGTGACACTTCTAACAAGGTTAATACTACAGATCAAGTAGCAGCGAAATTAATCTACTGACCTGCATCATTCCAAATAAGTAATCTCCACAAGTAACCCCTGGCTCGAGCTCCCAGTCATGGCCAGGAGGCCTATCACGCAGCACTTCAATGAAAGTAACAAAAAAGTTGTGGACCCCTTCCCTTAGTTGTTGAATATAACTGGAAAATAATAAATACATGTCGCTTAAAAGGTGAAGTCCGCTTTTGATATGTAGGTACATACGAAATTGATCGAAGATTCAAAATTAAAACTCACGCATGTTGATCCGTGCTTCCTTTATTTCCATACACGCTGAGACCCTGATTAACCTGTATATGGTAGGAAACAAGGAAAAAGTAAGAGGATTGCTTATTAATTCCACGCAGATTACATATGATAAAATACATCTAATTCATTTCCTATTACCCGGTTCCCATCAAGATCAAACTCTTTGCCAATAGATTCCATGACTAACTGTTGGAGGTAACGACTGAACAAAAGCAGGCTGTCTTTGTACGGAAGCACAACCATGTCCTGTTCAAATAAACGGCTAAACAATACCGTCTTATCTTTATCGGTGTAATCTAAAATTATCAAATGGATGCACGACCTTGGATCCCACTCCATCAGAAGCCCAGTACCAACAGAGAGAAAGCAAAGCTGCAGGATTATTCTTTACCTGGGCGATAAATCAAAGAGTCAAAAACAGGAGCGCAATTTTTTAATATGCCAAATAAGTAAAAAAAATTAGGAGAAAAGTATTCTTTCGTTAAGAAGAAAGATGATAGCGGCCTCAGTTAGGTCTCCATTGGGGAATGGTCTTGGAGGGATAGACGGAGAGAGCGAAGGAAAAAAATATGAATGATTAAAGGCCCGAATCAGGGCCCGAACCCCGTGTGGCGAGATCTCCCCGTCAATTCAACGAGTTATATTGACTGACCTCCTTAGTGGAGGTTGCAAGTATTTAAAACGAGACTAATCTAAGGTCAAATGACTAAAATAACGCTGGCAAGGTTGAGATCCAAAAAAAGGATAAAACAAGGAAAGGCAATATGAACCATTCATGATTCCAAGCAAGAAGAATCTCGCAGATTATGCAAGGAAAAATAGCACAACAAATATAGCAAGCATAATACACTTCAAGAACTCAGCTGTTTGAGGAGAATATCGGATTCAGGTTATTTGGATCCCTTCTGGAAGAAAGGGCCCACTAGTAGAGAAATTTCCTTCGCGACAGTCAGCCAAAATTTCTCAGGAATGAAGTATTTCAGTGATATTTAGGTTCTAAGTTCAGTCCAACCACAATTTGAGACTTAAAAAAACATTACCACTGTATCTCGGGTCGCCTCATCCATTATTGATGCACCAGCAAGCATTTCTCTGATATTGATACCCTGATGACAAAACCAAATCGAAATCACCAGAGGTTTATAAATTAATCAAGCTTACATGACTAACGAATGATCACTATATTAGTAGATTTCACCATACCTGAAGCGCAGCCGGAAGTAAACCAACTGCAGACATCTCTGAAGTTCTACCACCCACCCAATCAAACATTGGAAATCTTGCCAGCCAACCTTCAATTCTGGCAGTATTATCCAACAGAGAGTTTTCTTGGGTTATTGCCACTCCCTGGAATGACCACAAAGAACCAGTGAGAGCATAAGAATCAGACCGCTCATTAACATAACAATAGCATTTACAATGTTTTTTTTTAAAGAACATTACGGATCAAGTATCCGTTTCATAAGACTGCTAGCATCGATGCATTATTATTTACCTATTCCAGCAGATCACAGTAGATTACTGATATGACCGTGTTTGATACTTAATATGATCTCATAATCCCACATTGAATCTTCTTAGAGGAAAAAATCCCATACTGAATCAGAATAGTAGCTATTTAATTAACTTCCTCGTAGACTGGTTCTTTTTTTTTTTAACAATCCTCGTAGACTGGTTCTTATTTTCTAAGAATATCATGGACGTGTCTATTCATAAGATAGAAAAAACGCAGACCTGAATTTTGATGATAATGTTGCTTTAGTAGAAGCCAGGCAGCATATAATTTCATGAAACAAGAAGGCAAAGAAAAGGAACCCTTTCTTTTGAAGAAAAAAAGAATAGGAAGCTCGAATCCTTTCCTCTTAAAAACATTTATTTTAGTATTCCGCCAAGCATAAACATTACGCAAACTGACAAAGAATTTCCATTAAGACTATGATATTATTGACTTATATTTCGCCAACTCAAGATTCATTCTCCCCAAAGAATCGCATTTGTATAAATCATGTAAATTCTGCCGCTGGGGAAAAGCATGACTTTTTTTCTCGTGGCAAGCAAAAGTTGGGACAAAAATGAGAAACACAATCCTGAGGGAAACCTGTTTTGAGAAGTCCAAACCAGCTTCACGAAAAGCCTTCTGTACTTCCAATAAACCATTTCGGGTTTCAGGCGTTCCTCCACTCTGTAAATGAAAAAAAAATGGTGCAGAGGAAACATAAATACATTAACAGGCCTACTATTATTAGAAATTCACTAAAACTCCTCAAGTATACCTTAGAAATCACAATGACCAGGGTAGAGGCCAGTTCAGGCCCAAGCTGTGCGATTTGATGATCAATTCCGGCTGGATCTGTATTATCAATAAATCTTATCTGCCACAAGCTCAACGAATAAACACGAGAAAAATGTTATTCTATGACTGGATGGTGGTATCCTGCAAAAGAATATTTTTGAATCATTTCAAATTTTCTATCAATTAAAATAACTGCAAAGGCGGTGAACCCTGCAGCTTACGCACTTTCATAAATCTTAGGTACTACATGATCAACAATTAAACAAGTAAATGCACGAATACTGTAAGGTCAGTTAATATTTCTGTTTGCGTAATATTTCTCCAAAGGGTTTGTATAAACCCTAAACCCTAAAGCACCTGTCAATCTTGAAACCCAAGTTTACATTTCCTTCGCAAGATCTTTCCAAAAATGTCATGATTTTGACAGCAATAAAAGGCCATAACTAGTCTCCCTAACAGTTTTTTTAGAAGGAAACTAGTCTCCCTAACAGTGGATATTAGATCGCAGCAAAGCTTATCTTCAAAAGTTAAAATTCAGAAATTGACACCAAGCCAAATGGCACACTGCTCAGACGTACAACATCTCACCTCTTAGTCACATCTGGGGGTCTCTAGAACCACGGTCCACAGGATAAATAACATGAGGATAGAACAGAAAGTTTCTAACGTTAACCTTTTTTTTAAGAAATTGTCCAACGTTAGCCTTAATAATTCGTCAATTCCTGTCCCTTGAACAGCATTTGTCTAGAACTTATGTTCACACTCTTGGGAAATTCCCAGCAGGCACAGAAGAAAACTTTCAGAATTTCAAGACAGTAGCAAAAATATTTTCAACCAAATGATCAGATGAATAGAGGTAATTCATCCATGAAACACTTTAGTTTTTTAAATCTATAGTTTCTGAAGTCTCCTACATCTGATTTTTCTTCTTATGTCAATGGAATCGCACCACAAGTAAAACACAACTTGGCAGCAAACTTTGGAATATTTCATGTAAGGAAATCAGATGAGAAGGATTGAATGTTCTTTATTAAGTTGTCACATGGGAAGAACCTTTAGTGGAGGGTTATCAGGGGCCAATGCTTCAGCAACAAACTGAGGTCCTAAAGCTGATCCCCCGATCCCAACAGAGAGCACTTGGGTGAAACGACCAGCTGGAGATGACGGGGGTTTGATCTGCAGGCACTTAAAGTGTTAACACAGAATGCATTGCAGTGTTATATCAAAATGATGTTCAAAAAACTTTAAAACATGATAGAGGATGGATATTTGGCATAGGGAGTCGACAATAATATTAATAAGGGAGCATTCAATCCTAGTGATCAAGAAAAACATTGCGATTTACGCACATAAAGTTGAAAATTAGTAGAAAAAATTGAAAATCACGAATTGAAAAGCTCCCCAGATAAATTTGCAATTTTAAGGGACATGCATTCCAGAAGAAACAAAGAAATGAAAAAGTATGTTCCCAAGCCAACGAGATGACCCTTGTATCGAGAGAGTTGCGTGAAGAGATGAAAATTTGGACTCAAGAGGAAAAATGATATTAAAAAGGAAATAATTTGATTTGCGTCATGGAATAAGTCAAAAAGGCATATCTGACCCAGTTTTAAAGAGGCCTCATAAAGAATGTATCAAAGAGCAAATTTACGATAAAGGATTTTTTACCAAGCCTACTTTTGCGTTTGAAAGAGTTTGATTTCTTAATTTTTTAACATTCAATTATTCAATTTTGATTGCAGCAGAATTCACAAAACACTTTATTTGACATGACATTTATTTCTATGAATTCCCCACCCGGAGTTATCTTCTGAAAATTGCATTTGACACGCTATGGCCTTGGAAACTTTGGTTTGAGGATCCACGGTAATATTCAACTTTTGCTGAGACTCAGTTTTTTGCAAGACTGCACTGAGTTAACCTACGAAACATATGGCCGAATAGGTTATAAAGTTTAACGTGTAATAGAAAATTCTTATTCTAAGGTCCTATTGTGTTATATGTGGTCATTGGTTACTTTCTGAAACACCCTTCAACTATCCATAAAACAGAAAAAAAGAGAAAAGAAAAGATGATGACAAAACGAAATGTTCTAATCACGCAATAAAGAAAAGAAAAGATGATGACAAAACGAAATGTTCGAAGGAAACGAAAAGACCCATTTACGGAGGACCCCTGACTTGTCTCTCTTATCTTCATGGCATTATCAACTTCATAGGTGTCATTGGTAAATTCGAATCAACCTTTTTTCCGAATTAGACAAGATACTTTTCCAACCCTCTTTGCTCAATAGATAAAAAAGAAAAAATAATTAGTAATAAAAGTTTCCCTTCTCTCTTCCCATTTTATTCGTCTCTAATAATACCTGAGATTTCCAGACACAAAGCCACTGATATGGGAAGACAGCTTGAATGTCAACTTCCCACTGGCATGGGAAGATCTAAAAGTCAAGAAAGATTTAAAAAGTCTAAAGATTTCAAGAAGCTTCTTCCCTAATAACTAGTGCATTATAATGGGCACTTGTCAAAACCCAAAACGGATCAGGCTCAATTAAATTATCCGAGATTGTATCAAATATAGTACGACATAATTTTCAATCAAGATGAGAATAACACAAAGAACAGCGCAGAGAGAGAACATTCAGACCTCCCCATTGACGACCTTCTCAGCGAACAGACAGATCTTCTCAAGGGTGTTCTGAATCTGATTTCTGAGAAAAGGAGTTGGGGCGAGATCATGATTCCTCAGCCAGTAATGGCCAACCATCCTGCCTTCATCAGGGTTAGCAATAGCGCCTTTCTCGAGCTCCCTCATAGCAGCAAACGCCTTCTGAAGCTTCGGTTGCATCTCCTCGAAGAACTCATCAGTAAACCCCATGCGACTAACATCAATAAAAAGCCCTAATTCCTTGTTCTGGTACAGCCATTCAGTGTACCGACGCCAAAGCACAAGCGGATCTTTCTCCACAGCGATCTTACCCCTTCCCGCAACGGCAGCAATCTCCGCCGAAGGAGAACCCCGCGCGACGGACCGGATCGCAGCGCCACGCCGGGCGGCGCCGCCCATGGGCGCTCCAATAGAGGATTTTGAGCAGGTGGGCAGGGGCGGGGACGATTTGCGCAGTCTCATGGCCAATGACGACGAGGAAATCGACGCCATAGCCGAAATTTCGGTCAAAAAACCGGAAAAACGAGCAGATTTCGCGAAGAAAGTATCGATTTGAAGGAGATCTGAGGGCGGAAGAGGGTTCTTGGGGCGTCGAGGGGGTGGCAGGGCGCAGCTGTGGAAGATGCTCTTGGAAGAACTTGTTCGCGCGGGGTGGATTTATTGTGAGGGGCTGAGGCGACTCCGGGATGAGACGCTGGTGGATATTTATAGTGTGGGCTCCACCTCTTTGGGCATATACTACTCCCTGTGCTGTTTTTTTTTTTTTTTTTTGGCAAAAAACACGGTGCCGGTTAGGGAACCCCACGTTCGGGACGTGACACCCCTTACGTGACGGAACGGATGACGAAATATGACGGATAGTGACGTGAAAAAATCCATCACGTTCATGCGTCCCAGCATATGCAAAAAAAACCACCACGTTCTCGTCACTGTCCCTCCATAGGGCGCCCCATCACCGTGACGGCGTCACCAGTGACGGAAATAAAACCCTACTTGAATGGAGGGGTATGTCTCGAACTATTTATAGGCGGCATCGGTTTATGTGAGCAAAAAAAAGGGGACTTCTGTGCAAAATGCCAGGAAATTAAAATGGCCACGTCACGTGGCGAAATCTCACCCATCAGAAAGATTAAAAATAATAATTTTATATGTATTTCTGTCCGTTTTAACTTTTCAAATTTTTCGTCATGGCCGCCATCCGTGACGGCTTTTCCGTCACGTCATGCATCTTGGGCACCCTGTCATCGTCATGTCCCCGTCACGACCACGTCATCGTCCATCACCATCACCGTCACAGACCCCTAAAACCGTCACCGTCACCATCACCTTTCTGTCATGGTGGCGCGTGACGACGGATGAGGCGTGCCGATCCCTAGTGCCGGTTATGATCAGCCCTTGGGACCGTGCTCGTAGACCTATCCCTTGGGGGTTTTATATATGTCAAGGTTTAGTGTTTGCAAGAGTTTGTAGACGTATTTTGTTTTTTTAGTGTAGATGGAACACGGTGCCCGTCAACCCCGACCCCGGGGTCGTGCTTGTAGACCTATCCACCCGTGCTCTGGATGCCATCCTTGGGGGGTTCTATATGTGTTAAGGTTTAGTGTTTGCAAGAGTTTGTATACGTCTTTTGTTTTTTTAGTGTAGATGGAACATGGTGCCCGTTAACCCCGGTCCCGGGGTCGTGCATGTAGACCTATCCACCCGTGCTCTCGATGCCACCTTCGGGGGGTTTTATATATGTTAAGGTTTAGTGTTTGCAAGAGTTTGTACGTCTTTTGTTTTTTTTGTGTAGATGGAACACAGTGCCATTAACCCCAGCCCCCGGGTCGTACTTGTAGACCTATCCACCCATACTCTCGACGCCAACCTTGAGGGTTTTATATATGTCAAGGTTTAGTGTTTGCAAGAGTTTGTAGACGTATTTTGTTTTTTTAGTGTAGATGGAACACGGTGCCCGTTAACCCCGGGCCCGGGGCTGTGCTTGTAGACCTATCCACCCGTGCTCTGGACGCCACCCTCGGGGGGTTTTATATATTTTAAGGTTTAGTGTTTGCGAGAGTTTGTAGACATATTTTGTTTTTTTAGTGCAGATGGAACACGGTGCCCATTGCGCGCGGGCCCAGGGTCGTGCTCGTAGACCTATCCACCCATGCTCTTGACGCCACCCTCTGGGGTTTTATATATGTTAAGGTTTAGTGTTCGCGAGAGTTTGTAGACGTATCTCGCTATTTTGCTTTTGTAGTGTTGGTAGAATTAGGGTTAGTGATCTGTCCAATGTATTCGATTAATGAATTTGTATCTGTGTAACATTACGTCGGTAACTTAACTCGGTGTACTTGTGCGTGATGTTAACGGGTCATTTTGGCTTGGTGATTTTATATGTTTTTTGGGATTTTAAGATTGAGTGACATTGTGCTCAATTAGGACAGCACTTTTTGTTGATTTAGCCTATGGTAGTGAATTAAGGTTAATGTTAACCGGTCATTTTGGCTTAGTGTATGTGGAATAAGGGTTAGTGATCGGTATCATGTATTCCAATAATGAATTTGCATCGGCATAACGTTATGTTTGTAACTTACCTTGGTGTATTTGTGCGTGATATTAACGGGTCATTTTGGCTTACTGATTTGATGTGTTTTTTGGGATTTTAAGATTGAATGACAGTGTGCTCAATTAGGAAAGCACTTTTTGTTGATTTAGCAGATGGTAGTGAATCGAATCATGCTGAATTGGGTGAGAGTTGTGGCCTTCCTGTATTCGCATTTGTCATGTTAGCTTCATAATTTGAAGCAATTTCTATGATTTTTAGATTGAATGGTGGCATTGTCTGTTGGGACAGCATTATGCCATTTATGCATACATTTGTGTGGATTTATGAAGAACGATTCAACTGTAGCATGCTGAATTCGGCAACGGTTTTTGCCTCCAAATATATTTTTTATGTAAAATTACAAATATATTTATGGTTTAATTATATTTAGCATGCACTACCCTTTAATTACTGAGTTATCTCACTACTTGAAGTTGTCTTTCCAATAGTACTTCACCAATTAATATAATAGTGAATTAAGTTTATCATGCTTTGTGGATTTTAATAAGATCGTTCTCAATTGAATGACTAGTATGGAAATAATGTATTTATTTAATTTTATTTATTATGTGACATAAATTACATCTATCGTAAGACTAACTGACTAGTAATTAAATGGCTTCATTTATTGGTATTTTCTTCAAAATTAAACACCCATTAAGACATTAGTGAGCTACATTTTTTTAGACTGTGAAATTTAATGACGAAATGTTCACGTAAGAGGAAAGCACGACACACGTTCATGATTTTTTACAAGTTCACATATAAATGAATTTATCAGGTTTAAATATATGTGGTCAGAACTACTCTCCGACCCTTAGTTGATATCCTTGATCTCCTTCATCAATACATTACTGTCACGGACTTTGAACTGAACGATAGACTGCTTAGCATAATAAGTGTGACATTCGTGTGTATATTCGTGTTGAATTAAAAAACTCTGGATTTTCAAGGTATGTGTGATGAATAACCTAATTACTATTGAAATTAAATGACAACATGCTTAGTTGGGGGCATGTAATTCATGCATATATGAATATTTATTTAAGTTCGGAATTTTTTTGTTATCATAAGTATCAACAAATATTAATTTTTATCCATGATTCGTGATTGTTCTTTGATAGCCATCTGATCAATTTTCTATTATTATTATGTGTGTTTGCTCACAAGCCTTGTGTTGATGATGACAACATGTTATGAGCTGTATTACATGAGCGTTCATGAAATTCCATGTAATATATTACTGCATTAAATAATTATGTTTATTTTATAAATGTGAAAACAGCTTATGATAGCATACATGTTCATGGCCCAGGCCTCCCATTTTATAGTTTTTTTTTATAGTTTTTTTTTACAACTAAACCTGATTCATTCCAAATGATCTGAGCATCATTAATACTCATATTTTTTTAAAATATCTTATGGTGGAATTATATGAATCAAATTGTGTAATTAATCCCTAGTCTGGAGATACCAATCGGGTCTCCATGTTGGATCTTTGGGGATCATGGGTGGATAAATGCATAGAATTAAACAAGTGTCTTTTCACTATTTTTAATCATCAGCTTCCAAACTAAAGGAGGGGAATTCAAATTTCTGACTGTTGTTACCATTAAGTGGGAAAAAGCAATGAAAAATAAAGCATTCAGAAAACAAAGAGAGGAAATCCAGCAATTGAGAGCTATTTACAAATATGTAGCTTGGCACAGATAAATGATAAAATATTATGGAAAAAAGATAGGAAATCCAGCAATTGAGAGCTATTTACAAATATGTAGCTTGGCACAGATAAATGATAAAATATTCAGGAAAAAAGAGAGGAAATCCAGCAATTGAGAGCTATTTACAAATAATTATTATGTTCTATCATTTATCTGTGCCAAGCTACACTTTATGCTCTAGAAGATACAAGATGTTACGTCAACTCTTTCATGAAACCCTTTTTCTACATTGGCTATCGTTTATGTATAATAATCCACATATGTAAAGAATATTGAATGACCAAAGTCATGGTTAAATATCAAACTAAATTTCTCATTATATACAGTACTGATGCGTGGTAAAATAAAAAAACCCCTTTACCTGTATTTTTGCTACATTGGTCAAGGGTTTAATTGCATCTTAATCATGAATATAGTACCTTCTTGTATCAAGGTAGACGGTCCCATCTTGGCCACAATAACCGACCACTTTAGTATATTTATTGCTTCATCCAAGCTATAAATGATTTGAATATTATGGTTAGGAACTCTTAGGTCATAGTCAAAACATAACCACCCATCCACAACACATCTTTATCGTCTCATACCTAATACCACCCACACAACTGTGATATGAATCAACATAATTTTTTGTTAGATATAATATCATTAAGGGATTCATATGGATGAATTCAGCAAACCGTTTCCCAAAAAACCCTCCACATGTCCCTAGTCTCTCCACACTAATGGCTACACAATCATACAAGAGAAACTATCTAGTATAATTCTTTCCACCTATTTTTATATCATTACTGATTATCCTTCGAATAAGAATATTTAGAAACATGTTTCAAGAATAATAATCATCGTGTTAGAATCTCATCACAATTTGCTTATTTATTGCATGGATCGGTGGACTTGAATTATAAGGATTTAATGATTATTGAACTGGAAGTGGAATGTTTGATTGGCTTTCGTGCCATATATATTTCCATTAACTAGGCTAAAACAATCGCAACCAGATTTAAACTCCTGTTGTATCTCTCTTTGATTTAAATTGCATAACATGTTGATGAACAAGTGCATGTACGACTTTATTTAGATATACATGGCGGCGACCATGTGGACATGACCACCAACAATGGTATCATTAATTAACGCGTATTGTCCTTATTACACAAGCTTACAATTTCCTACTTCCCACGATAGAGCAAACAATCGTCGTATTTCTGATGCTGGAACCAGAATCTTACTTGGATGTCAGATCAAGGGGACTCAACCATTAAATTAGTCAAAGATATCACTATTTGTACGGTTATTCTGCACTTATATGGTATATTCACGTAAAGTTGTGCTTGGGAAAAGCAGAACACAACTAGTGCCTCGACAATATTGACAGAGATTAAGACATAACATATCCTCGGACTGACGATGTTGTCTATTTCTTTTGGAATGAAGTATAAGACACTTCTATTGCTTTGAAATGCTTTTATTTTATTTTTACTCTTTTTATTTCTCACTGAAAAATAGAAATAACCGATCATATACTATTGTTCAATCACCCTGCATTACTTTTAATAATTGTGAATATAAGTTTCATCAAATTTTAAGTTAAAATACTATGTACAAATAACCAATAACATGTTTATTCATTAAAATACTTCAATTAACGTACCACATACAAATAACAAATCATGTACTTCTAACTCATTGACACGAGTACATTATTATTTTATTATTCTATATGTACCAGTTTAATCACCGCTCCTCAGAATGATGATAAATATAATTCTTAAATTAAAGCAGCATGTACAAATTATCTATCATATACATCTTATTGGCTAACTTAAGGTTACAGTCGATTATTTAATCATCACATTCGAATTAATCGTTAAATCAATATAATTGAATGATAGGTCCAAGTTTCTAAATTTTTTGATCGAACTATATTTAATAGATTTATTTCCTCATCGGACCCACTAAATAGTATGGACGACATCATGCTTTAAGACGGAAGAGTTATTTAAACATGTATGACTTTCTCAAATTACAAATTATTCAAATGAATATTTAAACAAGCAGAATGTATTACTCAAATCACCACTTATTAGAATGAGAAATAAACTATACTTCAGAAAATCACGAATATTTGAGTTAATAGAAAACACGAATTTAATTATATAATCAACGAATGACCTACTGGCATATTTATTTATTGGATTTTTGAAATAAAATTTCTTAGCTAAAAAAGCGATCCACTTTAAAACCCCGCTCCATCATTAAATAGCGAAACGACCCTGCGCTGCTGTCACGTGCGGCACGTGCGAGCGCTCCCCTTTCTCAACCACTCTCTTTCCCTCACAGATAGAAATCCGATTCCAGGAATCGATTCCCCGCCCTTCATCTCACTCTATCAAGTCCACAAAATACTCTCTCATAGAGAGGAAAAAACTAGAGCAAGAAATTAGAGAGAGAAACAAGAGAGAGAAACTGGACAGAGAGAAAGTATAACGAGAATCTAGAGAGAAGCTAGAGAGAGAGTAGGGAAGGTATATGCTGAGATCAGAGAGGCCAATCCGTAGTGTAGGCGATGGAGAAGAGAGATAAATAGAGAGAGAGAGACTAGAGAGAGAAAATAGAGAGAGACTAGAGAGAGAAAATTGAGCTCAGAGAGGTCAATCGGTAGTATGGCGATGGGCTACAGTGAGAAAGTAGACAGAGTTAGAGAGAAAGTAGAAAGAAACAGCGGAGAGGAGGTAGAGAGAGTATAGGCATCCAGCATGGCATTAGGCAATGGACCACAGAAGGAAAGTAGAGAGAGATAGGAGAGGGGAAAATAAGAGAGAGAAAGTAGAGAGAGATAGGAGAGGTGAAAATAAGAGAGAGAGAGAGAGAGAGAGAGAGAGAGAGAGAGAGAGAGAGAGAGAGAGAGAGAGAGATAGGAGAGGGGAAAATAAGAGAGAGATATATATATGAGAGGTGAAAATAAAAGAGAGATATATGAGAGGGGAAAATAAGAGAGAGATATATGAGAGGTGAAAATAAGAGAGAGAGATATATGAGAGGGGAAAATAAGAGAGAGATATATGAGAGGTGAAAATAAGAGAGAGAGAGAGATATGAGAGGGGAAAATAAGAGAGATATATGAAAGGTGAAAATAAGAGAGAGATATATGAGAGGGGAAAATAAGAGAGAGAAAGTAGAGCGAGAGATACATGAGAGGTGAAAATAAGAGAGAGATATATATGAGAGGGGAAAATAAGAGAGAGAAAATAGAGAGAAATATGAGAGGGGATAATAGGAGAGAAAGTAGAGAGAGAGAAATAAAAGAGGAAGTAGAGAAAGAAAGTAGAGAGAGAAACAAAGAGAAAGTAGAGAGAGAAACAAAGAGGAAGTAGAGGAAGAAAGTAGAGAGAGAAACAAAGAGGGAGTAGAGAGAGAAACAAAGAGGAAGTAGAGAGAGAGAAAGAAAGAGAGAAACTAGATAGATAGGAGAAAGAAAGGAGAGATAAAGTAGAGAGAGATAGGAGAGAGAAAGTAGAGAGAGAGGAAGCAGAGAGAGAAATCAGAGAAAAGAGAGAGAGGAAAAGTAGAGAGATAAAGCAGAGAGAGAAAGGAAGAGGAAAAGTAGAGAGATACAGCAGAGAGAGAAAGGGAGAGGAAAAGTAGAGAGATAAAGCAGAGAGAGAAAGTAGAGAGAAAGCAGAGAAAGAGAAAGCAGAGAGAGAAAGTAGAGAGAAAGCAGAGAAAGAGAAAGCAGAGAGAGAAAGTAGAGAGAAAGCAGAGAAAGAGAAAGCAGAGAGAGAAAGTAGAGAGAAAGCAGAGAAAGAGAAAGCAGAGAGAGAAAGAAGAGAGAAAGAAGAGAAAGAGAAAGAAGAGAGAGAAAGTAGAGAGAAAGAAGAGAAAGAGAAAGCAGAGAGAGAAAGTAGAGAGAAAGCAGAGAAAGAGAAAGCAGAGAGAGAAAGTAGAGAGAAAGCAGAGAAAGAGAAAGCAGAGAGAGAAAGTAGAGAGAAAGCAGAGAGAGAAAGTAGAGAGAAAGCAGAGAAAGAGGAAGCAGAGAGAGAAAGTAGAGAGAAAGCAGAGAAAGAGAAAGCAGAGAGAGAAAGTAGAGAGAAAGCAGAGAAAGAGGAAGCAGAGAGAGAAAGTAGAGAGAAAGCAGAGAAAGAGAAAGCAGAGAGAGAAAGTAGAGAGAGATAAGAGAGAAAGTAGAGAGAGATAGGAGAGAGAAAGCAGAGAAAGAGGAAGCAGAGAGAGAAAGCAGAGAAAGAGGAAGCAGAGAGAGAAAGCAGAGAAAGCGAGAGAGGAAAAGTAGAGAGATAAAGCAGAGAGAGAAAGGAAGAGGAAAAGTAGAGAGATAAAGCAGAGAGAGAAAGGGAGAGGAAAAGTAGAGAGAGGAATGGAGAGAAAAAGTAGAGAGATAAAGTAGAGAGAGAGAGTAGAGAGAGAAATAGAGAGGTAAAGGAGAGGGAGAAAGTAGAGAGAAAGAGAGGAAAGTAGAGAGAATATAGAGAGGAAGAGAGAGGTAAAGGAGAGGGAGAAAGTAGAGAGAGGTAGGAGAGAGGTAAAGGAGAGGATCAAAGTAGAGAGAGAAAGTGAAGAGAGAGAATGTAAAGAGGTAAAGGACAGAGAGAAAGTAGAGAGAGGAAGGAGAGAGAGAAAGGAGAGAGGTAAAGGAGAGAGAGAGAAAGGAGAAGGGTAAAGTAGAGAGAGAAAACAGAGAGGAAAAGGAGAGAGGAAGTAGACAGAGAGAGAGAAGGGAGCGTAAAGATTGAACTCAGAGAGGCCAAGCCAATCCGTACTATAGGAGATAAACTAGAGAGAGAAACTAGAGCTAGAGAGAGAGAGAAGAAGAAGGTATATATAGAGCTCAGACAGTCCAAGCCAGTCCGCAGTTTAGGAGATGGCCTAGAGAGAGAAAATAAGGATAGAGAGAGAGAGAGAAGGGAAGGTCGAGATTAAGCTCAGAGAAGCCAATCCGCAGAGAAAGTAGAGATAGAGAGAGAGAGAGAAGGGAAGCTATATATCGAGCTCAGAGAGGGCAATCTCGTAGTACTGGCGATGGACTAGAGAGAGAATCTCGAGATAGAGAGAGAGAGAACGGAAGGGTATAGATAGATTGAGCTCAGAGAGGGCAATCCTGCAGTATTGGCGATGGACTAGAGAGGGAAACTAGAGAGAGAAAGTAGAGAGAGAGAGAAGGTCGAGTGGAGTGGCGATGGGGGAGCAGAAGGACAGATGGACGTGGGAGGTGGCGGGGTTCGAGCCGAGGAAGCCGGTGGAACAGGAGAGAGCTGCGCGCAGGCAGGCTTCGCTCGCCGGAGGGCTTTCTCGGAGGTACTCCATCTCCGCTTCTTCGTCCTCGCCTCGATCCGAGGTTTCTAAGCTGGCCCTCGGCTTGAAGCTCCAGAAGTTGAAAGATCAACTCAAGGTATTGTTTCCGCTTTCTGTTCTTGCGTTTCTGCGTAGAAAATTTCAGGAGTTTGCTTTTTTTTTACTCTGCAAATAGTTTTATTTAGTAGATATTGCGTGTCGAATTGAACCGTTGGCCATTCAAAATGTGTAGCTAATGTTTCAGAAGGGGAATTATCAAGTGCAGTTTGTCTGAAAACAGTTTTGATTTGTGGCTGGTGTGTGTCGAATTGAACCGTTGGCCATTCAAAATGTGCATTTAAAGGTTCAGAAGGGGAATAATCAAGTGGAGTTTCTCTGAAAACAGTTTTGGTTTGTAGTTATCGGGTGTCGAATTGAAGCGTTAGCCGTTCAACATGATTATTTAATGGTTCAGAAAGGGAATTATCAAGTGGAGTTTGTCTGAAAACAGTTTTGGTTTGTAGTCGCTGGGTGTCGAGTTGAACCGTTAGCCATTCAAAATGTGTATTTAATGGTTCAGACGGGGAATTATCAAGTGGAGGTATTGTTTCCGCTTGCTGTCCTTACGTTTCTGAATGGAAAAAATCGAGAGTTTGTTTCCTTTTTTAGTCTGGAAAGAGTTTTGATTAGTAGATATTGCGTGTTGAATTGAACCGTTGGTCATTCAAAATCTGTATTTAATTGTTCAGAAGGGGAATGATCAAGCGGAGGTATTGTTTCCGCTTGCTGTTCTCGCGCTTCTGCATAGGAAAGATCAAGAGTTTGTTTCGTTTTTTTTTGAAAACAGTTTTGATTAGTAGATATGGTGCGTCAAATTTAACCATTAGGAATTTAAAATTTGTAGTTAATGGTTCAGAAGTTGAAAAGTCCAGTGGAGGTATTTACACGGTTGTTCTTGTTTCCCTTGGAGTCAGAAAACAGTTTTGATTAGTAGGTATTGCGTGTCAAATTGAACCATTTTTTATCAGCTGCACGATTATTTTTTGAATAATGAAGGATGTTTTAAGATACCATTCAAAATTGGTCATCAGCTACTGCATCAAATTGGTCTCGATATTATCCCAATACAATACTTTTTGAATGATCCCAGAACAATATTGCTAGAGATCTCTGACTATAACCCCTTCCGCAATCAGAACCGACATTATTGGTGCCTACAGTTTATCCATTTTTGAGGTGGGCAATTTTTGAGGCATGTTTAGTCAATGATATCAAATGGTAGCAATTTACAATTCTGTTCAACTGCGTTTAAATGCATGGTCCAGAAGAGCAGAAATTTACCTACATGTTACCGGAGGCTAAAAACTCAACCCCTTCAGGAAGGCCAATTACTGCTAACATTGAGCATAATTACTGCTAGATTGGCTTGTTTCAGCCTGATGGAAAATTTCCATGTGTCTTTTTTGTTTTATTAATAATCACGCCAGTATATTGTTCTGTCTTCTCTTGTAGAATGCGAAAGAGGAATACTTGGAACTAAGACAGGAGACTAGTGATCTCCGAGAGTACTCCATCGCAAAACTTGATCGTGTTTCACGTTATCTTAGTGTTCTTGCCGAGAAGGTCCAGAAGCTAGGTAACACTTTTAGCTACTATATGCATTGTTAAAGAATTATCTGCCATTATTCTTGTTCTTTCTTGTTTGAACTTTTCTCTGTTCGTCTTATTCATTTCAGATAAACTTGCTGTCGATTCGGAGGCAAGAGCCAATCCTCTAGTTATTGAGCGTAAGCAGTTGTTCAACGAACTGCTAACAGACAATGGTACAAGATATTTATGTTTTTTTGACATTATTCCTCATTTTTTAACTCTTGATTTCAGTTCAGTCTGATGAAGTGTCATGATTTTTCAGCGAATATAAGATTCTTTTGCCGCACTAGGCCGTTGTTTGAAGACGAGGGTTTGTCAGTTGTTGAATTTCCCGATGAGCATTCCATTCGAATCAAGTCCAGTGATAGATCATTGTCGGGCCCTAAGGAATTCCAATTTGATAAGGTTTATGGGCCCCACATTGGTCATGGTAATGACACATGCCTTAGCTTATTCCGCTGTGTTTTTTCCTGTTAGAAGTATTTTCTTGACAATCTTCCTCTTAATGGTTTAAACGTTTTCAGGGGAAATATTTAATGATGTCCAGCCACTTGTACAGTCGGCCCTGGATGGATTCAATGTCTCTATATTTGCATATGGATCGACTCGTGCGGGGAAAACATACACTATGGTTGAATTCTGATCAAAACTACGCCTTCTGTTTGCGAATTCCTGAGTCTTATGAATTTAACTTGAACTTCGATTTTGGCAGGAGGGATCGAGTCATGATCGTGGCTTGTATGTACGCAGTTTTGAAGAGCTATTTGATTTGTCTTTTTCTGATACGACTGCCAGATCCCAGTATGACTTTTATGTGACCGTTTCAGAACTTTACAACGAACAGGTTTTTTTTATCCATATACTTTATCCTTTTTGGCGAATTTCCATTACATTAGATTTTTTAATGAATGCTGCTTTATTTATTGGTACAGGTTCGTGATTTGTTGTCAGCAGCTGGTTACCGTTCTCCAAAGTTTTTGATGGGTCCCCTTGAAAGTTATACAGAGCTTGTCGCCCAAAAAGTCGATAATCCACTGAGTTATTCACGTATACTTAAAGCAGCTCTTAGATATCGTGAAACAGAGGCTTCCAAGATCAGCTTATGCCATTTGTACGATCTGAATATCTCTATGTGATTTTTTTTCTTTCCATCCACACGTGGACATTATTTATAATTTATACTTTTTAATTGAAGTTTTATAGAAGTGTTTATGATTGTCGAATCATAAAAAATAAATGATTGACGAGAAGTAATTTTTCATGGATGGTCTCAGGATGGTGACGATCCATATAAGGTGCATTGATCAAGTCAGCCAGGAGCAACTGGATAGTAAGCTTTCTCTCGTTGATTTGGGGGGAAGTGAAGAATTACTTGGAGAAGATAGCTATGATATCACACACTCTCCTTCAAAGACAAAGTCACTATCCGTGTAAGTGCTATCATCTAGGATCTTCTTTCCTTGACCTAGTTCTTTTCACGATAATGAACTGTTGAACTTTGAGAGATTGCTGAGTGAAAGAAGGTAATGGTGGTGGGGGTCTCCCCTGCCTCCCAGGACAAGAGATTAAAGCTTATAACGGTGCAAGTCTCATTACATCTATCTACCTTAAGTACATAGGAGGTTACTACTTTGCAGTAGACACCCTAATTAAAACAGGAAAGACTTCTTCTCCTTCCTGTCTGGAACCGCCTTCAAGTTTTATCACGCCTTTGACCGCACTGGCACCAGTGATCGTTCTTGGGTTCACCATCGAATGAAGGAGAAAGGTAGTTAAAGAATTTTAACATTTTCACTGTCCCCAATATTCCGATAAAGGCTAATTCTCTTTTAGCAAATTTGTCGCTGGTTTGCTCTGTTCCTGGTGTTTACTGTGATACGAAAGTCGAGTCACATCATGCCCAAAGTAGTGTAAGCTGATTTTAGGATGCCAAATTTTGCTCGCGAGACTGGCCATTATATTTACGGAAGCTGTTGTTTCGTCTAACGTTCATTTGGATCATTTCCTTAAAGTAGAATTTATCCATTTGAAACTCAGTTCTGTAGACTGATGGCCGATGTGAGCCATTTAAAATCGTGTTAGGGTTCTATTTAAAAACCAACTGGCCACTAGCATGTGCGCCACCTTTGTTTTCATGTATCCATCATTTCTTTGATTTTTTGCTCTTTAGATCAGTTTTCATGCCTAGATTGTCAAAATTTACTTCAAAAATGGGGACTTATAGTTTTTTTTTGGTGGAGATGTAACAATCTTCACGGTGGGTATAGTATCCTTGGTTCTTTCATATTTCTTGTTTCAATATCCTGAAACTGTCGGGTGACCGCCTTAACTAACTTTTCAAAAAATAAATCCTGAGACCGTATCCCCATTAACTTTCAGTATGTTTCAGTTTTGAAGTTTTCTTTATTATTTTTGAAGGTTAGGAGACGTTTTGTCTGCCGTGACTTCCAAGATGGATAGTATACCTTACGAAGATTCGATGCTCACCAATCTTCTGTCAGATTCCCTCGGTAATGTTCTTGATTTCATGCTAGAGGAAGTCTAAATAGGTTTTGGAATTTTTCGAAACTAGATTTTCTTTGTTTTTTTGGAGAAAAGACAGAAGATTACCAAATAATGTGCATCAACCTGTATGAAACATGAAATACAAAAATCCTCACTGATAATGATACCGGCTTTCTGATATGTTCTTGAAACGTATCTATGTAATTTGACAATGGAAGATTTCCAATTTCCTTGGGCAAATCTTGAATATGTAACTGTCACCAAGATTTTTCGATATGATAGAATAGAAGGAGAGAGAGAGAGAGAGAGAGAGAGAGAGAGAGAGAGAGAGAGAGAGAGAGAGAGAGAGAGAGAGAGAGAGAGAGAGAGAGAGAGAGAGAGAGAGAGAGAGAGAGAGAGAGAGAGAGAGAGAGAGAGATAAACAGCTATGGTGTGGGTGATCGTCACCCTTGGAGCAGCAGCTTCGATTCTGCTGGATAGGGGTTGCTGGCCTGGTGGAAAGATGTGAGTGGACGGGAACAAGAAGAGGTAAGGGTTAGTGCGAGAGATGGTAGGAATTAAGGGAAATTCAAGAAAGGAGAGGGCGACTTATGGTGGAAATTCTTCATGTCCTTCTTTCTTTCTCGTATGTGTATATATATGGGAGGAAGCCCAACGGTTTGGGCCTAGTTGGGCCGATAGAATGGTTTGGATGATGTACAGGGCCACGTTTGGCGTAACAACGCCCCGTTATCGTATCACTTTCATATAAGTCTGCAGGTGAGGACGATTGACTCCGCCACCAATAGGCCATCCGGATCTACTTGTATGCATCCTGAACTAAAAAGGATGGGCCTCTCCACACCCTGCCGTCCCTTGTCCCATCCACAGGTGTAACAGAGACTGCTGCATGCTCAACAAATCTTCCACCCTCTGGTCTGAAAGAACGACCTCCATCATATAATTCCATCTATTGTCACAACATTATCTAACCTACACTTGAGGGAATAGGCGTGTGAGTTCCTCCCGTATGTTACTGTGGCCAACCAGTCGTCCATCCTATACCGGAATAGTGATCCATCCCCCAGTCTGGCTTCCAAGGGGACCTGGTTTGAGAAAAATCTGTCTCATGCCCTGCCAGAAAGTGGATACTCCTCTAATTGGGGCCATGAGCCATTCCCAATTCATCTCTGTACCATAACTTTCTTTCAAGATCTTCTTGACCATGTCCTACTTCTGACTCCATAATCCTGCTCGCTCACTTTGCCAACAATGCTGTGTTCATGGTTTGTTGGTGTAGATTTTCTTTGTTATTGCCTTTCAAAAGTTTCCTCATACTTAGTGTTAGAACTGCTCAGATCTTGATCTTCTCCCTTTTATGCTCCTCTCTCTGGTGGCGGCAAACAAGAGACTGACAGTTAGGGTTTGAATTAGCCAAAAGTGTCATTTTCATTACTCCACACTTGCTTAATACCAGCCAATAAACATGACTTATCCCTAGAATAAGTAACTTGGGCCATTTATAACCATGTCCCACATACAACATTTTAAAGAAAAAAAAGCTATCTGGGCCACTTGTAACATGTGGCTCATTTACAGGAATAATGACGAATAAAAGACATGGACAATGTCTCTAATCAACATTTATATTTAAGAATTTGTTGTAATACGTGACTTTGAGGCGTTGGTCTTGATATCATTATTACCAAGTTGGGTATCAAGTAAGAGAGATGATCATTTCCTTGATCACATCAACCTTATTTGACATTGGATCGTCCACTCTAAGGTAAATATGCAAAAAATCATAAAAAACTGTGGTCGCTAGTAGCTTTGTCTGTTCCTTAGATAAAAATAAGACGTCAGCAACTAATTTGCAAGAGAATAGCGGAAAAACTCCAACCCGATGTTATCATTTACAGGAAGACTTGTTGCCGATCTCAATGATTTTGACATCCAAAGTTTCTGTAAGCCATATGACATACAATGTTATAGGTGAGATAAAAAATTTGTAGCCAGGAATGTTCGATCTAGCATCACGATTTGATAGTTCACATCTTCTTTCAATCGTTTGATATTCTTGTAATTATAAATTGATTATAAATTGATTAATTATAAATTTCAATCGAGTCCTACAATAATTATAAATTGACTCTATTGGGAATCATGAAAATTCCCAGAGTCATTACCGTCAGTAATGACATTTCTGAAAGCTTTTGCTTTCAGGCTTTTTTCTGAAAGAAAAAAGGAAGGCAACCCAAATTGGTGATCAACCCTGTTTGCTGTTAGACTATGGTTATGATTTTTTGAATCCTGAATTAATTGTCACGTTTCAGAAGTGGCGTGTAAAAAACAAGGTAATTATAATTTACTGCCGAAGCGCGTAGAAATTTTTTTTGTTGAAGTCTTATAACTTGGTACCTTACACAAAAACCACTCTCTCATGCTTTATCTTAAAGACATTGTCCGAATATTGTGGTGTCTACGGCTGATTTTAAGTGTGAAATCGATTCTTTGTCTTGAACCCTATCTTGATTTCTCTGTTGACAGATTGTTTTTTTTAGGACTCTGCCGATTCACAGAGTCGTAACTCCGATTTGGACAATCTTAAAAATAGATCTGCTCATTCAAGAATTCACGAATCCAAAGAAATGAACTGAGTCACTCAACAAATAGAGAATACCAGTTCAAGAGTAGAAGAATAATAGAAATGAAGATAGATGACAATGGCCGGTAGATCTCGACCACTGCTTGGGCGCGCGACGACGGCTGCCGAATCGGAAGACGCCTAGCTCGGGAGGATCTCCTCGGTGACTTCAAGAATTCCAAAAATCGTCCTCTTCCTTCTGCTGCTCTCCTTTATTTATACCCTTCACTGCTTCCTCCTCCTAACTGACTTTCCCGCCTTATTTTCAAATTCTCCACACGTGTGGGTTACTCCGCTCGTGCTTCATCTTGGACCAGGGTCTTTCTCTTCTTTGATTGATAGGTCCTTAGAAGACGTCTATCAGTTTTCAGCATTATAGAGAAAAAAGTGAAAAGAATATCAAGAATATACCGTTGGCGTTTTTTAATTTTCCTGTTGGTGTGTTCCAGGAGGAAACTCGAGAACACTGATGATTGTCAACATCTGTCCAAGTGCGTTGGATCTATCCCGGAGCTTGTCATCCCTCAGTTTTTATTATAGAGCACGTAGCTCTGAAATAAATTCAACGAACCAGGATACGGTTAAAAAGTGGATGGATACGGTATTTTTACATGCTTTACCCATAAAGACTTGAATATTTCTTACCGATGTGACTCGACCTGAACTTTTAGATATAAGAAGATTTCATTTAAATTGATGATAAAGGTTTTAACTGTGTCAGGCGAACGGCTATCAGAAAAAATTACGTGCAAAGGAAAAGGAACTCAATGATTTGACACACGAGATTATGAATATGAAGCTGGCATTGAAGGAAGCGGATGATCAGTGCTGTCTGCTTTTCAATGAAGTCCAGAAAGCTTGGAAAGTATCTTTTACCCTTCAGAGGGATCTGAATGTAATTTTCCGTATTTTTACCTCTATAATGCATACCTCGATCTATTTTACGTTTGTTGATACTCAATTATCTGTTAGTCCTCCGGCCTTCTTTTGTCGATGCTTGGTTTTTTAAATTCAGTTCAAGCTACAGTGGCCGATCCGATGCTCCTATCTCATGCGATAACATGTTTGTCTATTCTTTGTAAAGTTCCTGTCTAAAGTTATCCGCCAACCAAGAAGAAACTTCCCAACACTCTTCCAGCTTTCATTCACCGTTATCACACTTACCTGTCATTATCCATTCCTGTGGCGTTTCTAAATTCTTTGATTTCTGACAAAGTATTATTCTATTATTTATTGTATGCCCTGTCGTTTGCTCTGTAATTATTTATATATTTTTATTATTTCTCAGAATCAAGGAACCATAATGAGCGCTTGTCCTGTCTCTCTACTAGACTTATGTGTGGTTTGGTTTTAATTTTTAGAAGTAATAATGAACTTTATATAAAACCTTTTTGTGGTGAAACTTCATTTTTTTCCTCTCCAGGCGGAGAATACACTGCTATATGATAGAGAAAGAACAGAGAAAGAGAAGAATGTGCAGCTGAAAGATCAGATTGCTCATCTTCTACAGTCTGAACAAGAACATAAAATGCAAATCCGTGAACGTGATTTGACCATACAGAACCTCCAGGTACGAGAACGATTATACATTTTCTTATCGTCTTGGATGCCTGATTCATACATCTCTTTGTTGATTGTTATGTTTTCGTAATGACAGTAGTTTGATGCTCAAAAGGTTGGAAAGTTAACGTGCAGCTAGAATCTCTGGTTGAGTTGAAGTACTGGACATAATCCCAAAACTTGAAGTGGATTTTGAAAAGAAAGTCATTCATTCATCTACAGTCAACTCTGAGTTCCTCTGATAAGGTTCTAGACTGAGTTTTTTGACAGACGATCCCAGAAGGGAGGATAGTTGAGTTAACAGCCATTGAGCATGTCAGCCTAACAGGTTAAGAAAAGGACATATTAGGAGGATGAAGTCAGTGAATGTGGGGTTCTATTTTTTCTTCTGTTATTTTGGAAATCTGTTTCGTTTTATCCAACATATGGACCATAGCGTCATTATTCAAGTCGTAGATTTATCACGAGACTGAAAGTTGACATCATTGCTCTATACATGATTACCCTGTTCATGTAGCCCTAAATTAGTCAGATAATTATTTATATCGCTATACTGAACACTTGGAAGGTTCCACTTGCCTTTGGGAAATGCCTTTTTATGTACTGTTTATTTTAATGAGAATATAGGTTGTATATGCGTGTTTCCATAGTTAATATTTAGCGGACTGTATCTGAGTGCGAGGTGTTAGACATTGGCGAGATGTCTTCTTCCCCTTCAGTTGATGCTCTTTGTCAGCCACAGAGACACCTTGGCGGCATGTGTTGAATAAACCAAAAAGGCATGCATTCTATTCTTCTCCGCTGGATTAAATACCGGCCACTTACAGGGATAGGTGGGCCCTCCAACGAACGTGACTTATTCTCAGAATAATTCATGTGAAACTCATTCTCGTGGGCCTCTTATAACTGTGGCCCGCATACAAAGTGAAACGGTATGAGCTACTTATTATACATGGCCCATTTAGAGTACAAATAAAATAAAAATAAAAATAAAATAAATAAAATAAAATAAATTAACGACTCTAATCGATAAGAGGAATTAAAATTTCTCTTATCAAGTATTTACACCATAACCTTTATGAGGCCAATAAGTTTTCATCCTTAAATGACTGTACTTATCTCATTTCTTGATCCTGTGCCTTCAACTGTCTTTCATTTAAAAGCTAAATGTATTCTATCTCTCTTATAATTCAGTACTGTGACTTCTATGCTAATATCCGACTAACGTAGGGCTTTTAATGTTTTAAAATTCTATGTAATACTGCCTTTATCTGCGTTCAATGCTTGGACTCATTTAAGTACCTCCACCAGGCTAAAGTCCAAGGCATTGAGTCACAGCTGAATGAAGCCCTTAAAGTTGCGTCTGCTTCAGAGTCTGCGTCCACTGGTGTGTTTTCTTCATCTAAAGGGGTCGATGAAACTGTAGATTCTTCTTCTGTAACTAAAAAGCTTGAAGAAGAACTTGCAAAGCGGGACGCTTTAATTCAGGTTCATTACTTGGCTGTGATTTTTCATCTTTCCTTTTGATGTTGGTTTATTGAATTATAAGCCTAAATAACTTTGACTAAAAATTCTGAGAAATTCTTAAATAAATATGCTCTTTATCTCCATCCGTTAGTTTATTTCTTACTCTCTCTCAGTTTTGGAGGCTCTTTGTGAAGTATTGAACCTACGTACAAAACCAAAAGGGCATTCTGTTCATATTCGATTATTCATTGTTTACATTCCTTTCGAAAATAATTCGTAATCCTCTGTGTGGTCTCTTATTTATGAACATTCTAGTTAAATTTCTGGAAATGTCAAGAACTGAGTGGGAGGCAATGGCTCCAAACTAATCATAAAGAGGCTCAACTCTCATAAACTGTTTTAGGGTTCAATTTACAATATTTATAATGAAGAGGAGAGAGAATCCAAAATGGGCCCGTGCTAACGGGCCATTACAAAGAGATATAAGAAAAACTGAAAACAAACCCATTTTTATTTAAATGAACTTACCATCTAGGTATTCTTTCAAACATTGCTGTATTATTTTATGCTTTGAAACTGACTAATTTTTGTCCTGTTATTGCGCCCATACTGTGATCTTAACTCCCCTTTGTTTTTCCTTCATGTTGGTAGATTTTTAAGTCCCTTCAATTGTATTTTCTCTCGACTCCCTTACGTTACTGGGGAGCTCTAGATGGTTATTTGTTATTCTTCTACCATTATATATTTATTTAGCATTGGCATGTTTTTTCCGTGATAGACTTCTTTTGAACTAGCTAAATCTGGATAATTTTATTTTGTGATAATATCATAATTATATGCATATAATGTTCATCAAAGTACCGTCTGGTGGGCTGGGGTAGTTCTTTTTTCTCATGGATTTTCCATTTTGCTAACTCTTTGAGCCACATGAAATTTTTGACTTGGCAGGCCAGATATCTTTTGAGCTTGTTTCCCCGCTGCTTTCTTGTAGATACTTTTGTCATTGCTGCACCTTATCTGATTTGCCATCCTGCATATTTTGGGTACTTGCAACGCATTTCCTTTGCATCAGGGCTTCTCCTTGCTGATGTAGTTTGAGAGACCCATGAAACAACAGAAATCTTCAAATGCAAACCCTAATCGTCCGCTACATGGTACTTCTTGCAAAACCCCTAAAGAGAGATTGAGAATGTCTTTTGGCCCTTAGGCTGGGCAGAACCAACGGTTATCCTGGCTCACCGTGTTGGGCCCGGGAGTGCTCCTCTTCCTTCTTTACCATAAGCCCCCGAAGGATCTTTACAGACGTCCATTCTGTCATTCCTCTTTCTCCCTCCTCGGCGGCAACACTCTCACGGCTGGCATCTCTCCAAGTTCTCTCTTCTCTTACTGTGTGAAATTGCTCTCCTCCCATCTTTCTCCTTCTTGAATGGTCGAAAATCAGGGATCGTCCTCGTTAAAACCATTGGAGTTACATTGTCACAGGCTCCCGATTGGAATCTCATCATCTAGATAGTTAGATTCGTTTGATATCATGCATCTGTTGCCAAATGCCATCTACTTAAAGATAGATTATGATGCTCTCGGCTCAGATTTATTTCCTATTATGTCTTATCATTCGTGTAAAATCATTACAGATAATCATTATTTGGAGTTTTTTGGTGGCTATTATCCATGTTTATTTAAATTAGATGTCGTATTTAATCTAAATCTAGCACGTCATCTTTGTTCTCCCGTTTTCAGAAACTGCACGAAGAGAATGAGAAGCTGTTTGACAAGCTGAAGGAGAAGGCTTCATTGCCCGGACCAAAACAGGTAGTGAAATAATATTTATTTATCATCTGAGTACCCAATGAGAAAAAAAAAATTATTGTTCTATTTTTCGTTGTGAAACTGGTTGTATTTCTTACCGGCCTTAGATGATAAATAACTTTTTTGAGTGTTTTTCATTTGTCGTCGATCTCTGATGTGGGTTTTAAAATGTTTTAGCAATTTATGAAGCTGTTTTAAGAATATCATAGGATTATCCCCCTGCATGTATACTCACGACATGTTTTGTTCCTTAGGTTATTTTAGAGTAAGTAGTTTAATTTGCGGATCTTTTTGAAATAACAGTTTCTTTATGAAATTTTTTTGGATTCAAGGACTACATCAATAACGTTCATAAATTGTACTAATTATTTTTGCCCATCATTTTTATGCCTTCTCATTTTCCCTCACAGGCATCAAGCCCATTTGTTGCGAAGCAAGCCAAGGATACCGGGAGGTAATGACTTTCAATAAAAACTAAATTATAAACATAATTTTTGCAGTAGGTATGGGTCTCCTCTGAAGTGCCACTCTCAGTGCTAATTTTATTCACCTCACCTAAATGTGACATAGGACGTTGATGACACTGAAGACTGCTTGACAATTTGTTGATGATGGTGTGACCATCATTATCAAACACCCAAGAATTGTTATCTGTCATTGTCAACGTGATGATGGTGGATGCATGCCTCTGTACGTTTGGGTCATCCCGTTGACGTTGACGTTTATGCTGTCTTCTACCGCCCAAGTCAGTCACCCTTGAAGCTACCAAAATCATGGTCAATGATGGTCGATGATGTTGCATTGACAATGACAATGACTTCTGCCGAATCCTACACCTAATGTGTTGTTTATTAATAATTTATATTGATTTGGAAA
The DNA here is from genome assembly GCF_029677425.1 of Wolffia australiana. Classification (NCBI taxonomy): domain Eukaryota; kingdom Viridiplantae; phylum Streptophyta; class Magnoliopsida; order Alismatales; family Araceae; genus Wolffia; species Wolffia australiana. The sequence goes on from NC_135840.1 coordinate 3,115,114, forward strand.
TGTGGAGTTCTTGATCTGACATTCACGCAGGCCTGAAAGTAACAAAGGGCAAGCTTCGAATTTGCCAGCACTGCCAGCGCCAGCAGGGAAAAGTGATGCTAGTGGGGCCATAGTTAAAGTGGGCCCTGAAAAGGGAAAATCAACCCCGGCAGGGGAATATCTAACGGCAGCACTGATGGATTATGATCCTGATCAATTCGAGAGTTATGCGACGGTTGCTGATGGTGCCAACAAACTTTTAATGCTGGTGATTCTGCTAACTTTTATAGTTTTTATATAATCTGTGCCTTAAATCTCACCGCCAAAAGGGTGAAGAAAGCTAAAAAAAAATTCTCTGTACATGGAATAGGTTTCATTTTTTGTTTGTTTAGGAGAGATTTCTTGGACAAGTTTCCCTGGACTCCTCTTTTTATTTGCAATTTGTATAAACTTCGACTTAACAGATGGCTTGTGTGTAGCCTGGTTGAAACTATTTGTTGGATACTGTACTTAGGTAGAATCATTATCCGTTTAAACCTTCTTGTCCACAATAGGAATTATATTTTCTACCGAATTCCTGTTTTTGATTAACACTCTCTGATGTTTATGCAGGTTCTTGCCGCTGTTATCAAGGCTGGTGCTGCAAGGGAACATGAAATTTTAGCAGAAATTCGAGATGCTGTTTTTTCGTTCCTCCGGAAGATGGAATCAAGGCAAGTGATGGACACCATGCTCGTGTCCAGGGTCAGGATTCTATATGTTAGATCTTTAGTCGCTAGATCTCCAGAGTTGCAATCGATCAAGGTTAGAAGTCATTCTTCCTTATTTTTGTCCTTATAAATTTATACCCAGCACTTGTTTATTGTTATTCACTAGAAATTTTGGATTTTTGAAGGTCTTTCCTGTAGAGCGATTTTTGGATAAACCTAGTCATGGAAGGACCCGAAGTCCAAGCAGGAGTAACAGCCCGGGCAGGTCGCCTGGTCGTTATGACTCTAACATGAGAAATGCTCTTGTCGAAGAGAATTATATTCACCCATTTAAGGTCAACATTAAGCATGACAAGAAGTCAAAGTTTTCTTCAATGGTTTCAAAGCTTCGGGGCATTGATCAGGTTCTTACAATTTTTTTGTTTATATTCTCGCTTGATTGCATTTCTTGCTTGATTCAGAGTTTTTGGAGATTGGGACTGTTTATGAGGGCCTTTTGAATTTTTTCAGAGGGTTCTCATCTTGAGACGTTGAGAGAGTTTCAAAGAAAAAAGTAGACTTTAATGTTATATTTGCATTCTCTATCGATTGCCACAAATGCCCCTTTAGATTTGGGGAATGATGGATATAAAATGTTGAGTGAGGAGAGGACTCCAGACAGAAAATAAACCTCCACGAGATGTCGACATCAGAGAAGCCGGAAGAATAAGAGAAAAAAACGAATCATCTATTTTATCAGGCGAATGCCCTAATTTATGCAGAAATATTGGATCCTCAATTGGTTAGGCTGATCCGGACTTCACTGGATTTGAGGTACAACGGTAAAAAATTGTACGGGGACATGTACACAATTATATGGGTTTGCGTGTAAAACTGTAAAATTTAAAGAAAATCTTCTGGCCAGCAGAGAATGTTGAGGTCTGTAATTTTTTTTTTATATTTATATTCTTGTTTTATCTTTTTTCCTGTACGACGCCGTTTGAATGGAAAAGAGGAATTTGATGATGGTAGTTTCTCTGAGTAAGACCGGTTGTAAGGGTTTTCTCTTTTTTTATCGAGGAATCTCTTCTTTGGACCATTAAAAGAATTTTCAATATTTTTTGCATTGCCTATTGATTCCCATCAGGTTTTTAAAAATTCTTTTATGTTTATATTATCTCTTAATTGCTTTCCCTTCGTGACTTAGAGTTTCTGGAGGTGTAGGCTTCTGTGATCAAGACTGTTTATGAAGGTTTTTCTTAATTTTTTTCATGGGTTCTTGAAGGAAAATATCTCACTGTATAGTTCAGGTACCTGAGGCGAGCTTAGCAATAGCAACAACGATTGTACAGAGGTGCATGAACTGCCGAGAAAAGAAGAGGGAGAGAGAGGAAGCGAGTGAAAGGGATAAAATAAAAAAAAGAGGTATTTGTGAAATTTATCGTTGGCAAAAACCCTTCCAATATAGTACAGTTATCTGATCATCTATTAAATGGATGATCCCTACCCATTACAGGAATACAATGATAAAGTGAGTTCAGAAAGGGAACTCAATTACTCTAGATTCTCAGGCGGTGAACTAATATTTTTCATGTCGAGCTTGCTGACCAATCATTGAAGAGTCTGGCTGTGCAAGCCTTTTGTCAAGAATTGGGCAAACTGTTCTTTGGATCAGAGACATGTTGTATTAACCACCTGCTGTGCAGTTTCTCCTTAAGGAATGGCAGTCAATTTCCACATTTTTTGTGTCATAACGGATTGGATTATGTGCGATTTCAATTTCAATCAGAGGCTCCATAAGGATAACTTAAAGCTCTTCAAGAATGTACTTGATCCATAGTGCTTCACAGATGCCATGAGTGGATGGGGCAATTCATGGCTGGGGTGAAGCTGAAACAACGCAGCGATGGTTACGAGTTTGTGGTCATTTTGGTATATAATCCCATTTCAAGCACTCTGAGAGATTTGCTCTGGGAAGAGCTATATGGAGTGGTAACCGCCTTCCCAGGTCTTTCATTGTTGTTTTGGCCAATTTCAAAGTCACTCTGTAAACATTGGTCTTCCATTCAAGACTCTGGGTCAAAGGAATTCTAATCTTTCATTTCAGATGTTGGGCTGCAGGAAATGGGACCTATGTATTGTGTTTACACATGGAGGAGCACGAAGACACACAACACATGGTCTCAATTGGACAGATTTCAATGCTCAATGGAGCTGCTTGAAAGATTTCCCATATTCGACCACTCTCCAATTGTGTGGCAGATGCTGGAGAGTTGTGACCGGTCTACATATTTCAAGATGGACAGATCTTGGCTGAAGGTGCAAGGTTTCAAGGATGAAGTGGAAAAATGGTGGTCATCCCAGTCCATACTGGGTACTGCTACAGCTAGACTGGCTATAAAATTGGAAGGGCTCCGAATTCGTCTCCTGGGCGTTAGGTAGTGTATTCAGGAGGAGAGAAATTAATGACAGTAGAGGCTTTCGAACTGTTAGCCAGTTCTAGGGGCTAAACAGAGAAGGAGCTCTGGGTCCTGACGGATTCCCAGTGTTTTTCTTCTGCGAGTTTTGGGAGATGGTTGAAGCAGAAGTTATGGTTACATTGGCGAGATTTCTGCAAGGATACTTTGGCTTTGAGCGCCTAAACAGGTCGCACCTCTTTCTTCTACTGAAATGCCAAGTGGCTGTTAGAGTTGGTGATTTCTGGTCCATATCGCTGTCAAACTCCATCTACCTCATCTTGGCAAAAGTAATGGCCAACCGACTCTGTTGAGTGATTGGCAGTCTGGTCGGACACTTTTATTCCAATTTCATCCCAGATCTACAGTTGATCGGCAATGAGTAGTTGGGGGGGGGAATCATAGCCGTGTGGTAGAGAGGGAAAGAAATGCTTCATGCGGAAAGTTGACTTTGCAAAGACATACAATCCGCTCGACTGGGGCTTCTTGTGGGCCTCGACGAGAAAGAGAGACTTTCCAATAGAATGGGTGAAATGGATGAGGAGATGTGTGACTTCCCATTCTTTCTCGGTGTTAGTGAATGGTAAACCATAAGGATGATGGATCCATCCCCAAAGGGGAGTCAAACTGGGATGCTACTTGGCACTGCTATTATTCGTCCTGCCAGTGGACGCACTGGCCACATGTACTGTCAAAGTATGTGCACAAGCCATGCTGAAGGGGTTTCAGTTAGAGAGTTTTCCAATGGGGATTCCTCTACTTCAGTATGCAGTTAGTACCATTGTTTTCATGGAAAGTTCAACAGAGGAAGCTCGAAACCTTTTCAATGCTATTAGTCTTCTCAGGATTGCAGATCAATTGAACCAAATCTGTTCTTGTGGGGTTTGACTTTTCGCATTAGGAATAAATTCAATGCTCTGAGGCTTTAGGGACCCCCATTGGGATGAGACTGAGGGCTGAGGCTTTATGGTTTACCATGCCCTTTCTGGGATTGCCCTTGACGAGGGGGTGGGTGTCGAGCATGGATTGTGACTAGTGATTGAGAAGGTGGAGATGAAACTGAGGGCTGGCAGAGCGGCGTGCTATAACAAGCTGGCCAGCTGGTATCACTGAGACCGGTGCTCTCTACAATCCCAATCTTATACCTCTCTGTTTTCAAGCTGCCTAAGGGGGTGGGATGTTGCCTAGAATCCTTGACGAGGCATTTATTTTGGAAAGGACCCGGGCAGGAGAATGGTTGTGGATCTGCTATGGTATCGTTGGAGGTGGTTTGCTGACCTGTTGAGCAAGGTGGGCTGGCGTACTACACCTTAAAGACATGAACACTGCATTTTTGACAAAATGGGTGAGAAAGATTATGGGACCCAAGAAAGACATGGCCACAAAATTAACAAACCCTCAAGAACTTCCAAATCAGGAGTTCTTACCCTCACGACAGTCAGATGCAGCTACTTGTGCCAAGAAACCACTAAGTGATCGTTCATGAAAAGTTGTGTCTAATGACCTTAGAAGGATTAAAACCCTTAGATTTTCAAGAATCAGTGATTTTCTCACCTAAGGCTCAGTGTCACGCGGTCAAATCCGTAGCTAAGAACAATGCTCAGATTAGGCGCACGTGGGTGTCAACTCATGGACAGGAACATTGAACAGCCTTCACCTAGGGAGGTTGGGCTGGGCCCGTAGCAGAACATTGAGACGTTTTATTGCCACACGCGTGAAGATATATTGGTGACCACAGCCATTACGTTGAGCATGCCGCCTGTATGGTAATGTAGAGACGGGGCGCAGCCTACACTGTGGATAGTACCCGCACTTTGGGGCCCACAGCGACACACACATGCACTGGCAGGCGCCGCCACTCTAAGCATTCCCCTCGGCAGGGGGCTTCACTCGCCTGTGGGCCATAGCATTCAGAGCATTCGCCTTTTGGTTGTACCATATGCACCGAAGTCCACCTGCTGCAGAACTGTTCGCGGAACCTAGCCTTGATGCTTCATGCGCCTCCAGCGCCTACGCTGATACCTCTTCCACTTTGGTCCTCGTTGGCTCCGCCATGCTCGGCGCCCCTAGCCTTGGTGCCTGTGCCCCACAGCACCACCAGTAGGAACACCACGTGCTCCACATCATTCTCAGCGTTCTGCACACCATGGCTACATCCTCTGTGCTCGGCATCTTGCACGCCTTTGCCCTTGGGGGGGATACGGCTCTGGCCCCCTGCAGGTAGTACCCGAAGACGGCGCCTTGATACGGCCCTCTACCCCCAAGGGTATCTTAGGAATTTAAGCCCACTAGGGGCATTTTAATCATCTCATGTTTAGGGTAGATTGCTTCCTTCTCTTATAAATATGTATAGCCCGCCCTTGAGGAGGGCAGTCAAGAATTACGTTAAGATCGGCCCCTTGGATCACTATCTTGATCCTCCCTGTCTCGGTCCCATCCCCTTGACCGTCCAACGATCCCCTTTCCCCGTGATTGTCTCACCGGATCTTCAGCCGGCTCCCCTCCAATCCGATCCCTACCCTTGCTGTTCGGTTCTAGTCTCCGACGATCCCCGTCCCCGCAATCGTCAACCCTTCATCGCGTCATCAGGCGGCTCGTCCCTGGTCGATCCCTGCCCCATCTGTTTGACCCCTCCTATCATTCTCGTCTCGACTCTCCTACCCCAGGACCGTCTACCTCGCCTCGCCTTCTACCTTCCTTCCGATATGAACCTAGACTGAGGTTCTTGTCACGCCGCAGGCATCAGCAGACCGCATGCACAGCCTACCCCTGATCCGCCATGCAGGCACGCCAGTGGGCACGAGCACCGTTGACCTTAAAGATCAGGGACATGCGTCACCACCCGTGATGTGTGTTGTGGTAACATGACAGACTCAGTTGTCTATCCCCGAGTCTAAGTTTATGGGGTTTCCTCTCGGGCAAGTTCCCCCGCACACTCCATGTGATTGGTGCACAGGCCTCCGTGCAGGAATGCCACATACTTTGGGGCATTACACTCAGTTATTGACTCTAACATAATGCTCCATTAAAAAAAATTCGCTAGGGGGGTTTTGTCATATCAGTATTGAAAAAGCATCCTTGATTAAGTTTACCGACCAAGTTTTTGTGAATTAACTTAAGTATTCATGTATTTAAAAATTTTAAAACCTAAAATTGTGCTCCCTAGCTTCTCATACTTATCATTATGCCCTCATTTTGGCCAGGAGCAAGGACGCCAACATATTACTGCAGGAAAGCTTAGAGAAATAACAGAAGATGCCAAAGCCTACGCAAATGGGAACAAATCCCTTGCAGCCCTCTTTGTCCACACTCCAGCCGGCGAGCTTCAGCGCCAAATAAGATCTTGGCTCACTGAGAACTTTGAGTTTCTCGCTGTAACAGGTGGTGATGCTAGTGGAGAACTAGAACTTGTCTCTACTGCAATCATGGATGGCTGGATGGCTGGGCTTGGAACTGCTCAGCCTACCAGTACCGATGCGCTGGGCCTAATTCTCTCCGAGTACACCAGACGGGTCTATACGTCTCAGCTACAACATCTCAAGGTATGCAAATTTCATTTTATTTTGTACTTTAGTTATCAGGTGTTACTCTGAATAGGTGTAATGTGTTTGCCTTCTGTTTTCTAGGACATTGCTGGTACCCTTGCAATGGAAGAGGCAGAGGATCCAGCTCAAGTGCTCAAACTGCGGTCCGCCCTGGAATCGGTTGATCATAAGAGAAGGAAGGTAAATATAATCTCCAGTTTTGGAAATATGCAATGGATGGAATCAATAGAGATTGAGATCAAGATAGATGAGAAATATCTCAATAGTAGAAGTTGATAGAAAGAAGCAAGAAAAATGGGGACAAGGTGAAAGGAGCTGCCACCCTGGAAGGTCAATAGTACAGGACAATAGCCACAAAAGGCTCAAGTTAAGTGGTCTCATCTTCCTTTTTTACGGGGAGATAAGAACCATGAGTCCAAAACATACAAGGCCCCAAAGGGCAACATAATGACGGACTAAGCTAGCCCCCCACTTTTAAGACTCCTCTCGCTTCCAACTAGCGTTCGCTGTCTCAGGACAACGTTGACATTGTCAGAGTTGACGATGATGATTTTCTCATCCAGTAGTAGAGAACGTAATGCATAAAAACCTTGGGACTTCATTGATATTTATGCATTAATTTTTATGTGTTAAGCATATTTGACTGTTCATATTTTTTACAATATCATTTCCTGCAATCAGCTCTTACAACAAATGAAGAGTGACACGGGTTTATTGAGCAAGGAGGATGGTGGTCAACAAATTCTAAATCCATCCACTGCAGCTGAGGATGCACGTCTTGCATCCCTTATATCCCTTGATGGCATCTTAAAGGGAGTGAAGGTCGACCAGCTCGAGCCTGTTCTTTTCTTCATGCACAACCATTTTAAACTAATCATTTCAGGGGACTAATTGATGCCTTATTTGTGTTGCAGGAAGTGATGAAATATAGTTCAGCTCATTCTCTCACAAAGTCAAAGAAAAAATCATTACTTTCTTCTCTTAATGAACTTTCTGAGCAAATGCCTTCATTACTGGACATCGACCATCCTTGTGCCCAGAAGGAGATCACTGAGGCTCGTCAAGCCATCGAGGTACTTCTAGGCTTCTTAAATTTCTCCTCGGTTTCTATTTTTGGCTCTACACACGCTGTCCCTTAAATATTCTGAACCAATAAACAGAAAAAAAGTGACCGATTAGGTTTTAAGGATTAGTAATCTATACTTCTATGTACACACTAGGAAACAGAAGCCCAACTGTTCATTCCCTCGAACATTATAAAAAGATTAAATTGATGTTCAAGTACTTTAAAGAGTTCCCCCTTATATCGTGATGACGTAATTAGTAGATAATTTATTCAATTTGTCAGAAACATCAAAGGTACGTCTTGGATGCTTCGTTTTGTGCAGGCTATCCCGGAAGATGATACCCGCCTTCAAGAGGTAGCTTTATCCCTTCAGACCACGGAAACAGAGGTGAATCAGTGGAACATCCTCCAGTTCAACACTGGTTCATCCAAGCCGTTCATCATAAAATGCGGGGCCAACTCAAGGTCAGATCTGGTGGTGAAGGCCGACGCCCGGGTCGAGGAACCAAAGGGAGGTGAAATTATTAGGGTTGCCCCAAAGCCATCTGTCGTTGCCGATTTGAGCTTGGAGGAGATAAAGGAGCTGTTCAGTCATCTCCCAGAGGCTCTCAGCCAGCTTTCATTAGCTAGAACAGCTGATGGAACAAGAGCTAGATACTCCAGATTATACCGCACCTTGGCAACGAAGGTTCCCTCCTTGAAGGATGTGGTTAGTGAGATGGAGAAGGCGGGCTTGTTCAAAGATGTCAAACAGTGACTGGGTTGATTGTCAGGTATGGGTGGAAAGTTGTGAATTTGATTTTTATCCAGCTCCTTGTCTGCGTCCGTTGTGCAATTTTTTTAATTACATTCGGATATGTGCTCTCTAAGGTCTGACGTGTTTGTTACTTATCGTTACCATCAGAGTTTCATAAAAAGTGAACATGAAAGGGGGTGGAATGTTCAGTGATGTCAAGTAGCGAGTTTTGGATGATGACCCTTGATCGATTTTCTGAAAGTGTGTGAAATGGATTGTGCAGGGTTTGACATATTTGAATTACTTCTGAAATCTTAAGTCATGTGTTTTGTTTTAGGAAAATGAAAGCTTTCATCTAGAGCAATTGATGTGATTATTATCATCATCCTCGGTTCATAAACAGTGAGCAGGAAGGGAGTAGCATATGCAAAGATGGCCCAGGATTAATTATCTGAAGTGGTGGTAAGCAATGTGAATTGGATCCTTGTCCTGCTCCTTGGCTGCAAGGGGGCTGTAACCTCAAGCCTTATGCGGTCTGTATCTGGAAAAATAAATGTATCATCATCATCATCATCGTTGTCATCATCATCATCAGCATCATCATCATCATCATCATCATCATCATCATCATCATCATCATCATTACAATCACAGACAACATAGCCATAACCAGTTCATAGACAGTGAGTTGGACTCGAGCATATGTTCAAGGATCCCAAGCAGTGAGGGTTGATGTAAGACCCATGATAATCTGCCTAAGATAAGTCCCTTAACATCCATTTAGAGCATCATAAACTTTTTAGCAAATGTATATTTTGAAAAATATGCCACGAATTCCTCAGCATCAATATGATATTCACATTTTTTCTTAAAAAAAATCATGTTTTCATTTAAACTGCACATTCGCAACATGCACTTAGTGTGTTGATACGAACCTCCCAAGGACTTTCTGGAGGAGATGCAAGAAGCAAGCTAGACACGAGGCACGTGAGAGTGCACGTGGAACCTCATTGTACCAGATTCATATTGGATATTGGAATTTCCTTCCTTATGCATATTGCAATAGTATCTAGGGAAGGACACGGTCCGGTCTCTGTCTAGTTTTACCGAAAACCTAAACCTAAACCTGAAGTTCGGTCCGGTCTCGGTCTCGGTCCGGTCCGGTTTTCGGTCGGTCATGTTGACTAGTCAAGGCTAAGTTGACCTGGTCTTCTCACTGCATCTAATGTCACTTCTAGTGCTGAAGCAGTGTTGAATGAGAATGAGAATGAGAGCGAGCGAGTGACACTGAGAGAGTGCAAAGGCAGAGAGAATACCATAGGGAGAGAGTGAGAGATGGACAGAGGGGGAACGAGACGGGGAGAGCCAGAGAGGGATGTGAGGGGGAAGGAGAGGGGGCAGGCGAGAGGGAGGGAGTTCAATAGAGAGAGATTGTGAGAGGGAGAGGGTGTGAGTGAGAGAATGAGAGAGGGAGAGCAAAAGAGAGGACTAGAGGGAGAGAGGCAGAGAGTGAGAGCAGGAAATAGGGTGACAGAGAAGGGGAGAGAGAACAAGAGGGCTTGAGAGAGAGGGAGAGAGGAGAGAGTTTGAGAGAGAGGGGAAGAAAGAGGGAGAGAGGGCCTTGAGAGAGAGGGGAGAGGAGAAGAGGGTGAGAGAGAGGAAGAGAGGGAGAGAGGGTGAAAGAGAGAGGGAGACAGGAGGAGAGGGAGAGCGGGTAAGAGAGTGCGAGAGAGAGGAGAGGGAGAGAGGGTGAGAGAGAGAGGGAGAGAACGAGATAGAGAGAGGATGAGAGGGAGATCGAGAGAGAAGGTGAGAGAGAGGGGGAGAGGACGAGATAGTGAGAGGGATAAAGGGAAAGAAAATGAGTGGGAGAGAATGAGAAATGGAGCAGTGGAAAGAGGGAGCGAGGAATGGAGAGAGAGAGAGAGTAAGACCGGAACAGGGGGGGAGGGAGAGAGTATAAGACCGAAACAAAGGGGGGGAGAGAGAGGAGAGAAGAGAAGAGAAGAGAGGGAGAGAACGCGAAAGGGAGACGGATAGAGAGAAAGAAAATGAGAGGGAGAGAGTGAGAGCGGTACAGAGGGCGAAAGGGAAGGAGAGGAGGGAGAGAGAACGAGAGGGAGAGTGTGACCGGATCAGAGGGAGGGAAAGAGAGGGAGAGAGAACACACGGGAGAGTGAGAGAGAACGAGCGGGAGAGAGAACGAACAGGAGAGTGAGAGAGAACGAGCAGGAGAGAGAGAACGAGCAGGAGAGAGAGAGAACGTGCAGGCGAGGGGGAAAGAGGACAATAGAGAGGGAGAACGAGCGGACGAGAGGGAGAGAGGACGAAAGAGAGAGGGAGAGAAAACGGGAGAAAGAAAGGAGGGAGAGAGGGGGAGAGGGAGCAGGTGAGAGAGAAACGGTCTTCTGTCTGGTTCGATGTGTGAACCAGACCCGGACCGGAAGGTTCGGTCAGCCCTAAAAAGGCAGAACGGTTCGGTTCAGTCTGGTCTGACCGAACTTCGGTCAGACCGTGTCCTTCCCTAGTTGTATCTCCATGCTCCACGATTACTCCGGGTTATAGACCGAGGAAGATACGATCAAGAGGACGGGGATTGTAGATGAAAAAATTGGGACTTGGACGTAGAGGGGAGAAGGAACATGAATAACCACTAACATAACCTTCAGTCTGCCCTTTTAAAGGATGGCTGTGCTACTTAAAGGAAACATGGGAGGGAAGGGGCACAGATGACGTTAATGATCAAAAGGCGAGACTGCCCCAGTCTTGTTAAACAAAAGCCTCCTCACCATCAATCTTGTTAAACACCATACATTTATTTCAGAGCGCCTTTAAATCTTATATATCAGATTCACCCTACTTGCCATGTATTTAATTTTATATCCGTTATAACGGCTACTAAGTTTATGACTGTTGTAAGGCACTCGGATTCAAACTCTCTGTGCTGGTTATTAAAGGCATTGACCCTAATCAGTAATACAATGATCATCTTCACTCAATTTTCTCCAGCAATTCCTCTCGCCTAATCGTGCTGCTGTAGAGCTGCTTCACATCGTGTCTGCTGGAGCGCAGGTGGTGAACAGAGATTCCAACAAACATAACCAGCCATGAAGAATATTTTTCGTACATGATCCAAATGGCTCATAGATCCAGATTTATTACTGATGCTCTTGATCTTTGAAATATTTTTATGTCAATGAGTACCACTCTAATCCACCTTTAACTACTTCATGTATCAGTCTTGAGAAAATAGTTGGGGTAAACTGAAAGGTAAGTTTCCTTTCAAGCATGATAAAAACCTTGATGTAGGTTTCCATCTAGGAAAGTGTTTTCCAGAGGAAGAGAGAGAACTACAGGGGACAGAGAAGAGGTTGATCAAAGACAGGAGGGATCTTCAATTCATTCTTTCATGTTCTTCAATGAGGTAGATGACCAAAATACTCCTCAGAGAACTGACAAAGGTACCTTGGGAGTTGCATAAGATGCATATTTCAAAATATCCTTGGATCCATCTTTCTTTGGCACAAGAGAAAACATCATGGTCGACAGCTGATGCACAGTGACTACTTCAGTTACTTTCATGTCTGGTGATGAAAGTAAATCCAAATCATGGGGTTCTGTAGATGGCCTTTTCCTATTTGAAGCATGGTGCCACATTATGCTATAGAAAGAGAGATGATACATGAGAAGGGGGGGGATGAAAAGAAGAAAGGAAAAAAGACATGGTTCCTTGTTAATCAGAAATTTCTTATTCTTTAGCACATGATTCCAAATCTAGGTCACTTGTACTCCAAGAGCATGTTGTTCTCCGGGGCGAGACCGATGCAGGCCCTCATGATGTTCTCCAGCATTGCCCTCTGCTTGGACAGAGCATTCACTACTGGCGTCCCTGGCGGCACCTATTTCATCATCAGCAATAATTAATGATCTCTTATCACATACGAGCCAACCTATTTCTCAAAATCCCAACATTACTCAATTTGGAAAACATACCAGTGGTGCCTTGCTGAGGTAGCTCAGGATAGTTGCAACCGGGTGGAAGGAGTGGAATTTACCCTTCAAGAAGAAATTGAAATCTTATCATCTCCACCGTCATCAAAGGTGATTATGATATTGTTCTTCAATTCATCAACAGTTAAAGTCTCAGTATGTCTGCTCAGAAGATCACACTCTTTTAAATAGAGAAATGAACAAGACTGAATTATTTCTCTCTTCTGCTCACCATCATCACAGGCATTTGTATTATTATTCTTAAATTCATCATAATCAGGACCTCATTATGTTGATAGTCCTCGCAGTAAACTAATTCATCGTTTTGCTCATAAAATTGCGTTCTTATAAACAGACGAAAAATTTAGTTTAGCCATGGATTGAGTTAACTGGATCATTCTTCTGAACCTATCTAGTCTGACAAATTTGTTTTTTCCAAAAAAAATGACATAAGTTTGTTCTTAAATTCATCAAAGCTCAAAACCTTTGATGGTGGGGCCAGAAATTGCTTGATTCTTCTGTATGAATCAATTCTTTCATTCCTACCCCTATATAATTTAACACATTGATCTTCTATGTATAAGATCACATACTTCTTATAAATAGACGACCATATGAATTCCTTTGCATAAGACATTATTCTCTATTTATCATCACCATCATCATCATCATCGTCATTATGGGTGAGATGAATGAGAGACATACCTCTCCTTCGGCCTTGAGCTGGATTCTTGTGCTGAGCTCGGCCAGGAGAACAAGGTCGAGAATGATGGGGGCGGCCAAGAGGGAGTCTTCACAGGTGTTGTGGAGAACGATAGTGCTCTTTCCCCCCATAAAGATCTCCGATGTGTATTCGTCCATGGCCCTCTTGCTGTCCCCCACGTAAGGCACGTACTGCACCAACCATCCAGAAAATTGAATGAGTTAAACTCGCTCATTCCTGTATTTCATTGTTTTTTATTTGAAGAAATGTATTTCATCGTTTATGATCAGTAGTCTATGAATTTTCCTATTTCTTCAAAAAGAATATGAATTTTCCAATATAGAAAACAGAAAAATTTTTATCATCCCTGTTTTTGCATCAGCAGCAACTCTCCAGCATTGTTGAGAAAAAAAGGGGAAAAAAGAGAAAAAAAAAGAGAACCGATGTACTAATGGTCCAATACCGGATAACAAATAAATAAAGAGAATGATCAGAGAGGGAGAGAGAGATATGTAGACGCCTCTTTATAGCAATGATGGATACTACATGAATTGTACTATGCACGAAACAATCTGAATTTGATGTTATGCTCCTGTCTTTGCAACACTTGGGATGGATATCATAGACAATAAAGATACTACATCATGAATTGTACTATGTAGAAAACAGTGTGAATTTGATGTTATGCTCCTGTCTTTGCAACACTTGGGATGGATATCATAGACAATAAAGATACTACATCATGAATTGTACTATGTAGAAAACAGTGTGAATTTGATGTTATGCTCCTGTCTTTGCAACACTTGGGATGGATATCGTAGACAATAAAGATACTACATCATGAATTGTACTATGTAGAAAACAGTGTCAATTTGATGTTATGCTCCTGTCTTTGCATCACTTGGGATGGATATCATAGACAATAAAGATACTACATCATGAATTTGATGTTATGCTCCTGTCTTTGCAACACTTGTGATGGATATCATAGACAATAAAGATATTACATTATGAATTGTACTATGTAGCAAATGGAAAGAATGTGATTTTCTGATTCATGTTTTTGCATTATTATAGCCGATGAAGGATTCTGCACTATGAGTCGTATAACATGGTGTACCTTGATGACGACGACGTGATCTGGGTGCTCCCCCGGTTCATAGAGGATGCCGTTGCTCGAAACCATGTCATCGACAACGTTACTCTTGGAGATCTCCTTGGATCGGAAAGTCTGAGGAGCTGAGAGGTTCATCCCGTCGTTGTTGCCCAGATGGTTGTAACTGACGATTGATGTGGGCTGCCATCACATGGGGAGAGAAAGATGCACAGATGAATTTAGTGATGTTTCACAGAGATAGATCTGACTGATGGGTAGATTACTGGAGAGATATTTAGCTAGAACGAAAGTGGGCAGGTGAATATATTGATGCTTAGATCTTACTGATGGATATATTCATAGAAAGATAAATATCTAGAAGGACAGAGAGATGGAAAAGATGACGTAAAAGGATGGATTGATGAAAAAGATTGGAAGGGAAGTATGTTAATGGTTTTGTTCTTGAAATAGATCAACTCTAATGGGTCAACACTTATAGAGATACAGAAGTAAACAGAATGGCAGAGAAACAGGGACGTAGATGGATGAACTGGACTGGTAGAGAGACACAAAGAGAGATATTCTAAGGTAATAATGCGGGTCGAAACTGCTGGGTCTAGGCATGGAGATAGATAGAAACAGGGACATGAGAGCATAGATAGATATGGAGATGTAGAGACATTCGAAGAGAAGTATGTTGGTGCTCTTTATGGAAATCAGTCAATATTATGGATGGATATATGACAGAAAGAGTGATGGATAGATCGAGAGAGAGGGATTGGCAACCTTAATTCCAGCGCCAACAAGGAAATCGACATGGAGATAGATAGAAACAGGGACATGAGAGCATAGATAGATAAAGAGATGTAGAGACATTCGAAGAGAAGTATGTTAGTGCCTCTTTATGGAAATCCGTCAATATTATGGATGGATATGTGACAGAAAGAGTGATGGATAGATAAAGAGAGAGAGAGAGGGTTTGGCAACCTTAATTCCAGCGCCAACAAGGAAATCGACCAGAACGGATTTCATCTTGGTCTGCCCACTCTTGAAGTCATCCCCTCCAATCAAGCTGTTCCTGCTTATGGCCAACTCTATCACACCTGCAGATCAAGCATCCATCGTTCATCCTATTATTCACAGGTTGAATGAATATAGAGAGAAGAAAAGAGTCATGTTCTAAATTATTGTTTCCTGGTTGCCAATGATGATAACTCCTTCACCCACTTTAAGATGACAATGACAATGACCATGATTTCATCAACACTTGCAGGATGACTATGATGATGATGACGACTTTTTGTCATCGCCTTTTGTCATCTTCCCTTTGTTAACCTCGCTGATGGCGAGAGAGGATGATGAAATTGTCAATGTCATTCGCCAGCGGCACGATGACAACGACGACGATGATGACAACGAAGAAATTGACATCATCATTCAACATGCAAATGATGACGATGACAATGACGAAATGGATATCTTCATGCAAGCTGAGGATGACAATGGATTTTTTTGATGACGATGACCATATCACTAGAGAGAGAATAAGCTCACCGGGGACGAAGGTGTTCTGGGGGCTGCCATTGATGAAGGGCACGCCCTCCATGATGCAGGCAATGGCGTAGAGTGTGGAAGGAGAGATTTCAGCCTCGTTTCTCTCTAATGAGGCCAAGAGGTTGTCCATGGTATCATTGAGCCCCACAATGACGTTGCTGTATCTCTCTGTGTTTGCTGTCCACAGCACCACCACCTTGTCCACCTTCTCCTTCTCCTTGAATTCCCTGGAAAAAAAACCAGGTAACCATTAGCATCCAGATACCGTCGAAGATGAATATGTTATAACGATATACGGCCTCATACTTCATTATTGTAATGCTGATGCGGATGAAGATAAATGCCTGAGATGATGGGATCAAGCTCCGCATCATAATTCATGATAGTAATGATGGTAATGATGACGGTGAAGAAGATCAATAAACAAGATGATTGGGGCATGCTCAACAAAAAAAATTATGATCCGTGATAAAAGAAGAATTTGCAGAAACTGAGATCGTCAGAGCATAAGATGATGAGGGCATAATCGGTATCATTAGTCATGATGATGAAGATTAATATGCTAAAAACATCGATACCAAAGACTACGGGATCATGCTCTGCATCAGAACTCATGATAGTGATGCGATAATGAAGAAGAGGATAAAGGCCCCAAGATCACCAATGCCGAAGGTGATAGGGGCTTGCCCTGCATAACCATTCATGATGGGTAATCAAAAAGAATAATTAACAGATTCAGATAGCATCAATGCAAAAGATGAAGCTGGATGAAGATAAAGATCCCTAAACCATCAATGAAGAACCTGATAGTGGCATAATATTTATTATCATCACGATAATTCATGACATTGGCATACTCGGAATCACAATTCATGATTGAAATGGTAATGACGATGAGGACGAAGATAAATATCCTCATAAGGACACGCTCTGCAAGTTAATTCATGATGGGCGTAAAAGATGAAGATGATGGGGGCATACTCAGCATTATAATCAATGATGGATGGAGATAAAGATCTGAATATCATCAAAGAATAAAATAATGGTGATGATAGTGATGATGGTGATGATGATGATGATGATGGGGGAGAAACCTGATGTCGTTGATGATGCACTGGACCTGAAGCTTCTTGGGGCCTGAGATAACATGGGTGGCACGGGATCCCTGGTTGGCGGCGATGAAGTCAGGGTCGTAGATGCCGGGGAGGGGGACGAGGGACTCCATGTAAGGCCGGAGCTGCTTCTGCAGGTCAACGTCGAGGACCTTGGCCCGAGCCATGGCGTCCGCCAAGTTCATGTCACTTATGTCCCACCCTCCGAATACAATCTCATCTGGGTTCACCTGTGCCACCAGCCATCATCAGTCCCGGTATGTCAAATCCATCTCTAAACCCATCTTTCTAATTCATTTCTCTACCCATCCAAGATGGAGATTCCAAGATGCAGGTTTTGAGGTACAATGGCAGATTTCTGAGACAAATTATCATCTGATCATTTATAGAGAGAGATAGAGAAAGAAAATTTTGAGATCAGAGATGGGGAAGAGGGAGCCCAAGAGGATATCTAAGACAGAAGTTTCTATAATTTTTTTACAGGGAGAGAGATCCAAAAGTGGCGGATGTTATGATTTTACAATAGTCCGGGGGGGGGAAGATTTCTATGAGTTTTTTCTTGGATTTTTTTCAAGAGAACGCAAAGCAGAGAGATGGAAGAGCTCAAGAGCCAGAGACAGACATGCCCATCTTCAAATATTAGCAAAGGGAAACAGGGAAGAAGGATAGATGGAGAATTGGGCTGAGTTGTAGAGAGAGAGAGAGAGAGAGAGAGAGAGAGAGAGAGAGAGAGAGAGAGAGAGAGAGAGAGAGAGAGAGAGAGAGAGAGAGAGACCAGATCGGTCAATTCAGGAAACAGAAACATCCAGACAGACTTGCAAGGTGAGAGAGAGAAAGAACAGCGACAGGGAGGGTCAAGAAGCGGGAAAGAGAGAGAAAGAGTGCCACGAGATAATCTCCCAAGTGGACAAAGACACCACTTAAATGTATAGATACATGTATCTATCTGTCCATATACATGTATATAGATCTGATAGAGAGCTCAGACAAATGGGGTCCAGAGAAAATTGAGGAAGAGAGCCCTCAAGCTTATAAAGAGAGAGAAAGCAATGAGACATGGTCAAGGGAGCTAAGTAAGACAACCCACAAAGTCATAGAGAGAGAGAAATGAAATGGTATCAAGAGAGATGAGGAAGACAGCCTCAAGTTTTATATAAACACACACACATACATAAATATATATATATATATATATAGCGAGAGAGAGAGAGCAGATAGCCCTGAAAACTAGAGCGAGACAGAAAAAGAAAGAGAGAGGGGGATTACCATGGGAAGATATCAAGAGAGATGAGGAAGACAGCCCTCAGGTTTTATATAAACACACACACATACATAGATATCTATATATATATATATAGAGAGAGAGAGAGAGAGAGCAGATAGATGAGTTCAAGAGACAAGAAAAGATAGCCCTGAAAGCTAGAGAGAGAGAGAAAAAGAGAGAGAGAGGGATTACCATGGGAAGGTATCAAGAGAGATGAGGAAGACATCCCTCAAGTTTTATAGAAACACACACACATATATATAGATATATATATAGAGAGAGATCAGATAGATGAGTTCAAGAGACAAGAAAAGATAGTCCTGAAAGCTAGAGAGTGATAGAAAGAGAAAGAGAAAGAGAAAGAGAGAGAGAGAGATATAGAGAGAGAGGGATTACCATGGGAAGGTATCACGAGAGATGAGGAAGACATCCCTCAAGTTTTATACAAACACACACACACATATATAGATATATATCTAGAGAGAGAGAGCATATAAATGAGTTCAAGAGAAAAGAAAAGATAACGCTGAAAGCTAGAGAGAGAGAGGGATTACCATGGGAAGGAGGCTCTTGAAAGGAGCGTAGATCTCCTCACCATTGAAGGAGCCAACTCGGACAGAGGAGGACTGGGTGAGAGAACCAAAGTAGTTGGCCTGCTGCACCTTCTCCTTGGTCACCCATGAGATGCCCCTGCACCAATCTCTCTCTCTCTCTCCTCAGATTCTTCTCAACAAGAACAATCCCAGGCTCAATTTTCAGATCAGAGTTTCAACAATTCAACTCACTCTCTGTTGGCGATCACTCCAGCCGTCAGGGTCGACCCGTTGTTCCCTCCCCACCCCACCAACATCACCCTGAACGCCACAGAAATTAAAGAATGATGATCTTGAGGGACAGATTAAGAAATTATGTTTCCAAGTAAGAAATTATGTTCTGGAATTTTGAAAAAAGTGGGTGAGATCGGAGGAGAAGAGAGAATTAAGTCTACAAAATGAGAACAAGAAGAAGATAAATCGATAGATTGATAGATAGTTTTATCAGCTGGGGTTGCCAGAGAGGATATCAGGAGAAGGGAACTCGGAATTAAAAATTAAAATTTGACAAGGAACTCCACAATTAAAAATTCTGGAACAATTGAAAATTTACAAGGAATAGATAGAGAGAGTAATCTAGAACTGGAATAGATATATATATCAAGCTGGGCTTGCCAGACTTGATATCAGTAGGGAACTCGGCAATTAATAAGGAGTTAAAAATTAAAATTTGACAAGGAACTCCACAATTAGAAATTCTGGGACAACTGAACACTAAAAAGGAACGGAGAAAAAAGTTTTTATTAGAAAGAGAGAGAGAGAGAGAGAGAGAGAGAGAGAGAGAGAGAGAGAGAGAGAGAGAGAGAGAGAGAGAGAGAGAAGTAATCAAGATCTCCCCATTTCAAAAGTTCATATTAAAAACGACGCCAGACAAGCTGTTTCAATTCCAATCCGCAAGCAAAAATTCAGGGACAGCTGAATGTAAACAAGGAGCCCAGAAGAAAGATTCAAAGAAAAGATGGAAATATTTACAGATTTTTAGAGAGAGAGAGAGAGAAGGGGTAGAGAGAGAATGGGAGAAGTTAGTAGAGAGAGAAACAGAGAGATAGAGAAGGGGTAGGGAGAGAAAGAGAGAAGGGAGTAGAGAGAGAAAACACAGGGAAAGAAGGGGTAGAGAGAGAAACACAGAGAGAGAAGTGGTAGAGAGAGAAACACAGAGAGAGAGAAGTGGTAGAGAGAGAAACACAGAGAGAGGAGTAGAGAGAAACACAGAGAGAAGGGGTAGAGAGAACAAGAGAGAGAGAGAGAATGGGTAGAGAAGGGGTAAAGAGAGAAGGGGCAGAGAGGGAAAGAGAGAGGGAGAGAAGGGGTAGAGAGGGAAAGAGAGTGAGAGAAGGGGTAGAGAGAGAAACACAGAGAGAAGGGGTAGAGAGGGAAAGAGAGAGTGAGAGAAGGGGTAGAGAGGGAAAGGGAGAGTGAGAGAAGGGAGTAGAGAGAGAAACATAGAAAGAAGGGAGTAGAGAGAGAAACATAGAAAGAAGGGAGTAGAGAGAGAAACATAGAAAGAAGGGGTAGAGAGAGAGAAACATAGAAAGAAGGGGTAGAGAGAGAAACAGAGAGAGAAGGGTTAGAGAGGGAAACAGAGAGAGAAGGGGTAGAGAGAGAAGGGAGTAGAGAGGGAAAGAGAAGGGGTAGAGAGAGAAACATAGAAAGAAGGGGTAGAGAGAGAAACAGAGAGAGAAGGGGTAGAGAGAGAAGGGAGTAGAGAGGGAAAGAGAAGGGGGAGAGAGAGAAACATAGAAAGAAGGGGGAGAGAGAGAAACAGAGAGAGAAGGGGGAGAGAGAGAAGGGAGTAGAGAGGGAAAGAGAAGGGGTAGAGAGAGAAACATAGAAAGAAGGGGTAGAGAGAGAAACAGAGAGAGAAGGGTTAGAGAGGGAAACAGAGAGAGAAGGGGGTAGAGAGAGAAGGGAGTAGAGAGGGAAAGAGAAGGGGTAGAGAGAGAAACATAGAAAGAAGGGGTAGAGAGAGAAACAGAGAGAGAAGGGGTAGAGAGGGAAAGAGAAGGGGTAGAGAGAGAAACATAGAAAGAAGGGGTAGAGAGAGAAACAGAGAGAGAAGGGGTAGAGAGAGAAGGGAGTAGAGAGGGAAAGAGAAGGGGTAGAGAGAGAAACATAGAAAGAAGGGGTAGAGAGAGAGACAGAGAGAGAAGGGGTAGAGAGAGAAGGGAGTAGAGAGGGAAAGAGAAGGGGTAGAGAGAGAAACATAGAAAGAAGGGGTAGAGAGAGAAACAGAGAGAGAAGGGGTAGAGAGAGAAGGGAGTAGAGAGGGAAAGAGAAGGGGTAGAGAGAGAAACATAGAAAGAAGGGGTAGAGAGAGAAACAGAGAGAGAAGGGGTAGAGAGAGAAGGGAGTAGAGAGGGAAAGAGAGGGGTAGAGAGAGAAACATAGAAAGAAAGGGTAGAGAGAGAGAGAAGGGGGTAGAGAGAGAGAGGCGGGGTAGAGAGAGAAACAGAGAGAGTACCCAAGGCGGGGGAGGCGGGTGTCGGTCTTGAAGTGGTACTGGAGGGATTTGGGCTTGACGATCCATTGGTAGGCGCCGTCTCTGAGCTCATGAACCAGCTCCGTCGTCTGGTAATCGTACACCGACTCGATCTCGCCCTCTCCATACCTCACCTTCGGGCTCTCCACCCTAAACTTCTCGATAAACATCCTCTCTCTCCCTCTCTCTAAATCCCCCCTCTTTCTCTCTCTACAAATCTCTCTCCAAATTCCCAGCAGAGGAAGGAGACCCAGGAAGGAGATCTCTCTCTCTCCCTCTCTCTAAATCCCCCCTCTTTCTCTCTCTACAAATCTCTCTCCAAATTCCCAGCAGAGGAAGGAGACCCAGGAAGGAGATCTCTCTCTCTCTCTCTAAACTTCCTGCAAACGAAGAATACCCAGGAAGGAGATCTCTCTCTCTCTCTCTAAACTTCCTGCAAACGAAGAATACCCAGGAAGGAGATCTCTCTCTCTCTCTCTCCCTACACTTCCTGCAAACGAAGAATACCCAGGAAGGAGATCTCTCTCTCTCTCTCTAAACTTCCTGCAAACGAAGAATACCTAGGAAGGAGATCTCTCTCTCTCTCTCTCTCTCTCTCTCCCTACACTTCCTGCAAACGAAGAATACCCAGGAAGGAGATCTCTCTCTCTCTCTCTCTAAACTTCCTGCAAACGAAGAATACCCAGGAAGGAGATCTCTCTCTCTCTCTCTCTCTCTCTCTCTCCCTACACTTCCTGCAAACGAAGAATACCCAGGAAGGAGATCTCTCTCTCTCTCTCTAAATTTCCTGCAGACGAAGAAGGCCCAGGAAGGAGAACTCTCTCTCTCTCTAAACTTCCTGCAGAGGAAGAAAACCCAGGAACTCTCTTTCTCTCTCTAACCCCGTGGCTGTCCTCGCTTCTGCAGGCGCAAGGAGGAAGGAAGAAGCCTCTATTTATAGACAAACTCAAGCAGAAACAAACACGTGGCACTTGAATGGATCTGATTGGTCCACGTGGTGCCTCCCCGTCGCCACTTGCAGACGTGTGGCTGCCACGTCGCGTGCGCATATTTATCAATATCCACGTTCCAGGGTCCGAAATGCATTTTTCTCAAAAAAAAAAAGAAAAAAAAGAAACCATGTTCCCCCGGAACATGTTATCAGCGCTTATCGTGAGCCACATGTTTTATGTATTTTATTTTAATTTTTATAACCTGAACTGTTGGTGGCTCATAAAAAACAAATTTCTACATTGAATAAATGGAAAAAGTTATTAGTTAAATGATTAGAAAAATATTTGGCCCTTGAGAACTGAGGAGAGAGAGACAACTAGAGAGAGGAAGAGAACAGTGAGGAGAGAGATGGACAGAAAGAGACAAAGAAGAGAGAGAAAGAGAGAGGGATGCAGAGAGAGAATGAGAGAGGAAGAGCAGAGTAAGAGAGAGAAAGAGTGAAATTGGAGGATAGAAAAAGAGAACCATGTGAAGGGAGTGAATCGGAAGAGAGTGAGAAAAGAGAGTGAAATCGGAAAGGAGGTAGAGAGTGAGAGAGAAATCGGAAGAGAGAGAAAGTGAGAAAAGAGAGTGAAATCGGAAGAGAGAGAAAGTGAGAAAAGAGAGCGAAATAGAAAGAGACAGAGAGAGAGAGAGTGAGAAAAAGAGGGTGAAATCGAGAGAGAGAGAGAGTGAGAAAAAGGGAGTGAAATCGAAAGAGAGAGAGAGTGAGAAAAAGAGAGTGAAATCGAAAGAGAGTGAGAAGAAGAGAGTGAAATCGAAAGAGAGAGAGAGTGAGAAAAAAGAGAGTGAAATCGAAAGAGAGTGAGAAGAAGAGAGTGAAATCGAAAGAGAGAGAGAGTGAGAAAAGAGAGTGAAATCGAAAGAGAGAGAGAGTGAAATGAGAGAGAAAGTGAGAAAAAGAATGTAATGGGAAGAGAGAGAAAGTGAGCCATGTAAAGGGACAGAAAAAAGAGGCAGAGAAAAATAATTAAAAGGGAAGAGAGAGAAAGTGAGCCATATAAAGGTGCCGCTTTACATACATTACATGGGTAAGAGAGAGAGAGAGAGAGAGAGAGAGAGAGAGACAGAGAAAAGAGAGTGAAATTGGAAGAGAGAGAAAACAGCTACACAGGGGGAGACAGAGAGAGAGAGAGGTAGAGAGAGAGAGAAGGGTAGAGAGAGAGTGAAGGTGCCCTGTGACTCTTGCAAGCCGTCCTCTTTGACTCCCATGTGTGGCTCCATGAAATGGCTCTCTGCTTCCCACTTGAGGAAGCTTCCACAACAAATCTTTTTTTCTCTCTCTAGCTCTCTCTATCTCTCTCTAGAGCTCTGTTCTTCTCTCTACTTGCAAATGGGGATGATTTTAGAGAGAGAAGCGTCAAAGTACACACGCCGGTGCCGCCACGTGTCCATCTCCCAACTGGACATGTAAAACAAGTTCGTCTTTTGTCTGTCTCAACCTGAAATTCAGGAGAAATGAGAATCTTTCAAAAAACAGCTCAGTGTTTAACCATGAAGCCAAAACCAAGAAAAAATCACAATTTTTTTACATATTTTCCAACGTCGGAGAGAAAATTATATTTTTGAACAAATAGAAGTGAAACAGGGCTAGGAAAAATTCCAGGATATTGACTTTTTTTGCTAATTGAAGTTAATTATTTGATAGTCAACTACAGAAATTGGAAAAAAATATTGAAGAATGACATCTCAAACATTTTAATCTGTAGAATATCTCATATATTTGTCATAATCTGAAATTCGTCCTAATTTATTTTTTAACAAATAGAAGTTGAAGAAGGGCTTGGAAAAATCCAAGACCGTGGCTTTTTCTGTTTATTGACGATGACCATGACGTTCGTTACTTCACAGTAAACTAGAGAAATTGAGAAAAAATGAAAAACAGCATTGAGAATATTTTAATCTGAAGATTTTGTCATGATCTGAAATTTTATTTCTCATGTATTAGTATAATTTACTTGTTAACTAACAGAAGTTGAAACAGGGATTTGAAAAATTCCAAGACGGTTATTTTTTTTAATAATTGATGACGACCATGACATTGATTACTTTAGAATAAACTAGAGAAATACGGAAATCATTGAAGAACAACATTGCAAACATATTATTCTGAAGAATTTGTGATCTATCCGTCGTAATCTGAAACTTTAATTCTCATTTATTTGTCATAGTTTTTTTTAACAAGTAGAAGTTGAAGCCGGTCAAGGAAAGTTCCAAGATTTTTTGCTTATTGACGACCATGACGGCGATTTCTTCACCGTAAACTAGAGAAATTAAAAAATATGGGTGAAAAACAAGGTTACAAACAATTTAATCTGAAGATTTTATCATATATTTGTCAAAATATGAAATTGTATTTCTTCATAATTTCTTTTCTAACAAGTAGAAGTTGAAGCTGAGCTTGGAAAATTCAAAGCCCATGATTTTTTTGGCTAATTGACGACCATGACGGGGATAACTTGACAGTAAACTAGAGAAAGAAAAAATAATGAAGAACAACATTGCAAACATTCTAATCTGAAGTTTTAGTCAGATATTTTTCATAATCTGAAATTTTCTTTCCCATAATTTCTTTTATAACAAATAGAAGCTGACACAGGGCTTGGAAAAATTCCAAGCCCGTGATTGTTTTCCCTAATTGAAGACGACCATGGCTTTGATTACTACACAACAAACTAGCGAAATTGAAGAAAAAAATACTGAAGAACAACATGGCAAACATTTTAATCTAAAGAATTTGTCGTATAGTTCTCATATTCTGAAATTTTACTTCTCATTTATTTGTCATAGTTTTTTTTAAACAAGTAGAAGTAGAAGCGGGGCTTGGAGAAATGCCAAGTCGGGGACTTTTTCCGCTAATTGACGACGATCACGACGTCGATAACTTCACCGCAAACTAGAGAAATTGGGGAAAAAATATTGAAGAACAACATTGCAAACATTTTAATCTGAAGAATTTGTGATATATTCGTCATAATCTGAATTTTACTTCTCATTTATTTGTCAGAGTTTCTATTTCAACAAGTAAAGTTGAAGCGGGCTTGGAGAAATTCCAAGACGGAGACTTTTTCCGCAAATTGACGACGATCACGACGTCGTTAACTTCATCGCAAACTAAAGAAATTGGGAAAAAATACTGAAGAACAACATTGCAAACATTTTAATCTGAAGAATTTGCGATACACTCGTCATTATCTGAAATTTTACTCCTCCTTTATTTGTCATAATTTCCTTTTAAACAAGTAGAATACAATCAGGGTTTGAAAAATTTCCAAGCCGGCGTGATCAGAATTCGTCGTATATTTCTCATAATCTGAAAATTCTGAAGAAAAAAAAGGGGATTGAGAACGAACCCGTGATCAGATCCGAGTGCAGGAAGAATCGAAATCATCCGGGGCCACTCGGGCAATCCAAGAATTGAGATTCTTCTTGATCTCGACATGGTTGGCGAAGGCCAGTTCATACATGCTGCAGAGATTGACGACGGCCGTCTCGTTCACCGCCGCCGTAGGCACGCGCTCCAGAGCTCCTTCAAGAACTTTAATGGAGTCGGACAGATCGCGAGAATACATCAAACACAAAGCTTTGTTGTTGATCGCGACCACATCCCCAGCATCCCGCTCAATGCACGCTTCATACTCCCTCAACGCGCCTCGATAATCCTTGCCCGCGATCATCCTCAACGCCCTGTTCCTCCCGACCAAGTTCAACTCCCGATCTTCGCAGATCATCTCCACTCGATCAAACGTCGAATTCGCTCCGTCGAGGTCTCCGATCTGCAGTTGCACGTACCCCAACCTCGAGAGAAGAATTGGGTTTCTAGGGTTCTTGGACAAGAGATCTCGGATGAGCAGCAAGCAAAGATCAAATTCCCCTTTGGAGAAATGGTGCCGGCAGAGAGATCCGACGACGAAGGCCTCCCGCCGGCGCCACAGCCGGTCCGATCTGCCCCCGAGCTTCCTCCTCGCTAGATCCAGAAGCGCGTAGAGCCGATCTAGGGTTTCCGATCGGTCGCCGTTGAGGCGGAGAGGGAGCTCGGCGTGGAAGAATCGGAGACAGAAGGGAATCATGGATCCGGATCGATTGGGGTAGATCTCAGGGTAGGATTCGAAATTGGCGACGGAGGAGTCGAGATCGAGATCGAGATCGAGATCGAGATCGATGGATTGGAGCTCGCGAGCGGCGTCGGCGTAGCGGCGGAGCTTGAAGAGGGCGAGAACGGCGATGGCGAGGAAGACGAAGCGCTGGTGCGGAGGCGCAGAGGGGAGGTTAGGGCGGAGGGATTCGATCTTGTCGAGGACGGTCCGCCATTGCCCCCGCGCCGCGAGTTCGTCGAAGGAATCGAGATCGAAGCAGAGATCGGAGGCGGAGGTGAAGAACACGGCGGGGGAGAGCGGATAGGAGATCGAAGCCTGTTCTTGGATCGATAGCGCTTCCGCCATAGCTAGGGTTTCTCCGAGCTCCCCCTCCTCCGCCATGGCCGGAGCTCCAAGAACACCCTCAGTCTACAAAGTCAGATCACTGATATAAATAATATAATATAGTTCTTTGGTTTTATGTATACTAGTGGGGCCCGCTCGCAATGCTCGCTTCGGTATAGAGAGAAGGGAGAGAAAGCAGGGCATTAGTAAATAATTAAAAGATGGAAAAAAATAAGGCCATGGTAATCATCTGTCCGCTGTAAAAGAATGATGAAATTCAGACTCATCAAAGAGCATTATAGATTCCGACATAAAATAGCATTGGTAATTCTTGTCAAAGACTTGTGCTCAACCCGGAATTCGAATGGTAAATAGAAGCTTAGCCTCAGGCTCAACGTAGAATCCACCTTTCAATCTGGCCTCCGACTTCAACCGTATCTGTTCCTTTTCCTAAGAATCCAAAAGAAATCAGGAGATTGACAATACAAAATGGTTAATCTCAAACTATCTAATGAACCCGATGCCATCTTATGAATTTGTACTCCTCGGCGTACTGGAGAGCCCAGCTGAAAATAAGTTTGCAGTTTTTCGCATTCTTCTTATGCTGCTCGAGATCTTATTCTCGGCGGATGCCCACGCCTCGGCGCGCTTCCTCTTCTTCAGAACCGACTCAGGGATGATGGCAGTCTTCGCCCCCTCGGCCATGTCGATTACCTCTGGTTAGCGTTCCTGCGAGAGATCACCCAAGAGAAATTTGCGAATTTTTAAAAGGGAAATGCCATGCGGGTAGGAGAGGCAAGGAGAATTGAGAGCGCCGGTGGGGTTGCTCACGATATGGTCTGGCGGCCGGCATCCACGAACAGGAAGAGAGGTGTAGGAGGAAGAGCGAGGGCGCAGTGGAATGTTATACCTTGGCCTAGAATTCAATCCGATGGCTAGAGAGGAATGCGCTTTGATAATTCATCTTGACCGTTGATTGATAAACCACGGGTATCCGATGGCTGTGGATCTAGCCACTAAATGATACGTTACGCATGGTCGTGAGTGATAATCCTTGGCTCACGGGAGAGTCCGTCACCCAACTGACAAAATTTGTTGAAAGAGCCATCGTGAGCCAGGGAAGAACGCAGAGGAGATCCGACTCTGTGAGGTTGAACTTCCAAACCTGTGAACCAGCCATTTCAAGAAATTGGAAACAAAAAAATTAATCTTATTCAGCTTCTCCAATGACTTTATCAATTGTACATAGTTGCTGACCCGATGGTAGTATGTCGGCACCCATTTGAGAAGGATGACGGTTACCTTGTTGTGGCAGAAGTGGGAAAAGGTGAGTGCCCATACATGCGGCTTGGACAACATCTCCTTCCAGGGTATTGACTTTACGGGCTCCTTGGAAAGTCTTAAAATCACCAAAAGATACTTCATTACTACAATTACGGGTTGGATATCAAGAGGAACCTCCATGGAACAAATTCTGCATGAAACTTCTTCGTATTGAAAATTAAAGCACATCCCATATTTCTCCCTCCACCAGAAAACTAAACAATTCAACAGAATAATCTACAGAAATAGCAAATTAATAACGATTTCTCGCCAAAAAATAGCAAATTAATGATGCAATCCGCATCGAGAAAAAGGGCAGAATAAACCGACTTACCTGGGAACATGCCATACGGAGTATCACCATTGCCAGAGACTCGATGTGGCTTAACTGGGTTAGGAAGAATGCAGGGCTAAGAAATTCCCAAAATCATACTACCAAAATCTTAGACATTGGATTAAATCGCCAAAAGATACTTTATTACAACAATTACGGGTTGGATTTTTATCCAGAAAAAAATTATCTGAAGAACGATTGCGATGATCAACAGGAACCTCCACGTAACAAATTCTGCATTAAACTTCTCCGTATTGAAAATCAAACCACAACCCAGATTTCTCCCCTCACCAGATTTCTCTGTACGCGAAAAACTTAGACATTGGATTAAATCGGCAAAAAATACTTTATTCTATAATTACAGGTTGGATATTTATCCACAAAAAAATGTATGAAAAGAATTGCGGCACAAAAAAGGTCTTCTTCCCCACCTTGGCCCCGCCGGCCAAGGCGAGCTTTAGATAATTTATTTCCTGCCTCTGTGCGGTGCGATGTGCGAATTTTGCACATCGCACCACACAGAATATTCGCACACCGCACCACACACTGCACACGGGCCTGTGTTTGATTGCAGAGGCGGTCAGCGCCGTGACCGGCTTCGGATTTAACAGGAATCAGAAAACAATCACCAGTGACAAAAAAACATTCATAATTGCTCGTGAAAAAAATAAAAAGTTTATGCTCATAATTGATCCTACACAGCTATACCTGAAGATCTGTGGCGGGGGACTCGGTTTCCTCAGCAAATGGAAGCCCAGCGCGATCGCATACGAAGGATAAGAGAGCGTCCCGGCTGATAAACTCTTCCAAAGAGGGTGAGATTCTTCCCAACAATGGGAGGGCATACAGGAAGATCTTCTATGGAAACGTATGGATCAATTTCTCGTTAGAGCGAGAGGAAGAAATGCCCAGCACTAAAAGACCAAGAACTCCAGGCCTCCCAAGCTTGAATTCCTCTGGTCCTGGCTGTTTGATCTACATAGAGACAGAGAGAGAGAGAGAGAGAGAGAGAACTGTCCCGCACGCGCCCTCCCCCGCCGCCGCCACCCCGGCCCTTCCCCGCCGTCCGTGCCCCCTTCCCGCCGCCGTGCCACCCCCCTTGTCCCCCCCCCTCCCTCTTCCCCGCTTCCCTGGGGCGGCTCTGCCGGCTCGAGCGGCTCGACCTCTGCCCGGCTCGAGAGGCAGCGAGGAGGGGGGGGGGACGGCGGGGAAGGAGGTGGCCGCGGGGAGGAAGCGGGAGGCCAGGGGAGGGGTGGGGCGGCGGCGGGGAGGGGGCGCGAGAGACCGGGGGAGGGGCGGGGCGGCGGCGGGGAGGGGGCGCAGATGGCCGGGGAAGGAGGGCGGGGTGGCGGCGGGAAGGGGGTGCTGGAGGCAGGGACGGGGGGGTGGCGGCGGCGGGGAGGGGGTGCGGGAGGCCGTGGGAGGAGGGCGAAACGGCGGCTGGGAGGGGGCCCTCTCACTTTCTCACTCTCTCTCTCTTCTCTCACTCTCTTTCTCTCTCTTTTCTCTCAGCCAATCAGAGGCCAGAAGCGCACATGTATTTGCTTTATAGTAGTATAGATTGCACGGACGCGGACGGGACGTGAGTTCGAACGATTGACGGGACATGGACCGGGACGGGAGGAATTCATAGCGGGGTGGCGGATGGGACGAATTTTTCGTCCCACGGTACGAAAACCGTCCCGTCCAGTCCTCCTAGGATGAATTTTTGTCCCAGCGGGGAAAAAACCGTCCCATCCCTCACGAAAAAACCGTCTCTCAAGAAAAAAACCCCTAATATATATTCAATATATTAATATAGATTTTTCCAAGTTTTTTAGAGAAATATAGAGGAGAGAGAATGCAGAGGGGTGTATGTACAATTATTTTTTAGCGCCATCAGTTTACACGTGCATAAAAATACAAGGACTTTGATGTAAATTGTCATAGTGAGGCCATATGGCTACAGATCAACCGTCAGATATGAATCTGGCAGTTTTTCGTCCAGATTCGTTCGTCCATCGTCTGATACCTCTCGACGGACGGGACGATTTTCTGTCCCGAATTTCATCCAAACCCTTGGGCGGCCTGATTTTTTGGTCGCCAGACAAAAAAATCGGCCCATCCACGTCCCTGCACTATAATGTCAGTCTCTGCATGGAACAAGATAACCGTCCCATCCAGGGCCGTGGACAACAGACGGGACGGTCTCTGCATCCTGTGGTAGTCTAGTCTCCGCCTGAGAGCTCCAACTTGATTTCGTCACATGTCAAATTCCGAGTGGCCTAACGCACTACTTCGTCCCAATTATGGGACAGGATGAGAATGTCTTGGACGAGATGTTTTTTTGGACAGGACGGGACGTGGATGAAAATATTTGGGACAGGATGAACTTTGGACAGGACAATTCAGACAAACTTCTAAAATTTGGATGGAGGACGAAACGATGTCCGTCCCGTCCCATCTTTCATCCCCGTCCTGGACTATCGTGCACTATAATGGTATGTACATGTCTATATTTTATTTTTTCATTGAATGAGTGTCTTGGTCAAAATTAATGTCACTTTCTCCATTATCTTTCATCATTGTGCATATGAGTGACATCTGTTTCATCCCTTGTCTAGTTTGCTTTTGCTTGTTGCGTTTTGAGGATATGATTGGTGATCCAAAGATATTCACTCACAATATTTGCCAGTCACAAGCCCGATATCGAATGATGACATCTGGATGGATGATTGTACTGCCAATATCTGGATATCAAATGACAAATCTCCTCAAATGGGTTGCCATAAACCACAAGTTTCCAACTTGCACTCACATGTGTGTGATCCTCGACAAGTCAAATCTCATCATCGTAGACTCGCTAAGAGTCACCATCGCACCGGGATAACTTTCTTGGCACTCAGGTGGCATCAAGAGGGGAGGGCACCCATGGAGAGAAACATAAAGGGCACCCAATGAAATACAAGCATCTACATGCTTTGTCTAGGGTTTCTTCTTATGTACTTTGTTTAGATATTTTCATAAAAATCATTTCATCACTTCGTTCTCAATCTATAACCTGATGGAAATATATGTATCTGACAACCAATCATACATTCTATATCTTGTTCTATGTTCATTAATATAATATATTTATTATAGTACACATGTAATGCCTATTTGAAGGATACTCGAGAAGGACATCGAAGTATCCGGATAGAATATCACCTTGTAGCCTCACTCATATAATGAGTACGGCTATTCTCATGGTCATTATTGTGAAAACAATAAGGATAGATAGTGGGTGCTCTTTAGTGGTAAGAGTTCATTGAATTAATCCGTATGAATCTCTCTATGGTATTATACTAAACTATCGATCAGGTTGATTCATGTCACGGTTGTGTAAGTGGTACTTAGACGTGAAACACCGAAGACGTCTTGTCGATGGACCATTGTACTTAGACTATAACCTACGTGTCCCTAATCATGGGACTAAATAATCTTAATTGGTCCCTAATCATGGGGTGCACCAAGAACTTTACGAAGACGGTTAAGTGGTCAAGATGGGATTGCCTACCCTCGGTATAAGAGTAGACTGCTCGAGGAAAGGTGATACAATGAAGTCATTGGCAAATGTGGTGAAATATCATAAAAGAGTTCTATGGTGATTTCTGAACGCATCAATACTAACTCAAATGCCTAATTAGGGTTTGAAAGTTGACCATGCCCTAATTTATCCATGGAGCATCAAGTGGATGAGGGAGTATATATGTTCACAGTAACCAAAGATGAACATGTTCCATGAGTGAGTCGATACACATTCCTTTACATCTTTTAGAGCACGAGGTGTAGCTTGGCACCCACGCGTTGGACACTTAATCTATCAATTGGGTTAAATTGATACAACTATAATTAATATATATGATGATATAATTAATTAATTTAGGAGACCAATAAATGTTATTGGCCATTGGAGTTGTTAACTAGATAGATGCATGGGCCTATAGGGTCACACACATATGGTATTTTAGACGTCGGAAGATATACTTAAATTTGGAGGATTTTCTGTAAAATACCACTTGAACAAAATTTACTCAATAACATCATTAAATGATTGAGTGCAATGTGGCGACACCTTAGCATTCACCATGTCCCCACTTTTTTTCTGTCATCCAGATATGAACATGTGTGCACCATGTAAATGTGTCCTTCCGTTTGTTTACATGGCCATGTTCTACATGAGCAACATGTATGACACTACAAAATTGATTTTTTCACAAAATAAAATTATTAATGTTTTTAATGTTCCCTTTTCTTGGTGGTTGCAATTGCACTTATTCTTATTCAAGTCTGGCATTTTTTCTTCATTCATCAGTGTCACCCACACACATCATTAAAAACTCGTCAGTCAATGATTAACCATTATGATGTCCTGATGTGCAATGTCATAATGACATCCTTTCAATGATTGGAAGGGCAAAAAATTGTGAAAGTTAGTTTCATTGGTTGACATTCAAAAAAATATAATGGTGACATGTGGCATGATTGATGATTAATTCTTAAAATATATTAATTAATCAAATATGACTTAGAGAAAAAATATATCTGAAAATATGATGTCACCAAATTCATAAAAAATATTTTATCACTCAATCTATTTTAATTATTTCTTTTCAAGTATAAAGTAATTTATTTTTATGTATCGTTTATAAAAGTATATGCTTCTATGTTTCGAAACATGTGCATCTAGGTTAAAAGTATGGTCTCTTTATCAATTATCTTTCCATGTTCTATATGTGATTTTCACATGTTTCATTCCTCTTCTGGCTTGCCTGAACTTGTTTCGGTTTGTGGTTGTGATCAGTAATCCAGAGATGATTCATGCAGTAGAAGTAAAATGGAAATGTGGGGATCCTATAAAACAAATCAAAACGTAATGATGGAATCACCCTGAATGGAATCTAGTATGGAATTCTTTTGCTTCCTCTAATGAGTTCCCATAAGCCGCATAGGGTTTGACGGTCCCGGTCCAGTCCGTACTTTTAGTGAGGACTTAAACCTTACC
The DNA here is from genome assembly GCF_029677425.1 of Wolffia australiana. Lineage (NCBI taxonomy): Eukaryota > Viridiplantae > Streptophyta > Magnoliopsida > Alismatales > Araceae > Wolffia > Wolffia australiana. The sequence goes on from NC_135840.1 coordinate 3,148,473, forward strand.
TAAGGATCGGTCCTGTTTCAGTCCAGTCTCCGACGGTCCCAGTCCAGTCACGTTGACTAGTCAAAGTTGAAGACCAAAAAGTCAGTATAAAAAAATGGTATTGATTTCTCATCAAATGGAAAATTTATTGCAAAGTAACTTGTAAAGCGCATCTTGAAAAATGAAAAGAAAAATAAAATAAAAAGAGGAAAAGAAAAGAATATTGAAAGAATAATAATTGAACAATAAAAGAAGTTTTAAAGAAGAATAAGAAAGGAAGATGAAACGGAAGAAGGTAAAGAAATATAATGAGATATAAGAAAATCAAGAGAAAGAGGAAGAAGGAAGAAGGTAACGAAGAAGAAAAAGTGAAAGAAGACTATAGAAGGAGAAGACTCAGAGAGTGGAAGAGAGAGAAGCGAGCATGAGAGAGAGAGAACGGGAGACAGAGAGAAGAGAGTGCGCAAGAGAGAGAGAGAAGGGGGAGAGAGAGAGCGGGAGAGAGAAGTGAACGTGTGAGAGAGAGAGAACGGGAGACAGAGAGAAGAGAGTGCGCAAGAGAGAGAGAGAAGGGGGAGAGAGAGAGCGGGAGAGAGAAGTGAACGTGTGAGAGAGAGAGAACGGGAGAGAGAGAGGGAAAGTGTGTGAGAGAGAAGAACGGGAGGGAGAGAGAGAGAGAGAGAGAGAGAGAGAGAGAGAGAGAGAGAGAGAGAGAGAAGAGAGCGTGCAAGAGAGCGAGCACCGGAGAGAGAGAGCGTGCAAGAGAGTGAGAACGAGAGATAGAGAAGAGAGTGTGAGAGAGAGAATGGGAGAGAGAGAAAAGAGAGTGAGAGAGAGAACCAGGGAGAGAGAGCATGAGAGAGCACAAGTAAGAGAGAGAGAGAGAATGAGAGAGAAAAAGAATGAGAGCAAGAGAGAGCGTGTAAGAGAGAAAGCGAGAGAGGGAGGGAGAGAGAAAGGGAGGGAGCCAGAGGGAGAGAGGGGGACGTGATCGGTGAGAAGGGGGAGAACGACCAAGCAGAGGGGGAAGCGGGAAAAAATGTATTAATTTTTAAATAATTAGTTAATCCAGCCCCGGTCCGGTTTGACCATCAGACAGGATCCGACCTGATCAACCGGTCCACCCTAAAATGGTGGACCGGTGGTCCCCGGACCTAAATATCAAAGCCTAGACACGTGTATGCTCCTTGACAAGTTGCACCTCCTCATATTCAACTCCGTAAACACCGTCAACACTATAATATGACTTTTTATCGACGTTCTGATCAGACCAAAAGGGGAGGGCACTAGAGGAGAGAAATATGAAGGTCACACACAAAGAAATATTGGCATGTGCATGATTTGTTATGGGCTTCCTTCCTTTTATACTTGACTATATCTTTCATACAAAAAATGCATTTTAAGTATATCCGCAACATCCAATAAACCTTATGAGTGTGTCCTCCCTAGGCCCATGTACCAATATAAGCAGTATCTTCATAAGCCAATAACTATTTATTGGCTTGAAAATATTTAACCGTATAAAGCATGTATATTAATCCATCTTGGATCAATTTAACGTGATATAAAGGTTGAGTTGCTAACAGGTGAGGTGCCAAGCTTAACTACATGCTCTAAAAGCTACAAAGGGTTCATATGCCCTTTCGTAGAAACTTCCTACCGTTAGTTTCTATGTTTTCTCCATTTTTCCCATGTTTCTAATTAAAATATTCAAATAATAGAAGTTTTAAGAATCCATAATTATGGACTTCACAAATTTGTAGTAGATACTTCAAAACTTTAGCTTATTAGTTATTTCTAACGAGGTATTTCAATGCTAGTGAATATTTTGTATCCCTAATCTTATTGGTCACACATCATTATCCAATAATGGATCAATACAAATCATGTAATTTTGTAATATTAAAATTTTTTAGTACTTAAACTTTTTATAATGAACTGCATGATTTATACATGTTTTTCTAGAAAATTTGATAATGTTGTCAGAGTGCAGGGTTTCTACACTACCTACGTTACATTTCTAAGTTGCTTGTCGGATTATCAGATCACTGGGTTTTATTGATGCTGATTAAGTTTATTTTAAAAAATACATCATGTTTAAGTGTGGCTACAAGTAGAATTCATATATGATAAAAAACATATTATATAATTGATTGAAATACCTTCAGAGGTCACTTATTGCATCTATTGAATAAAGTTAAATGCCTTAAAGTTAGAACCTATCATTTTGGTTTACTGACTAAACATTCATCAGTATTAATTCAACACTATTTTGAGACATTCCAAAAAGATTCAACCCTTTTAAATAGTGTTTGATTCAATCATAATAATAATTAGTACTTGCTTTGTCATATTAAGATTTCATTTTAAATATTTTAAATTACATATCAATTTAAGATTTTATGTTGAGGAATAAATATAATTAATTTGGTTATAATTGTCAATCCATTTCATTGTAGAGAGGTATTATAATGTACTTTATACTTCAAACATCAAAGATGTTTTTTAAAAAAATTACACAAATATTATAAGTGATGTCAAATACTTTTTCTTGACCACTTTTAAAAGGCATGTAAACATCAATTCAAATGTAAGTGATGTGCAATCCATTTTATGCAAAAATTGGAATTTCTGCCGCCACATTTGATGAATGTCCATATATGGTCATCCTGCATTGGGCATGATTTGACCTGAGTGGCAGATGACTCTTAAACTGGCTTATGTGCACTTAAATTGGGATGTAAATATTATTTTATGGCTCAATGGTGATGGCGCGACGCAGCCCGAGGTTCCAAGATCGTCTTCGGAGACGTCAACCTCGTCAGCGACATCACCACCAGTTCGCGTCCAGCCCGCACGGCAAGCTAAAGCGACGGCGCACACACCCGGATTCAAATATACCGGGTAACGGGCCTCTTTATCGTATTTCCCTTCGTTGTTTCGTTCGGACTTCCTTCGTGTCTTTTCTTCTTTTCCGTCATTTTTTCTTCGTTTGCGCCTCTTTATCTCGCCGTACTCGCTGTAGTGAGGGGAAATCCAACCTATAAGGATTTCCCCTCCACCACCACAAAAAGAGGTAGACAATTTGACACAGCCTTAGCACAGGAACGTTGTAGGAACACGACTTGAGTCCACAAGCCTTGCTCTACTTGAAGTAGTTAAGTCCTGAATCCACAAAACTAGCTTCTCCAATCCTTGAGTCCACAAGGGGTTGTACTTGAATCCACAAGCACACAAGCACTCTCTAACAAAGAGAACACTCATAGGGAAGAAACAACAGTTTCAACAAGAAAATAGAGTTCAATAATGCTCATTCAGGGGTACATGGGGCCCTTATATAGGCCAGAAGAAGTGCAGGGTCGTCCATAATGACTGTACCCATGATAAGACAACTCAAAACATTGAGAAAAACAAATCTGACAAGCTAAAACAGAGGATAAGCAGCATGTCAGGCCTGAGCAGAGATATCCTGCAGATTCTAGGGCCTGTAGAAGTTGTTAGGAGATATTTGTGTGGCTCAAGAAGATCCTGATGTGACAAAACAGAAGATATGCAGATCTAACAAGTTAGAGCAGAGATCCTGGCAGAAAAAGAATCTGCAAAGGATTCTGTCAGAAGATCTTGTCAGACGAAATCCTGTCAGAGAGAATCCTATCAGAAGATCTTGTGAGGGAAAATCCTGTCAGAAGATCTTGTCATAGAAAATCCTGTTAGAGGATTTTGAGGGGCTCTAGATATATTTCTGCAGATTCTGTCAGTTCTAGAAGAGTCTCCTTCTTGGGCCTACAACTTGCTAATGGGCCTAAAAAAATGGGCTTATGGGCTACATCACAATTCCCTTCTTCTTCCTCAACCTTTTCTTTTTCTTCCCCTTTGGTTTTTTTTTCTTCCCTTTCTTTTATTTTCTTTTTGTGGGCTTAGGCCTGTTATGTTAAGGCCCATCCAAGCCCTCCCCTATAAAAGGGACAGGATGGCGCCCTAAAAACTTACCCTCATATTTTGTCTAAGTATTTTCTTCATAGAGAATTTTTGAGAAGAAAGGAGGGTCGCTGCGCATGATCGAGAAAGGAAGAAGAGGAAGAGGAAGGAGGAAGGAAGGAGGAAGAGAAGGAGGAGGAGAAAAGGCCGCCACTTTGCCAGCCCGCTCGCACGCCCATGCCGCTTGTGCGCGCGTGGTTCCACCAAGCCACTAGCCGTCGCTGCTCCCCTCTACCTGCGCGCAGACGCCGCCGCCCGCGTGCGACGCTGTAGCCCGTCTCGCGGCCGTTGTCCCACCCGACTGCGCACTGATACTGCAACCCGTGCGTGAGCCGCGGTCTCCCCCGCTATCGTCGCTCGTGCACCCGAGTGCTGACTCCCCGCCCGCGCGTGACGCCACGAGATCTCCAACTGCCGCCCGCCCAAGCGCGCCAACACCGCCCGTTCGCGCACTACATTGCAGGGCAGCCAAGCACGCTGTTTCCCGCTCTCTAGGGCACCAAGGACATTCCGCCCGCGCGTGCCCCCCTCATGCTCCGTAGTTGTGCCCTCCGCCAGTTGCTGTCACCAGTGCACCTCGCGCCCGTCGTCGCTGCTCCGCCTCGGCCCTGCGCGTTCGCACCTGCCAACGTCTACCTCGCTCTCCCCTCGCACTCGTGAGTCATCGGGCGTTCGCCCTGTTGACCCTGCCACCACCTGCAGTCGTCACCTATGCTGTCCCGGCGCCCGGCACACGCCAAACCATGTGTGGGACTCGGCGTACACCGCGCCCGTCTCACCACTCGGCTTGCAGTGCGCCCGTGTTCGCCGTGTAGTCGGCGGCCCCCCTGCAGTCATTGTCGACGCGTCAGCCCGGCCATCTCCAGTGCTCCGTGCCCGACGATGTCGCCATCATTGTGCATTCCAACGCATCTACTGCCTCACGCCGAGCCCGCTCTGCCGTACTCCAGCCTCCCGACACCCGCATTGTCATGCTAGGACGAACGCACGAAGCCAGGACAGCAGTCAACATGCCCTGACGAGGTACGCCCGCTCTGCCCCATCTTTTATTTCTTTCAATGCATAGTCTTTTTGCCTCCACCGTGCTCGGGTTAGACGTAGGTGAGTGGGACAGGACGAGTGAAGACAAGCGAAGTCTTGAGAGTCATACCTGTTTGGTACGAGTCGGGCTTGCCCGTCTCGTGCAAGCAACACCCGGCGGGGAATATCCCGTTCGGCGCCGTATCGTCCTCGACCCCCTCGGACGAGGCTCAAGAGGTCTAACCTCCCACCATCAGGCGACTCCGTCGACCTCTCAGGGGTTAGACTTCATTGTTCGTCGGCACTTGCACGTACCACAAGTAGATGCATTTCACATTCCATTGTAGTTCCTAAATGTTAGGATTCACTGTCGGACGACGCCCCCAGCTGTAGTCCGATACCGTCATCTACTTATCGGCACCGAGTCAACTCGCTCGGTGATGACCGGACGACGTCCCGACGAAGTCTTGCATCAAATGGCCTCTAATATAAAGTTTTCAATGTTTTGTATATTTTTGAGTGACACATTTGTGTTGGCAATTATCTGAAGAGGCGAAGAATCATGATTGAAAACCCAGGATGAATATATGATAAATGTAATCACAGAGACTAGTGCATTTGCTGGAATCTATACAAGGTGGGCGGTTTCTCCCAAGAAACACAAGGTAGAAAAGTAGTGCTAGAGTCTCTTGATATTATTCCATAATTTTAATTTTTATAAAAAATATATCCAAGATTCATTGAGATATATTGAGGCTACTAACATTCATACATTTTTCCTATGTTTTTTGAATTGTTCATACATTCAAATAGTGGGTCTTTATCTTTAATGTTTGATCCATTTCAGAGAATTTTCTAATCCCTTATAAGGACTGCGATTATTTTAAATCAACATCCCTAGTTTTGGAAGGTGAAAATGGCCTTCATAGATTGTACTGGTGCATCCTTATGCACTTAATGAATGAATAATGTTTATGATTTCCATATTATTTATATTCACAAAGTCTTGAACAACTCACATCTGCAAAATATATTGAGTTATATTCATATTTTCATGTTTACATACCAAATTGATAAAGTGTCATCTTTTTGTGCCAAATCCAAGTGATGAGATTGTTGGTTAGGTGCCTTGGTTAGTCTATGGAAAACATGTTTCCATGGATGTGGAAGCATGTCGATCGATTCACAATCGATCTTTAAAATCAAACATTGAATGTACCTTGTGGGGAACTTGTTCCACCTTTGATTTTGCCGTTCCGAGGTCATTCTGAAACCGTTCACACGTCCGACCTATAGAAGTATCCACGCGATCACTCGACACTTGGATCTCCACATCTTTTTGTTCAACTCTTCTTGAAAATCTTGAAGATCTCCTCACCATGAAGACACTCTTCCTTGGATGAGCGGAGAAGAGAGTGGAGAAGGAGAGAAGCTCTCAAATTAGGCTTACATGGCTACTTCAAATGAGACCCCTTTCCCTCTTTATATTTCACATAAGGTTTTTCTCAAAAACCCTACAAGGTAAACTATATCCACCAATGCCCTTATGACATTGTACATGTGACCCTCTAGGCCCATGTATCATTCTAGTTAATAGCTTTAGTGGCCCAATAACATTTATTGGTCAACCTTATTAATTAACTATATCAACATATAGTTTAATTAAATATGAATCGATTTAACCCAATCGATAGGTTAAGTTTCCAGCCCATGGGATGCCAAGCTACACCTCGTGCTCTATAAGATACCGAGTAGTCTCAAACTCTTTCGTGGAGCCTTTACCGTCATCAGTTATCGTATATGTATTATCCATCATCCACGTAAAACTCTCAAACGACTTAGGGTATGGTTTATCGTCAAAACCTAATCCGTCATTCGATAAGTACTGATGCGTAGCAGGGATCATTGGAGAATGCCTTCTGCATAGTCTTCCTTGCGTCTATCTCCTCTTAAACCGAGGGTGGATGATCCTATCTTGACCACTCAATCATCTCTGTGAGCTTATTACTACATCCAAGCTATGACATATTTGAATCCCATAATTAGATGCTCAAAAGTCATAGTCAAAATGTAGTCGTCCATTCACGAGATGTCCTTGGCGTCTCTAGTCAGTGGATCATTTATACAACCGTGACATGAATCAAACTGATTGACGTTTAGGTATAATACCATTCAGGGATTCGTACAGATCAATTCAATGAACTCATTCTCCAAAGAGCACCCACTATCTGTCCTTAGTGTCGCCACACTAATAGATATACTAATTGTATAAGTTGGATTAGCTACTGCTATTCTATCCAGATAATTCAATGTCCATCTCGACTATCCATCGAATAGGAATATTTAAAATACATGTTTAAAGACTAATGATCACTGTATTATGATCTCATCTGATGCAACACGTACGGTCGGGATCGACGGCGTGCGTTGCAACACACGGTGTGAATACGGACAACGAGTATAATTCAACGTTAATAATATGATGCCACGTTAGTAGAAAACAACGAGAAGCACAAGGGAGCAATCGATGGACGCCGATGATGCGGGTATCCTCGGTCTAACTAGCTACTCCCGGGAGCGAGGGTGAACAGGATAATCAAGGCTAGTACTCTACCCAAACCCCGGGAAACAGGCGACTTGTTGGACGAGACTCGGCGGCGGAGCACACGAGGTTATATTGCAAGAAACAATAATACTCGATAGGGAAGGGTGTAGCGTGGTGACCTGCGGATTAATGGAAATATATATGGCCGGAAAGCCAATCACACATTCCACATCTCGTTCCATATTCATTAATAGAACATATTCATTATAGTGCACGTGTGATGCGTATAATGAAGTCCATGAATACATGATCGGACCTAGTGAATTATGATGAGATCGTAATGCGGAGATCACTTGTCTTTAAGCATGTGTTCTAAACATTCCTATTTGAAGGATACACGAGAAGGACATCGAAGTATCCGGATAGAATAGCACTATCTAGCCTCACTCATATGATGAGTATGGCCGGTCCCGTAGCCGTTAGTGTGGTGACACTAAGGATAGATAGTGGGTGCTCTTTAGTGGAAAGAGTTCACTGAATTGATCCGTACGAATCCCTGAATGGCATTATACCGAACTGTCAATCAGGTTGATTCATGTCACGGTTGTGTAAGTGGTCCTTAGACCTGAGACACCAAAGATGTCTTGTGGACGGACGGTTGTACTTTGGCTATGGCTAACGAGTCTCTAGTCATGGGATTCTAAACGGTCTTAGTTCGGGTGCATCAAGAAGTACACGAAGGTGATTGAGTGGTCAACATGGGATCGTCCACCCTCGGTATAAGAGGTGAAAGCTCAAGGAAGATGATGCAACGAAGTCCTTGGCCAAGGTAGTGAAATATCGGAGAAGAGTTCTCTGATGATTTCTGAATGCATCAGTGCTAACTCGGATGACCGATTAGGGTTTGATAGTTGACCATACCCTAAGTCGTCCAAGGAGCGTCAAGTGGATGAGGGATTATACATACACGGTAACTGATGATGAACATGTTCGACGAGTGAGTCGATACACACTCCTTTGTATCTTCTAGGACACGAGGTGTAGCTTGGCATCCCACGTGTTGGAGTCTCGACCTATCGATTGGGTTAAATCGATCCGACGTTAATTAATCTATAGGATGATATAGTTAATTAATTTGGAAGGCCAATAAAAGTTATTGGGCCGTTGGAGTCGTTAACTAGACTGATACATGGGCCTAGAGGGTCACACGCAAATGGTCTTTTGGACGTTGGAAGATATACTTAAGTTTTGGGGGTTTTTATGAAAAATACCCACTTAGTATAAATAGGGGAAGGCCCTGAACAAAATTCACCCAGGCCAGAATTGTTTAGGGGCCTTTACCCTTCTTCTCCACTCTCCCCACACCCCCTCTCCATCCCTGATGTGATCCGGACGACGTAACGACGCCGACGGAGAAACAACGGGGCTCGTCAACGAGAAGGAGGAGATCCAACGCACCGAGGACCGTGTGGATACGTCTAGAGGCTGCACACTTGAGCAGCTCGACTCGTCTCGCTCCGAGATCGAAGAAATCATGAAAGAGATTCGTGCAAGGTATGTCGTTTCAATGTTTTTTTTGTTGATGCCGTTTCAATTCGCAAAGAGTCTTCCGCTGCGCATCGTTTTGTTCTGTTCATCCATCTCAAGGCCTATAGAACCCAACACGGACGTGGTCCGGTAGTCGCGGTGGATCGAAGCCGAATCCAAGCTGGCGGGGGCGGCCGATTTCCGGGCGGCGGGGACGAGTGAGGGTAGTTGATCGGGGGCGCTCGAACAGAGGGAATCGGCCCGTCGGTGACTCTCGGTTCGGCACGGCAGGCCGGGGCAGGTGTCTTGAGCGGAGAGAGAGAGAGATTGCCCCAGGGGAGGACCACGGCAGGGCAGCTGGCGCGCCGAGCGGGGCGCGGTCGGCGCCGCGTGATCAATGGCACCATCGGGCGGGCAACCCCAGTGGCCGGCTGCTGCAGGCAGGGCTGCCTAAGGAGCTCCAGGGTGGCGAGGTGGGCTGTCCCACGTCGAGGCAGAAGCAACGATGACCAGGGGGCGACGAAGGGACAGTTCTGCGACCTCGGGTCGGGGCGAGAGCCACGACCTGTGAGAGGGACAGCGGCGGACGAGTCCCTACCTTGAGGTAAGGCAGAGAGCAGCACGACGGAGGCAGTGGCCAGTGGCACGGCGGCAGTGGTGGTGTACAGAAAGCAGCACGTCGCGAAGGCAGCGCCCGGCCGGGCGGCGACGGCGGCGACTCATCGGAGCGACCTAGGCCGCGCACGGCGAGAAGGATGGAAATGCCCCTTTCTGAAGAGGGTATTTACTAGAAGTCGCCCCTTCTTAAATCCAGGTCGACTTAGTCCGGTTGACCGAGTTGTGACTCGGTCGCGACGCGGATGGACCAGGTCGAACCGGGCTACGAGTTGAGTCGCTCGTGACTCGGCGTCCTTCCTCCTCGGCGACGAAGACCGATGGAGGCGCTCTGGCGGCCCTGGTTTCTTCAGGCGGTGGGCGGCGCTCAGGCGGCCTGTCGGCTGCGGTCCAAGAGCGAGAGGCCGGCGGACACAGCAACGGACGAAACCACGTCTCTCCCTAGAGGGGCGGCAAGAGAGCTGCGGTAGTGTCGAAGCGGGGGCGTGACCCAGCGGCGACGGCTCGTTCTGCAGAGCGATGGTGACGGCTAGCGGCGACGGAGAGGCGGCAACAACTCCCCCTCCTTTTCACTCTAGAAGCCCAGCCACCTCTAGGAGGGGTCCTCTCTCCTTGCGACCTGTTAGAAAAACTCAATGCATTCTTCCCAAGAACGAGCGTCAAAACAACAAATTCATTCTCTTTAACAAATCAACAACAACTTCTAATCGGTAGTCTCTTCTCCTTATATAGGGGAGAGAAAGGGGAGGGTTACCCTAAGGGTAACCCCTGTAATTGTAGGGGAAGGTGTGGCCCAAAAAGGCCAATCCCCCCCCTAGTGGACCCCCAGAACAGGTCCGAGAAATACCAGGAGGGGCCCAAAACGACGGGGGCCCTCCCAAAACACGCACACGCACACAAGTCTAGGGGAAATTAAAAATGCATAAAAGAAAGAACTCGCCGGGAGGACTGCATCATGCTGTATACTTGAATGCAGGGTCCTTTTCATCGGCTCGGGCTTCACGGCGTGGTCGTTGGCGTGCTACCGCGGGTTGAACTCATGCTTCGGCCCGCAGATGGTCCCCCATCATCATCACAATTCACTAAGTCATTGAACGTATTTGTTGTCCTCATTATAAACATTACAAAGAATAATAATAAACACAAATATTTTATTCAATGAACTTATATAGACATGGTAGTGTCATTGGCTTAATGACCACATAATATCCATCAATCTCCCACTTGGACTAAAGCCAATCACCCTTGTTCAACAATCCCATTGTTTGAAAATGATACTCAAAGACTTTATGAGCTAGTGACTTAGTTCGTGGGTCTGCTATGGTGTCGATTGATGGAACCCTTTCCATCACAATTGCTCCTCGTGCAATGATCTCCCTAATCAAGTGAAATCGCCTTAGAATGTGTTTTGATTTCTGATGAGACCATTGCTCTTTCGCTTCTGCTATTGCACCATTGTTGTCGCACATCAACGGAATAGGCTCCGAGATTGAAGGAACAACGCCGAGTTCTATGATGAATTTCTTCAACCAAACTGCTTCCTTGGCAACCTCGGCTGTTACTATGTATTCAACGTCCTTTGTTGAGTCTACGGTAGTACTCTGCTTGGAACTCTTCTAAGATATCACGCCTCGGTTCAATGTGAACAAGAACTCAGATGTAGATCTACCGTCCTCTAGATCTGACTAGAAACTTGAGTTAGTGTAACCCTAGAGCTTCAGTTCCACCTCCATAAATTAGAATTAATCCTTTGTCCTTATCAAGTAGTTAAGGATGCATTTCACTACTACCTAGGGTTCCTCTCGTGGGTCTGCCTAAAATCTACTCTTAACATTTAGAGCAAAGTCAACATCAGGCCTTGTACACAACATCACATACATGATGGATCCAATAGCCGAAGCATATGGAACTTTAGACATTGTCACTCTATCTTAAAGAGTCTTAGGTGAATTCTCCTTAGATATTTGAACTCCATGTCTCATCGGTATGAGACCTCTCTTAGAGTTGTCAATGTCAAACCTTTTGACAATGGTGTCTATATACAAAGATTGGGACAATCCTAGCAACCTCCTTGATCTATCTCTATAGGTACATATTCCTAATATGTAGGTTTCCTCTTCCAAATCTTTCATGGAGAGGTTATTGGATAACCATGCCTTTACTGACGACAACATTCCTACATCATTCCCAATGAATATAATATCATCCACATATAAAATCATGAATGTGATTGCGCTCCCACTGATTTTCTTCTATACACATGTTTCATCTTCATTGTTAATGAAGTCATAAGATCTGATAGCCTCATCAAATCTGAGATTTCAGTTCCTCAAAGCTTGCTTTAATCCATAAATGGATCTTTGCAACTCGCACACCTTATCTGGAAATTCTTTGGATTCATAACCCTCGAGTTGTATCATATACACCTCTTCCTCAAGGTTTCCATTGGGGAAACCGATCTTGACATACATTTGCCAAACCTAATAGTCGTAGTATGCATCTATGGAGAGAATCATTCTGATTGACTTTATCGTGACATCTGGCAAAAATGTTTCGTCATAGTCAACTCCTCCCCTTTGACAATAACCTTTTGCAACAAGTCTTGCCTTGTATGTGTCAACTTGTCCATCTGCACCTATCTTTTTCTTAAAGATCCACTTACACATGATATATTAGACATATTGCTTCTCGCCATCTCTGAGAGTTAGAATCTCAAACTGCCTCGTCGTATGTCAGAGGATCATTATCATTAAGATGTAGTGTCTTGACTCCACCTAAAGCAATATGTCTGATATATAAATCAGGTTGTCACACTACTCTTCCTCACTTACGTGGCTCTAGTGTATTTTCTTGAACATGTTCATGAACTGAGCGCTCATCTAATGAGGTATTATCTGTGTCTTGATTTGGAATTTCTTCCAAAATACTTTACTCCCAAATTTTCTCTTAGAAGATATTCATCCTCTAGGAAACAAAAATGGTTTGTTCTCGGGGCCAGTAAAAGTAGTATCCATGTGTCTCTTTTAGATATCCCACAAATCTACACAGCTCAGTTCTGGGTTCCAGCTTTCTTAGGTCATGCCCTCTTCACGTGGGCAGGACATCCCCATACTCTAGCATACATAAAATTTGGTCTTATCCCTCTCCCTATCTTATATGGGGTGGAAGTTACCGACTTGCTAGGTAACATTTTCAGTTACAAGTGCTATTTTTTCAAATGCATATCCCCAGAGGAACACTGGTAGTTTCAAGAAGCTCATCATAGATCTTACCATGTCTAACAAGGTTCAATTTCTTCTTTGTGACGCCCTATTCTTTTGTGGTGTATATGGAGGAGTCAGTTGAGTCAGGATACCATTATCTTTCATGTATTGGGTGAACTCTATGCTCAAGTATTCTCCACCTCGATCTGATTGAAGTATTTTAATACTCTTTCTGGATTGTTTTTCTAGTTCATTCTTAAATTTCTTGAATTTCTCAAGAGCTTCGGATTAATACTTCATCAAGTATACCCATTCATATCTAGAGAAATCATCGGTGAATGTAATGAAGTAAGAACAACCACCTCTATCATGCACATGCATTGGATCACATATATAAGAATGTACGAGTTCCAAGATGCCCTTGGCACGCTCCCCCTTCCTCGAGAATGGTGATTTGGGTAACTTACCCATAATGCAAGATGCACAGGTTGCGTATGATTCAAAATCAAACGAACCTAAGTATGCATCCTTATGCAACTTTAGTAATCTTCCATTTCCAACATGCCAAAGCCAACAGTGCCATAAATAGGCTGTGTTCACTGATTGTTTACTCTTCTTAAGAGAAACATCTATTTGGAGATTATACGAAGAAATCCATCAAGTACAACCCATTGACCAATGGTGCTGATGCAACCAATTTATTATGAAAATAAATGGAACAACATTTGTTCATAATAGTCACGGTGTACCCGAGTCTATCCAAACATGAAATAAATACGATTTTCTTGATGGATATTATGTTGTCGTCAAGCCAATCACACTAATATGTTTATTTAAGTTAATTGAATAAAATACTTATGTTCATTATAATTCCGTGTGATGTTTATAATGACGTCCATGAATACGTGCAATGACTTAGTGAATTATGATGAGATCATAATACAGTGATCACTGGTCTTTAAACATGTATTTTAAATATTCCTATTCGATGGATAGTCGAGATGGACATTGAATTATCTGGATAGAATAGCAGTAGCTAATCCAACTTATACGATAAGTATAGCTGATCCTGTGGCTATTAGTGTGGCGACACTAAGGACAGATAGTGGGTGCTCTTTGGTGAAAGAGTTCACTGAATTGATCTGTATGAATCCCTGAATGGTATTATACATAAACGTCCATCAGGTTGATTCAAGTCACGGTTGTATAAGTGATCTATCGACCTGAGACACCAAGGACATCTCGTGAGTAGACAACTATATTTTGATTGTGACTTACAAGCCTCTAATCATGGGATTCAAATAAGTTATAGATTGGATGTAGTAAGAAGTTTACGGAGATGATTGAGTATCACGATGGGATCATCTGCCCTCGGTATAAGAGGAGATTGACTCGAGGAACACAATGCAGAAAAATCCCTTACCAGGGTAGTGAGGATATTAGAGAAGACGTTCTCCAATGATCCTTGTTACGCATTAGTACTAATCGAATGACGGATTAGGGTTTGACGATAAACCATACCTTAAGTCATTTGAGAGTCTTGCCCGGATGATGGATTATACATATACGGTAACCGATGACGATAAAGGTTCCATGAGAGAGTTTAAGACTACTCGGTATCTTCTAGAGCACGAGGTGTAGCTTGGCCCCCCACAAGCTGGAAACTTAACATATCGATTGGGTTAAATCGATCTTTATTTAATTAATCTATATGTTGATATAGTTAATTAATAAGGTTAGTCAATAAATATTATTGTGCTATTAAAATTATTAAGTAGAACGATACATGGGCCTAGAGGGTCACACGCACAAGGTCATAAGGGCATTGGTGGATATATCTTACTTCAGAGGGTTTTTGAGAAAAATCTTAAGTGAAATATAAAGAGGGAAAGGGGTTTCATTTGAAGTAGCCATGTAAGCCTAATTTGAGAGCCTCTCCCCTTCTCCAATCTCTTTTCCACTCATCCAAGGAAGAGTGTCTTCATGGTGAGGAGATCTTCTAGATTTTAAATAAGAGCTGAAGAAGAAGAAGCATCCAAGCGCCGAGTGATCGCGTGGATACTTCTAGAGGCCAGACGCGTGAACGGCTTCAGAACAATCTTGGAGCAGCAAAGTCAAGGGTGGAACGAGTTCCCCAAAAGGTACACTCAGTATGTTGATTTTAAAGATCGATTGTGAATCGATCGACCACGCTTCCGCATCCATGGAAATGTGATTTCCTTGGACGAACCAAAGCATCGAACCCAACAGTTCTTTATTATGCTATGAACATAATAGCAGTCTTCTAAAGACAATAAATCTCCAAATGGAGGCTTGAGGTTAACTGTCCCCACAGTGATAGCAACAACTCTTGTTCCATTCCCCACTCTCAGCTCCACCTCACCTTTGCTCAGCTTTCTTCTACTTATCTGCATCTGCAAGTCATTGTAGATATGAGAGGCACATCTAGTATCTAATACCCAAGATGATGAATCTCTACAAGACAAGTAAGTATCTATCACTTGGATACATGAAGCATCGCCGTGCTTTTTTTGAGCTATCTCATTGAGGTACTTCTTGCAGTTCCTCTTCTAGTGGTCGTTTGTTCTGCAATGGAAGCAAGTGCCTTTCTTGCCATTGTCCTTCTTTGCTGGTGGTGCTTCCACCTGATTCTTCCCTTTGTCTAGCCTTGAGGCAGACATCACCTTTCTCTTCTTATTGGTCCTAGCAACAAAGAGAACTTGGGGCTTGTCCTTTTGAAGGTTACCCTCGATAGTAGTAAGCATGTTAAGCAGCTTCAAAAGAGTCGTCTGAATTTAGTTCATGTTAAAGTTAAAAATGAACTAGGAGAATGAATAAGGTAAGGATTCAATAACGAGGAGTTCAACTCCCATCACTACCAATCTTTCTATCCACTCAATCATCTTTAGTACATGACTTTATACCAAAGACGATTTGGTCATGCGAGCCCTTAATAGGCTTTATGATATCTCATATCTCTGAGTCCTACTCTGTTCGGCAAAGAACTCCATCGAATGGAGTAGCATTGGCCTTGGCTCACTATCTTCATGTTGCCTCTGAAATTCATTTCCCATATAAGCTAGCATGCAGCATTTGACCGTAGTGGAGTCATCTTTCCATTTTTGATACTCCATAATATCCACTTCAGTTGCATCTGATGCAAGCTCTCCCAGGCCATCACTCTCAAGGACGTAGGCTATGTGCTCAGACTTAAGGAAGATCTTTAAGTTCCTGAGCCAATCAGTAAAGTTTGGTCCAGTCAAACGGTCGATATCCATTATGCCACGTATTGGGTTGCTTGACGACATCTTTGCATGCATGAGATATATCTAATGAATTACTAGGTCAAGTAGATTCTAAGTTCATCGAATATATATAGCTCCCACTAAGAGTCATCATTCCATACAACCCTCGTGTACGAAAGCGGAGAAACCGGCTATCTCTTAGTGGGGATCAGAATTTCAACATGTGTAATACGACATGGAGTATACCCCCACCAATCATAATACACATTATTGAACACCCATCTCATGGGACTTGCAACTCTTTGCAATATTCAATCATATTTTGGTACCCAACACTCATGCAGCTTGGAGTATACCCCCGCCAACAACTGATTTTGGTCTGAGCAATACCATCGTTACTTGTCGAAGATAGATTTGCGTGTAATCTTGAAATATATCCGCACCAAACTACATAGTTCCTCTATCTCAACCTCGTGCCACACTCTAGCTCTTAGTTCCTCCTCCTGAAGAAGTAGGCCTGGAATTGACTCCACCAACCTAGCTTAATGGGACTTGGATCCTAAGACTATAACAAAGTAGGACCACGCTTAAGTTCGTCACTTTTGCGTTTTGGTTGTATACTGATGTGCCACTTGGAATGTTAATATACCATAACTAATCAATCCCACGAAACCATTCACTATGCATAAAATTGTGAATGCAATTAATAGCCCTTTTTGAAAGAATCCATAGATTTAACTGATACAAGATTTCCCAGCAGCCTAGTGGGAGTGACCATGAAACAGAACCACTATGAGGATGGTGGTTTATCGACTAAATTGAAGTCATAATTTGATTTTGATTATGAAATATTTGAGTTGAATTTTCTGGAAATAGTTTATTACTAGAATAAAGAATCTATGATTTTGAAGTAATATATCACTCAAAAATCTCAAAAAGTTGAAAAAAATAATGCCAGAGGGTTGTTTTGTTTATCTGGTAAGGATGACAATTTTCATTATAGATGTCTTTAGACATTTAGTAATACAGATACAAGACAATCTTAGCCAATTCCATGCAATTTTGAGATTTGCTGATCTCAATGATGAAACAACTAGAAAATTCATCATAACTGATAAGTCTTCAAAGCATTGAACTCCTCAAGATTAATATTGTTGTCACAAAAATAAAGAAAAAATCTTAAAAATCAAGACATGAAACCTAAAATGAAAATTTTAAGATAATTAAGAAGTATAATGCCGTGGCTCATTATTCCCAAAGTTAGAGGGACACCAAAAAATATCATAAAATTATAAACTTAAATAAACTAATTACAATTTAAGATACTCTAGAAAAACCATATAGTAGCTCATTTTCCCCGAAATAATAAAAATAAAAAAGAAATCCACATTATAGAAGTCTGCCTCGCGATGCACGCATTAAAATACGCTAGACTTAACACTTAAAAATAAGTATTTAACATTAAAAATACTATTTGTTACGCACGGGGGCAGGTGAAAATAATACGTACGAGACGCCCATGTAATCCGTTACGGATTAGAAGTTATTTCATTTCTATCGTGTTCGGAGGGGGGGGTTTAGAGCAGAGAGGGTTTAAGGAGGAGAAATGGTGTGGGAGGGGTTAGAGAGAGAAGGATGGCACGGCGATGAAGACGATCATGAAGACGTGGCGAGTGATGATGGAAGCTCCGCTTTCCGATTTGATTTCTCTGTTTTTCATGGACTGAAGGTGTTTCTTTTTCTCTAATTTTGTTGGTTTTTTGTGGGAAAGATCCGGTTTCCGATTTTGTTTCTGTTTTTCATCAGCTCAAGTAGCTGTTTTTTTCTATATTTTTATCATTTTTATGTGGAAAATAGGCAATTCGCTTTCCGAGTTTGTTTCTGTTTTTCATCAGCTCAAGGAGCTGTTTTTTCTATTTTTTATCATTTTTATGTGGAAAATAGGCAATTTGCTTTCCGATTAGATTTCTCGGGTTTTCATGGACTCAAGGTGCTTTGTTTCTCTAATCTTGTTGTTTTTTTATGGGAAAGATCCGGTTTCCGATTTTGTTTCTCTGTTTTTCATCAGCTCAAGCTGATTGTTTTTTTCTTATTTTTTCAAATTTTATGTGAAAAATTCGGATTCCGATTTTTTTCTCTGTTTTGCATCAGCTCAAGTAGCTGTTTTTTCTATGTGTTTATCATTTTTATGTGGAAAATAGGCAATTCGCTTTCCGATTTGATTTCCCTGTTTTTCGTCTGTGCAAGATGCTTTTTTTTCCTCAATTTTTTTACAATTTTTATTTGAGAAATCCGCTTTCCGATATTATTTCTCTATCTTTCATCAGTTCAAATTTCTACTTTTTCTCACAAATTTTTATCATTTTTCTCTGAAAAATAGGTGATTCGCTTTCCGAATTGATTTTTCTGTTTATCATCAGCTCAAGTTCTTACTTTTTCTCTCTCTATTTTTATCATTTTCATGTAACCAGAAGGTAGTTCGCTTTCCGATTTGAATTCTCTGTTTTTCATCGGCTCAGGATGCTACTTTTTCTCTACTTTGTCAATTTTCTGTATTTTTTGAGTCCTGTTATTGTAACGAAGAAGCAAGGTTGCCGTTTCGCGAATTGATTTCTCTATTTTTCATCAGCTCAAGGATCTTCATTTTCACTATCGTTATCAGTTTAAATGGGTTTGGGTTATCGCCTTTAATCTTTTAAAAAAATCAACTTTAATGAGGAAAATACATAATCCGTTTTGCAATTTGATATCTGTTTTTCATCTGTGCAAGGTACTACTTTTTCTTATTTGTATCTGCGTTTACGGGAAAATTTGACCAGGAAGTTGTGCCTTCTTGTTTTTCGGTGTCCCAATGGAGTTCATATTTATCATAACTAAACTTGATTTTTTTAAAACCTTGTATTGGTTGGTAATACCTTCTCAACTTTTTGAGTCATTACATTGTTACGTTTTTTAGTTTGTCCGTTTGTCAAGGTCTGTCTGACGGGAAAATCTTGAAATGAACTATAAATGAAGAAGCTGCGAAGGCGAAACAATTCATGGATTCTATGAAGCAACATTATTTAGAATATTCGAATAGACCTATCTTGGGTCCTAACCTTATAGGATTCTGATTCCTTTCAATCAGAGC
Organism: Wolffia australiana; assembly: GCF_029677425.1. Taxonomy (NCBI): domain Eukaryota; kingdom Viridiplantae; phylum Streptophyta; class Magnoliopsida; order Alismatales; family Araceae; genus Wolffia; species Wolffia australiana. The sequence continues at coordinate 3,167,715 of NC_135840.1, forward strand.
CCAGCCCTATTGAAATTATCTCCATGTCTTTTACGAGGGCCTTGAAGTTTACAGAATATCATAAAGAATTATGAAACCGAAGGATGTTTCTAAACTGCTCTATTTCAGGTCAATTGCGATTGAAAATTTTGACCGAGAAAAAATACGGACTAATGCATACATTTGGATATGTTGGATTGGAATGAACGTTGACCGATAAGTTTCTAATATTTTCCATTTGTTCATTCTTATAGCTTCATGCTTGTTTGAAAATCAAACTGGATAATTCGATGCCCAGATAGTGTAATATTTATCAATTCAGGCATTATGCCGAATAATTGCTATCACTTCTTCTTTTTTTGCTATATTTAAACCCATTAATTGCATGTTTGTCAGCTTCTTGCTCTTAAACATTCTAAATGCTGTGCCAATTACATTGGTATCATGACATTCTATTTTCCTTTTTAGGATTACTACAGCATACTGGAGGTTGATTATGATGCTCCAGACGATGTCATCAGATCAAACTATATTCGTTTGGCTCTGGTTCATTAACCCCTCACTACCTGTTTTGATCAACTTTCATATTTTTTTCGGGTGAAAATTTTACTGGATTTAAATTTATTTTTTGAGCAGAAGTGGCATCCTGATAAACGGAAAGGTGATGATGCGGCTACCTCCAGATTTCAAGAGATTAATGACGCATACAGTGGTAAGCTGTTAGTTTCTGGCATAACTATCATTGCGTCATGGGTTCATATAGCAATATATTGTTATGATATTTTAGTGATTCAGTTCAATTAAACTCAGCCTTTGTTTATTTTACATAATTTAAGGTTATTCACAAATACACCTGGATAGGTTCTCGATTTTAAAACATGACTGATAATATCAATTTAAACCAAAAAATAGGCTCCAGATCTGAATGAATATTTAATTATATCCCAAAATTTTGGTTCCTTCACTACTCAACTTGGATTGGTTATCTATTTTACGACATGACTGATAAAATAAATTTATTTCGTTTCATTTTTCTGTTCGGAATCGTGTGAATAAGGTTTGAATTCCATTTATTTCCTTTGATGGGAATCTTAAAATTTAATTATATCCCAAAGTGTTAGGTTCTTTTACTAGTTTACTTGGATAGGTTTTCTATTTTATGACATGACGGATAAAATAAATTAAAACCAACAAATAAAAGTAGGCTCGAGAATTGAGTCAATTCCATTTTTCGTTTCCCTTTTTTTTCCGTCCACGGTTGTTTTAAATTTAAATTAAATCTCATATTTTTCTCTGGCAGTCCTTAGCAATCCTGCCAAAAGGCAAGAATATGACAAGATTGGAATATTCTTCATCCAAGATCATGCCGTGAATGTGAGATTTCTTTATCTAGCTATCATGTTACATTTCAAATTATCTAAGATTTCGTTAAATAAAATCTAATACAAACAAAAAAATTACTATTGCGTTTCAGGATTATCTGAATCGGCACAAGAGCTTGATTTTGACATGCAACGGGCTGGGCATTAGATATTCCCTATGGTAAGAAAATAATAATCTTCCCACTGTTCTAGGGATGTTTTTACCTCTTGTTTTTCGTTAATTTTTTTTCTTATGACAGTGTAACAAAATAATAATTTTTTAAAGGGATTAGTCATATCGACTTGAGCAATTGTCATTTGAAAGAAAAATAACATTATTTTCTTTTGAAAAAAAAGAGAAAAAAAAAATACGGTACATTTATGTTTAGCTTAGCAAATTCAAAGCAATTCGATCTCGAAGGTAAACAAGATTACTGCAAATGGAGTACTTCAATCTCGAAGATTAACGGAGAATTGGGCATTATCCCCCACGCAGGAAATCCACCAGCACCATAAGCATAGTCAGGTGTGCACTGAAAATTTCAATGATTAATATTAACTAACTTTATAGAGTAGATTATAACATAAATTATGGATGAAAACGGAAGTTTTCATGCGTTGACAAAAATCAAAAACCATCCAAACTCTATCTGAACTTAAAAAAACATTAGATTGTAACTCTCGCAGATCAGCAATATGATCCTCGATGTAGGCTTTTTTCGGGACGAGGTCGATCGGAGGAGGCAAGGATCGACTGGGGACGAGCCGCCTGAAGGCGCCGTGAGGTACGAATGATCAAAATGCCCCATTTGGGCTAACATGACTAAACTAACCCTAGATAGGACCGGGATCTTATCAATCAGAAGCTATGGCAGTGAAAAGATAAACATCAACTGCAGTGAATGTAATTTTGGGTAAAAAAAGATAAACTTGGAAGTAATGGATGATAAATAATTCGAATAATACGAGGGGCAATTTTTGAATTTTTATTTTTTCTGAGCAGACGTTTATAACTTTTTTATTTTTTCAAAAAAAATGCAACTAAGAATAACAAAAAAAAAAAGGAAAGCCCTCGAACCAGAAGCTTTTGAACTGAAGACAAATCACCACCGATTGCAATGATCATAATATTTTCAAAATTGGTAATGCACAGAATATGATTCCCAGCCTCTTTTAGGGGTGTTTCAGTCATTTCAGCCCGCTGCGGAATTTTGGTCCTATATTTTGGGCATAGTTTCCATTTTAATTTTTTTTTTTTGAAGAAAAAATTCTAAGATGATTGCGGAGATATGAAATCTCGAAATTACAATCCTACTTCTGAAAATCATGATCCAAATCATACCTGAAGACGCGCAACCTCTCCAACTTGCATATTCATCACGCCCTCATCCCATCCTATTCAAAGGAAAATAAGGAACACAATTTATAAAGAAAATATAAGCAAAACCGTTGAATCACCAAGTATCTCACATTGTTAGAATTTGGTTTTTCTTATACTTTCCTAATCTTAAGATTTCTATTCCTTTATAAGAGCAGGCTTCACTCTTTTCTTCAAATAATTAATAAAAAATAAGGGTAGGGAATAACTAGAGGGATCTTCGCATTCTTTCTTTGCAATATTTTAAACAGAGAATTTACAGAAATTTTACTGAGATTTACGAGAGGGGATAGTTTGAAAAATGAGATTTCACCTTTAATAACGGATCCCAGTCCAATCCTGAAAGAAAACGGCGCCTGGCCTGGATCCTTTGTACTGTGCATGTAAAGAAGAAAACATGTTAAATTTTTTTAAAGATCAAATTATATAAATAAACTTTATTTGGGCAAAGACGAGAGATTATTGCTAAATACCTCCAGAACTTCTGAGAAAGATCTCCATTTTTACCTAAAGAGTGAAAATTCGTCAGCGTTACTTATATCTTGACCTTTTAAAATATCACAAAGCAGATTTTTTTTCTTGTAAATTAGACAGTAGGATACGACGTTACTTCCGAAAGTAAAGACATCGAAATTGAAGAAAACAGAGAAAAAGGAAAAAAAAGGTGTTGCCTTACGAACTCAAAGGGGGAATAAAGCTTAGCAGTATTTTTTTCCTCCCAATCTAAAATTATCCACGTAATTTTAAATCTTCTTCACCACACATAATCCTCGCCCAAATTCCCCACCAAATTCGGAAGGCTCACGTCGAATAAATGAAGCAAAAAAAAAGATTATCAATCACACTCAAATAAAATTTCTGACTCCAATGCAAAAAACCTCAAACTTCTTCGAAATTAAAGCAAACGACACCATCTAAACAAAAATACTTCAGGTAAAGGAGGTATGAAGCTTAGCAGTATTTTGTCCTCCCAATCTAAAATAATCTACGCAATTTTAAATCTTCTTCTCCAAACACAATACCCCCATGATTATTCATTCTTTCAGTAACATAGATCATGCTCCAAATCCCCCAACAAATTCGGAAGGCGGAAACCCAACAAATGATTAAAAAAAAAAAGATTATCGATCACACCCAAATAAAAATTCCGAAACAATCCAAAACCCATCAATTTTCTTGTAAATTAAAGCAAACCCACCAAGGGAATTTCTTCAATTCAGAAAAACACTGGATAAAACTCAGGAACAAGGTTCGTTCTTACCAAATCCGGTGCAGTGAACGGTGACATTCTGGCCCTTGACAGGCCTGGGACCTGCCCCCTGCCTGAGGATCTGCTTCTCCACCCCCATCCTCACCGCCGTCGCCGCCGTCTTCTTCTCCTCCTGCTCTGCTTAGGCGCACTGCCCTGTAATCTGTTCTTGATATTTCTTGTAGATGACAACTACTGATTTTGACAGAAGAAAACATACATATATATATATATATGTATGTTTAAATATATAACATATATATATATATATGTTTAATCTTCACCAAACGGCCCAGCCATTTCTCTTTTAGGCCCAATAACCATGAACTTAGAAGGGTCATCTTTATCGGCCATTTCTCTACTTGGGTGTGTCATCCGTTCTAGTTTTCTCTGTATCGTTCCAATTTTATTGATTCCCCTGAAGGGACGGGCAAGAAAAATTTATTGACCAACCTTATAGATTAACTAAATTAGCTTATAGATTAATTAATCATGGATTACGTTAACCCAATTGAAAAGTTCAGTTTGTCACCCAGATTAGGGTTCCACTTGTTCAGATGACAGTGATGTTGATGACTAGTTGATGCTTTTAAATGATGGCGTCAATGTTGATGACAATCAACGGCATCGTTGTTTTTATGTCGGATGATTTGTAATGTTATTCCATCATCATAGTAGATGATAGTCGATGATGTTGACTTTGCAATGAAGTTGAAAATTTACCAAAAATGATGATGATGTGATGTCGTTGACAAGATGATGAAGTGGTTGAAAAAAAATTACCTAAATTTAGCAGAGAGGATGATGATGTGATGTTGTCAACAGTCCATGATACATTCTCATAATCAATCTCATCATTTATGATAAATTTAGGCAAATTTTTGATAACCACATTGTCGCCTTGTCAATGTTAATGCATCATCATCAGTTCTGCAAAAGTAAGGTAAATATTTTTCAATCACTTCGTCATCTTGTCAACACCATCACATAATCATCATTTCTGCTAAATTTAGGCAAAATTTTCTCAACCACTTCATTGTCTTGTAAATACCATCACATCATCATCATTTCTGCTAAATTTAGACAAAAATTTGTAAACAGTCCATGGTACTTTGTCATCATTAATGTCAACCTCGAATCGTGATCCCGACAATATTGTCATCAATTATCCATCATCAAAATTCGTTGTCTTCAACAACATCGTCATCATCAAGACTGGGATACTGAATTTGTTTGAACAAATTATATATCTATATATTGGCCAACCCCTTCTAACCTTGTCCATAATATTGAATTGGACCCAATAAGCATGAAGTTAGTATGTATTTATACATTTTCACCACTTACATGATGGCTTTCATTCAAGTCTTATTTTCAGAAAGACTTGCATTCTTAGTCAGATCTAAAAACCTTTGACAATAATGAGATTTTGTTTTTTCTTTAAAAACAAACTCCAAAGTCTAGGACAGTGTCTTCACTCTTGAGGGTCTGTGATAATCTCAAAAGTTAGTGTTTTAATTCATTGTTGGTACTTTTTAGATTATTCAGTAAAAATATAAACATGTTCTTGAGAGTAATTTTAGCTAGTGATGAGTACGTATTGTCTCCACAGGGAACATTAATCAAGGATTTAACATTCTTGAAATAATGATTATTGTGATGAGACTAGATACATATAAAATACAAAGTCGAGTGATGATAAAATGTTGTGCGAGATAGTGATAATTTTTAAGATAATTAAGAAGATGATATAATAGTTAGTAGATAGTAATAATTAAGATTTGAGAGGATCAACTGAGTGCGAGGATGAAATGATGATAACATGAATAATGACAGGAGCGAGGTAAAGAGCGAGTCATATAAGATAAATGACGAGTAAGTTATTGACAAGATTGTGATGTGAAGGTGGTAAGACATGATTGGGCAATGTACGAAGGCAATGTGATGACGAGACGTGACATTGAAATCAATCTAAGCTGACAACGAGGTCGAGAAATAATAATCTAAGGCGATTATAGTTATCATAGATCCTTATATATGAGATTCGTGAGTGCAAGTAATCTCCCCCTCTTCTGTATTGCCTCTTTCCACACACCTAGGACACCACAAACAAGTTTGATAGATCGCATAAATTCACTATCTTTCAATCAGCCCACATGAGGAGGAAGTAACTTTAAGGATGAATTTGATATGGATCCATGACTTTATTTACAGATGAGAGGGTATGAATGGGAAGAGGGGATGAAGACAAAGTATCCCGCAAAATTTCAGCTCAATCGAACTTCTAGATCTTCAGATATCAAGCCTTAGAGTTGCAACAATCCTAGCCGTCCGTCCAGATATCAATGCTTCATCATTTTTCATTGGCTGAGGTGCCCCATTATCAGCTATTAATGATAGGTGTGATCGCCTCCTCTTACGCAATAACCTGCTCTAAGAATGCCACGTATCATTACGAATAAGAAAATACAAAATAAAACTTATTTTTATTACACAATCATTTTGTCATGTGGCGGCAGGTCACTGCGTGCCACGTCACCCATCTACTCTCTTTTTGTTCTTTCTTTTATTTTCTTCCTTTGAATGACATGCTGACACATGTCATCCTTGCCAGAAAAGTGAAATAGTCATCATTGATTGTGTGACATGGTGACACATTTCTGTGCACCACATCAGCATCACATATCTTTTAAAGCAATGTCATCATTACAAGTGTGCGCCACGTGTACTGCTGCAAATATTTTAAAAACTTGTATTATTTTATTAATTTCTCTCTCAATTATTGCATCACATTTATTGTGATTTAAATCCCATCTTTTTTAATTGGTCCACGTCACCCTTCCAAATAAAATAAATGGAACATGTCAGTCAATTACGGCATCACTATTTGCTATGCCATAATTTTCCCTTTCGCAATGTTTAACACAATTAGTCATTGTGAACAATTACGTAACTGGGAGCATTTTTAAGGCAAAAATTACATTAATAAATCATTATAAAATAAATATCTCCATGAATATAAATATATATGTTTGACTTATGAATTCATATCTCCATGAACATAAGTTCAAAATTCATAAACAATATATTCTGAATTAGAAATTATTGTCTTTAAGAATTTGATGTCAAGTAAATCCTTTAAAATACCATTGAATCCACTAAAAATAAGAATATTACTAAAAAAATAGATTTAATCATTTTATGCTTGATAACACACATATGTAATTATTTTAATGCATAAATATGAAATTTTTTAGAAATAACCCGATCTTTCGAGTGTTATCGGTTTGGAGCACTCAATTATCTTAAGATATTTGGATTGTATTTATTAACGAAGATATTATTTTTATAAAAAAAGAAATTCAGATAAGTTTCTATTTTTTGGGTTGATTAAAATAGTACTCTGATTTGTTATCTTTGACTTTAATATTATAAATGTGCCATATTTTATAAGTGGCCCACATTTCCTGCCAGTATTCTCCAATTTTTTATAAGTGGTCCACTTGCATAAGTGGCCAACGTGATTATGTTTCTAAGTGACTTATTCCACATAAGAATAAGTTACTTTAGTGAAATCGAGTAGTTATTGTATTGGCTGCTATTTAAACCCTAGCTGATACATAAGCTTGAGTATTAGGGAAGGAGAGGATAATTATGTTCAGTTGAAATACATCTTAAGACTTTCTTTAAGATAATTAGAAGTTTAACTTGTAATTTTTTTTCTGTTCTCTTTTTTAGGCTTGAGTCGTTACCACTCACCTCTCTTTTGGAAAACAATCCCTGATCTTAAATTTAAAAAAAAAAGGGAAAGAGAGGAGAATCAGGGGAAAGCTTTATTGTGAAGCCATCACTCTACTTTTTTTGGTATCATAGCTGTTTTATTAGGTGTGGACACTGCTCTTCCACTACTATCTAATATGGATATTAGTTATAGTCCCTCAGTTATTTTTGGATCACTCTCAATCTTCGTGAGAGTATATTCACATCCATAGCGAAGGATAATGAATAAAAGTGACTTGCTTTTGGTTTCTATGGCCTTGATCTAGAGGAACACAAAACTGATTCCTATTGCGGAAGACTTGAAATGGAATTGAAAAACACATATATAACATTAAATTGAACCACATGGGCATGAATTGCATTTGTGATTACTTGGATCCTTGAGTGAGACATGTTGAGCTACTCATATGTGCAACCTTTAGACATATCCACGCGATCCATATCCCGTTGAATCTTCTCCTTTGGAGATAGTGGAACTACCACCAGGTAAGAGACTTGTGGGGTGTCTATGGGTGTAGACTACTAATTACAAATAATATAGAGCTCTGGAGAAATATTAGACCAGACTTGTAGCCAATCTTAGTTAATTGATTACTTTAAAACTTCACTTCTCAATTAGAAATTTCAGCATTTTGAGGATATTTATTACCTTGAATGAAAAGTTTGGGAAGAAATTTCAGAGGTCAGATGTAATGTTTTGTTGGGAATTAAAGCCACACCTAAAAATTATATAAAATTGGGTTATTCTTAAGTTGAAATTCTTTCCATATTTATAAAAATTAAATAAATATAGTAAACTCACCATTCAATTAAAAAATGTAATAAATATATAAATGAAGTAAAATATATCCTAAACATCTCATCATTTACTTTAAAATGTTCTTACCAATTATGAGGTGACACGTGGTTGGGTCTATTAGTCATCATTAAATATAGTGCAAACATATGTACTAAGGAACAATTTATCTTGTTTCATCCTTCTAAAAAATAGATTTAGAAAATAAATCATCTCATCATAATATCATTGAATATGAATTTGTGTATCGCTGATTAAATAATATTCCTTAAAATTATCCCAAAATAAATAGGAGGAAACTTGATAGTTGAAATATCCATCTGTCAAAAATCATTAATCTTGTGCTTTTATCCATTTGTGTTAAACATATTAATCTTATGACTTCGCCCATATGTGTAAAATATTATTAATCTTATGACTTTGTCCCCTTAAAACAACGCCTGTAATTTTTTGAAGTAATGACCAAATTCACATATATGAGTGCATTATCTTTATCACTTTTGATAGAAAAAGCTTCACAGGGTATTCTATAAATACCTGAAATGTGAACACAATGAAAATATTTTGACCAGATTCTATGGTCAAAATATTTTTATTTCAACACTCTTATTACTCGTCAAATTTGTTAGTCATCAATCATATACATATATATGGTCAAGAAATATTATTATTCTAACAAGATCCTTTAACCAAATATGAATATCATTAATTATTAAATAACTTATCCATGTTGAGCATGGTTTGAACATTTTTTATGTTTGAATAATATTCAAATTTTTGACATAATTAATTTATTTAGAGATATAAACCCATAAAATGAGTGTCATACTACCATTTAATTGATCATTGAAAGCAGATTTATTTATTTATCAATATTAAATAGTTTCCAAATAATGTGTATTAATAACTCAAATAGAAATGGTAATACATATAAATGGTGATTAAGTAAAATTTAAAACGGTATGACACTCTCAGCCAAAGTTTCTAGAATAAATCAGAATCTTATAAGGACGTTATATTGTAAGTTTCACATTCTGAATCTTGTAGATGAATATATACGAATAAATACACTATTTAATTTAAATTTTCATTGTCCACATCACAGAAATGAACATTAGAAAAGTGGATTATGAATACTAATCATATAATAATCCGAAATTGTTTATATTGATGTCAAATAATTTTACACATTCAACAACTCATTGAATTGCAATAAATAAAGGGAGATAAGAAATAAATACACAGATCAAAATTGATGAAGTGAAGAATAAGGACTACTATCCAACACAATATAGGAATCATTTTTTGAAGAAAATTATCCATTATCAAAGTATTCAATGATTTTTTCAAAAAATTTAATGAATGTCTTATTACAAATGTCTAAAAAAACATGGATGGGCTTCTAATTAGAACAGAAATAATGGCAGTAGGTGGGAGGAGCGACCAAAACTTAAATTATTCATCAAGTAATGACAAATAACTTGTAGCTACCTAAAGCTAGAAAATACATGGTTATCCTTAGTAAGAAACCAAAAAAACTGAACACCTTGTTTCTATAGGATCATTCAAAAGGATATAAAAAACTAATGGTGGAACATCTTAGAGTAGTTTCTATGAATGATCACGTTGTAAGTTAAGTTAAACTACTAATTCAACAGATGAAGATACAAGGGGATAGGAATTATTCAAATAAATTAACTTAAAAGTTAAGTTGTAAAAACCTCTAGCTTTTAATTTGAGGCTAATCCTGGAAGGTGATGATGAGTCACACACTTTAAGCATACAACCTTAAAATCTTCATGAATGTAATTTGGGCTAATATCTTGTCACGTATTCCTTGATTTTTTTATTTAATATGTGAAATTTTAATTACTAAGCAATACCTATAGACATGTTTTCTTCCAGAACAAGACTGAAAAATCTGATATTTAGTCCACAATAAAGGCCCGAAAGTTCTGGTCCACCAAATGTTTGAGTCAGAACAATGGCTTCTGACTTATCCAAGAAAAATTGAGCCTGCATTCCTCTTTAATTACTATTCTCAGTGCATCTTCAAATGAAGGAATGTGCATTCCTAAATCAACATTGTCTTCAAAATATAAGTGTGAGAATTTAAACTGGAAAGAAACTTGTAATCTTTATCTTCCACAACATCCTTGAATTCAATTGCGACCAGATTTTACACTGGATAATGATGAGGTTTGATATGCATAGCATACAAACAAGATTCAAACTTTTATACAATGTCTCCTTGGTCCACGCTTAAGGGTATGCACCAGGATTGCAATGTTGGAATTGTTAATTCTCCTTGAGTGCACCATATTTATAATGTGATAAATGCAACATATTAATGTCTATGTGATAAACTTATTTAGCGCATCTGATTTTTACAATAATGTTTTTTCTATTTTTCTAGATTGACAAAGTATTGATTAAGTGAATTTTATGTTTATTTTATTTAGGAATTTAAATATTTTTTTAGGAACAAAATATAATTTAACAAAAGCCAACTAATAAACTTGAATTTGGGTTAAAATATGCTCTTTTAAGACAAAAATTTATGCAATAATATTTATAAAAATATATTACTTAGTACATGGTAATGAAGGGATGACTCCAAAGAGAACATGTAATGAGAAAATTGTTTTTATTAATATATATAGAACATTTTTTGAGTTTTTAATATTTTTTGGGATATTTATCTATTTATAGAAACAAAAATATTATAAATAAGTGAAAGAACTATTTTTATTTCAATAGATTATACCATTTTTATAAATTTTATGAATTTGGGTTTTTTGAGCAGAAAATCAATAAAAAACTTAATTCTCTAGGACATGCTCCAGCAACAGCGTTTGTTGCCGGTTGAGATAGCTGGGATAGAATTCACAAGCCACGACATGTCATCGGGAAGCAGTGGATGAAAAAAATTGTTTCTTTGTTATGAGAGGAATTTTTAGTGTGGTTTGACTTTTTGAAAATATTATAATCTAGGATATTTACACATGTTTGCATAAATCAAAAGCTTAGAAAATTCAAATGGAACATATTATAGATCACACAAACCTTGTTGTCAATCCTGCGAGTGGTGCTTTGGTCCCCTCTCAAAATCTTGTAAGAAGAATGAATCAAAGAAATATTATGCACTAGACCACCACCAACAATTTGGGAGCAGATATTCAAGATGAGATATGAAGAAAATGGCAAAGATTTTAAATATAGGTGCCCTCTAACTCCCAGCCCTTGTATTTAATTCCTAGAGTTTGGAGGTCTATGGTATATTCTTTGACATCCTTGATAAACTTCCTGATTATTAAATTTTTAAAATATTTTGTAAAAGTTAATTTGTGAGTTAGTTCTACAATTATTGCCTTCATTTGATCCAGATCTTAAAAGGCCTGAAATGGGCTCCAAAAATGGACACATTGTTTATTGGGCCTCTTTTATGATCTGGGTCATGGCTTGGGTTTCTTTTTCTGGTCCAGGATACGGTTTGGGCATCCTTTTTTCTTCCATTTTCATAAAAAATCCACCAATTTATTCTCCTTAGTTCTCTATTTCAAATAAAACTCCAAGAAGATGTAAGAAAAATCCACTTTACTATGAGAGTCAAATGGGCTTTGTCAAAGAAATCAATAAAATACATGAAAAATAAATTATAAAGCCATTATTTAACATTAATGTTGAATAATGGAAGAAAAATATAAAACTAAAAAATGTATAAATCATATTTTTGTCAACTTAATCTGATGTTATCTCAAAGTAGTGAAAATAAATTTGAAATAATTGTAGGAAGGCGAGAAAATTTTAATCCTATTGAACCTAAATTTGAATGAATTCTCTAGTGAGAGGTAATAATTAGTTCTAAATACTAGGCTGACTTCTATTGGGTGGACCTTGATCTTATTTGATTTTTGATCAGATTGACCCGTCCTTGGGTTGACGTTGAAGGTTTGAATTCACTTTCAATCAAATATTCCACATAATACATACAACAGAGATATCATGGTCACACAATAATACAACATCTAGCAGTAAAGTTATTGATTGAGTAGATATGAGAATGAAATATTAGTTAGATCAAGACATGTTCTAATATATATATTGAAATATACAAATATGAGAGATGACAATAAGTAATTGTTAATGATACTTTGTAATTGGGATGGTGAGAGATTGAGGGATTATCTTAAGTTTATTATATGGGATGAGGATTAAACCTATATCTAAGAAGAAACCTCGTTAAAGAAAACTATGACTGATTCAGATGGATAAATAGAGAGATGGGAAACGCTCGTTCAAGAAAACTTGATGGTTTAATATTATTAAAATATGTAAAAAAATAAGAACCACTCTTAGTCTTCTCAACCAATACAGATAAAAATATTTGAATAAAAAATAATTACTGTTTCTTATCAATATTCAAAATGTGAAACTTGGAAATTTGAAGGCTTTGCAGTTTTTCTTTTAAAAATATATTATGATACAATGTATGTAAATGAGAAAACTCTGGATCTGATTCATAATGAGTTATCAGTGGTGGGGATAGGGATGTGAACCTCAAAGGCTACTGTTTGGAGTTTCAAATTGTTGGATTGTATTACAGCCATACAGTGGTCTATGTAATGGAGTTGTATATTTAGTAAGGGGATCGACCAAAATTTATTATTTTCCGTAATAGACCTTCTTGAAAGGATTATGTATAGTCTTGAACCTATAAAATAGTAACATTTTAGTCATTATATCCTATTACTATTCCACAGATCTATCAATTAATGCACACATAAATAATATTTATCAATAAAATTTACCCCTTTTAAGTTCTTCCTGAATCGATATAAATAAACCAAGTTTATTATTTTTTCCAGACTAATCGACTGGAAAAAATAAATGTAAAAAAGAAAAATCTGAAACATGGTCCAGATTCATATGGACATCGGGATACAAAAGAATTAAAACACAATAATAAATTCACTAAAATGCATTTAAAAATAAGCATAGATGTGAAGAAATAAATATGAAAAATATTGGGGCATTGACTGAAAGTTTGGTCAACTTTCCCAACTTCTTTGGTACTCTTCATATTTCACCCATAAACTGAAATTAAATACAAAGAAAATTAAAATTAAACATTATTTCATTAGTGATCAATTTAAAATTTAAGATGAGGGATTGGTTTCCAAAAGAGAGGTGAGTAGTAACGACTCAAGCCTAAAATAGAGAACGGAAAAAAAATTACAAGTTAAACTTCTTCGGCTCTTCAGCATCCTAAAGAAAGTCTTAAGCTGTATTTCAACTGAATATAATTATGATTTATTTTAAAATATGTACATATAGAATGTGAACTAACCAAGGGAGCTAGTTGAAGATAGGGTGATCATTTGGGATTAGAAATATGATTGGAGATGGTAATATATATGAGCGAATACCTTTCAAACATTAATATAAATAAGTATGCATAGGAGTAGGTGTGAAAATAAGGGAAAAATATTCATATTTTAAATTACCAAGCCTAAAGAAAGTATGCAATTATGAAATCCATAATAGGTGAACTTCAGTTACTCTCAGTACTACCACGTTTTCATGAAGTACTAGGTAATTGCTATGTGAATAATTCATTACCAGATATGTTTGGATTTATTGGGTGTGTTTTTGTGAAATACTCTAGATTTACATACCATAATACACATTCAATATCTTCAAGCCAAGATGAACACAAATTGCACCAAGAAATGCACATCTTCCCAAATTAAAAACCTGGATTGAAGACAATACGACACAAAATATTATAAAATTTCATCGTATTTAGACATTTATATACCCTTGGTGTTTTCTATAATGATAATAGAAATAAAAATATAGTATTTTTTTGTATTCATGCAGATCCCACTAGAGGTTCTTCATTTTGGTGCCTTCCTTGAAGCTCCCTTCTAGCTGAAACAATTACCATATGTTCTTCATTTAGTTAAATTATCACTCTGAATGTAATTTTTTATATATATTATTTGTATTAAAAGAATCATAATTTATGAAAAATACCTTTGTGGATGGGTCAAGTTTCACCACATGGACTGTTAATTTCAAACTGGCTTGAAGCCCCCTTCCATGGTCCAACCTCTGATGGAGCGCGCCCAAGCGTCATCGATAACACGCCATGAGAGTCATCTTCGTCCACATCAGCATCACCGCCGGTCCGTGTTCAACCCGACCGGTACGCCAAAGCGTCCGTGAAGACGCCCGGGTTTAAATACCCCGGGTAGAGCACATCCGCGTTCGTATCTTCGCATTTTTCCATACTTTTTTTCATTGGTTTAATTTCTGTTCTGTGTTCATCACAACGAGTGCCCCTACTCATCGTGACGCGTCCATATGGTTTTAATTTTGTATCATTTTATCTCTTAGTTTTCTTATTTATGTTGTAAAATGCGGTCTTTAGTGGGCCCCTTGTTGGACTCTTTGTAAGGGGCCCATCATGGCCCTATATAAGGCCATGATGAGCCCCACATTCAGTTAGATCCGTAAATTTTGTTTTGGTAGTTACCATCGCCCAGATCTCACCTTGAGAGGAGGAGGAAGAAGAAGAGGGTGAAGCACCCGAGAGGAATTTGTTTAATGAGAAGAAGGGGAGGGTAGACAAATCAGCGAACCTCCTTCATTTGCCAACGATTTCTCTCACCCCCCCTCATCGTTGTGGAGCCACGCCCACGTACATTGATCGGTTGCTCATCCTCGTTGCACCTGTGACGGACCAAGGGCACCCCACTTCGTTCGTGTCGGAATTGAAGGTCGAGCCACTACGTGAGCCTGCCGTTGCCGTAGGGACCGTCGGCGCAGGGAGTTGATCATTCGACAAATCCTCACGGTGACGGTTGTCTGTAACTGCTTGCTGGGAAAATACGGTGGTCGTCGGAGGTCTCCTGACGGGTCAGTGTGACGTAGTCCCCATAACGCCTTGGGGACGATCCCACCTCTACGGGACAGTGCCCTGGCAGCTTCCATCCCTTCAGAGGTTTCCGAAGGGTCAGGGCAACGTAGTCACTCAAGACTAAGTGTAAAATCCCACTTCAACGGATGGTAACCTAGACTAGGAGATGCCCTCCCGGGATGCCTCGCGGATTATCGCATCGCAGACTCTATTCTTTCAAGGAGGACGACGCCGCTCGTGTGACTGAGGCGGGCAGACCGGTGACCCCCAGCCTTGGGATTCTAGCCTGTTGACTTTGGTGGTGGGTTCCTGGACGCACCCCTCCACGCCGTTGGATCCAGCCATGTGCGCCTACACCATAGTCATCCGGTCGACATTGCCCGCATTCCCGCTACCTGTGCATCTCTCGCCGCCGTTGCAGTGAACGGTTGCGAATTGACCGCTCCTTAATCTGGCTTGGACTGGTGTATGTGCACTAGCTGCTCAGTCAGATTCCCTTGGGAACATCTGCTTCCCTTCAAAAAACTACGAATTGAGCGTCTTCCTAGATACAGGTCGAGCCCATCCGTTACGTGCGAGCCCCCACACACTTGTTCAGTTCGGCGTCGTAGTCGCATTCGGCGACTACGGCGCCGAACAAAATCCATGTAGGACCTACGCATCCACGTGCTCTGACGAGGGTCAGAAGGTCACCATTATCATCATCGGTTGTCGCCTTGGGGCTCGGTGCTCGGTGAATTCCCACTCGTCGGCCCTGCACGTGCACTCCACCTAGGACCTACGCATCCATGTAGTTACATTTACTTAGCGATTTTTACCCGTCGGACGATGCCCTTGACGACGTCCGACATCAACCTCGTTGTGCTATAGAATTACTTTGCTCCAAGGTAACTGTTTATTGAGACTAGAGCTCTTGTAAGTTAATCTGTACCTGGTTGTCACACGGTCAAATCTCGAGCTAGGTTTCTTGCTCAGAATTGGCGTGTGCCGGCCTCAGTGCTTGGAGCAGAACACTGAGCAGCCGTGATCTCTTGCAGCGGAAGCTTTGCAGATTGCTTAAGATCGCTTAGAAGGGGTTAGAGGAGACGGGAATAGGGTCATTGCATTCATATCATAGAGAGTACATCATCATTGGGGATAATTACATGGGGGGAAGACGAGGGGTGATACAACGAACGAGACGAGATGCCTTGCGCCAAGGTAATGTCGCCACACTGCCTCAAGGCCGCCGCTCCACGTGCGCGCGCCCGCTCTGCCGCTACACAAGTGTGCCGGGCCGGGCGCCGCACGCCCGCGGGCCTAGCGATCACACAAACCACCCCTGCCTTGACGATCACACACGCCACAGTGCTCGTGTCAACACTCTAGCGCACAGTATGCGCGACGCCGCCGCATTTGACGCTCCCGAGCTGTGTTGTCTCGGCGCTCTCAGTGCGCTACATGCCTTAGTCTCCTAGCGGGATGTCTCCCAGCCCCGCGCCCCGCACACGCAATGCGTGTGCTGCCCCCGCGGCCGCTGCGCGGCACCCCGCACAACTCCGCGTGCTGCAACCGCGGCACGCCGCCCGGCCTGCGCATCCCGCACCCGTGCGTAGTGCTTCCCGCTCCCGCACGTAGTGCTCGGCACTGGTGGGTAGCGTTGGCACCCGTGCATGGCGCTTGGCGTTGGCGCGCAGCGCTTGGCGCGCGCGCACACACACCATTCAGCCCGTGCGCCTAGCACGCACGGACGGTACCTGATCCGTCCCACCTTGGGCGCGGACGGGAACGTGCACAGTTTGCCGTGAATCACCATCGATAGTGGCAATGGCCTGAAAGATCAGGTATCTGGGCATCGCTACCCATTATGACTCAGTCCTTAAAATGTCGCGAGCCGAAATACAACAGACACGCCCTCCCAATAAGCACGCAGGCCTCTAGGCAGGGAATGCCACCTAGTTAGGGGCCTAACACTGGCATAAAGTGTGTTTTCAGAAGTGGCATGTATACATTAACTTACAAAATCTCTAGTCTCAATGAACTGTTCCCTTTGGAGAAAAGTAGCTCTGAAGAATTTGCATATCCTTGTGGCATTCATAACATCATATAATTCAGGCTTTACAACCACATTTGTGATTAAATAATTTACTACGATGGTTTTAAAAAATAAATTAAATTAGTTTAGTTACAACAATTAAAAGTCTGATTCAATTTTTTATCGGGCATATAGTTGTGATTATTGTTTACAAATATATTGTTGTTAGGTTTTTAATAGATAAATGACTAATCTAACTATCTGATGAATTAAAATGACTCCCTTTTATATTATTTATTCACTATATAGTGATATATTTATTGTACACATTTTATTCACAATTTTTTATTTCGATGGATTGACTTCTCAAAATGATTTGAGTATCTCAAATGATAAAATTATTTGATAATGTGGTTAAAAGATAACTTAAATAAATTATTCATATTTTATAGCCTTTAGATGATTGAAACCATGACACTGTTTTTATACAATATTAATAAATAACCTTTGTGATGTGACAACAAAGGATCTTCTTTGAATTAAGAAACCTTTCTGTCTTCTTTTTCTTGATAACTTAAAACTATCCATACTTTATGTCCCCTTTTTGCTCCTTTGTTTCTTGATAATATAAAAATTCTTAGCTCTCATTTCTTGAAATATGATACCAGTCCACTGATCTAGACCCAAGTTACAACATTGCAAGATCCTCTCAACCTAACAAGATAACTCAGTCAATTTTCCTTCCAAAATCAATTTAAATGATCAGATCCCCCGCCGAAAACCAGAATTATCAAACTGTATTCTCATTTTTTCACCATACCTACATCAGTTTTATGTTCTATTTTATATTTAATAACCATTATATATGTCATCACTCTTTAAAATAAGTTTTTTCGATGAATAATTTTATTTTTCTCAAATCATTTCACCAAAATAGATACATTCTCACAATCATGAAATAATTTCAGGTTATCTTTCATTAAATAATCTTACTTTTTCAAATATGATTATTATTTTGCTAAAAAATTTGCACAAGAAAGATATTTAATTAATTTTTAAAAAATTAAAATTTCTGAAAACTACTTCTTTAAGATAATCTTATGTTTCATAACTAATAAATACCTGAAAATTTTTCCTTTTATAAAACAACGGAAAATATTTCTGTTTATTTATTTTTCGTAATATTTTTATTTTGCATCATTTAACATCATTTTAAAAAACAATTGTTAATCCCAAGTAGTCTCATGTATTCGATATCTGTCCGATATCCAATATCAGACAACTGATATCCGATACCGGAAAGAATCAGAATGATTTCTGATATCGGATATTGGGTATCGAACGGATAATGACATTCGTATGTAAAATTGATATTTACGGATATCGGATAGTTAAGGACGAGGTGGATATCAGATACCAGATATTGGCTTTCGATATCTCGAAATCAAAACTGGTATCCGGATATTGAAAACTGATATCCGAACCACCTGTGGTCAGAATTTTCTAATCCCATATGGAAGAAAATCAAAATTATGAGGGGTTTATACCATACGAGGTAAATTATCTTATTGAAATCTTTAAATATAGTGGAATATAAATGTTCCCTATGAAATCGCAGTATTTCTACTAGAATACGAATTATAATGGTAAATAACTACATAAATGATATAAAGTATATAATATTTTCTAAATTTCAAAATTTGGAAAATGTCTATATACTTAGAATTATCATGCAGGAAAATTTTGAGATAATAATTCGAGATACCAATCGCATTTAAGCTGTCAGATTCTCTTCCGACTGCTGAGATTTGGCCACATGGCCCCGCAAAAATCACTTTCTTCACATTTTGTACAAAAGTCTCTGCTTTAATTCCACCCAAAAATTATTGGAGATATGCCCCTCCGCTTCTCTCTCCTCCATATTTCCCTAAGAAAAAACCAAAGAAAAATATAAATTAATTCAATAAGCCCCTGCAAATATTTTTATTGGATTTTGATGTCTTCAATGCGCGACCGAGAGTTGTTTTAAGGGCATATTTTAAACCAAATTTAAAAAGAGTTCCTCAGACTTTAGAAATTACTCTAAACTCCTATTTTACTTATAATCTATCATTTATCTATTTAAAAATTCATTTCTTCCTCGAATAAATTCCCAAAAAATTCTTTTAAAATCTAGAAAATTCAGTAATCCATCCCCACATTAATTAACATTAAATTAAATTTTCAAACCTTCCACTTCCATTCAAATAAAGTTATTAAAAGCTTAAATAAATTCCTAAAATTTATAAATTAATATAAAATTATAATAAAATCAGAATTTACTTAGAATAATTATTAACATGTAAATATATGATGACAACCCTATTTTAAACTCTTTAAATGGATAAAAGTGTTTTAATTACTTGAGTTAAACACCATATATAGGTTGTTATTAGCTTATATGTTAATTTAATCTGAAACTAGATAATAATTATAATGTTTCTAAGTCTTAGAACATTATGTTAAAAATTCTAGGAACATTCTATATTAGGTGTTAGGTGGGCTTATTATTAGGAAAAATAATATGATTTTGATATTAAATTACTTATTAGTCAATTGGATCTGAAAGTATATAATTATTACATTTGTTGTAAATCTTATTCCATTATGTTAAAAAATTTAGGAACATTAGGTGTTAGGTGGGATTATTAGTAGAAAAAATATTAGGATTTAGAGATTAAGTAGCTAATATGTTAATTTAATCTGATACTAATATGTACCATTATAATCATTTGAGATGCTAATATATACCAATTTAATTTTAGATTCCCTAGATGGATAAGTACAAAGTGGCATGTATAATTCTATGTATAATTATATTTTTCATCTTTCAATATTAACCTTTAGTACTCCATTATAATACGAATTAAACTGGTAAATAACTACATAAGCAAGATAAAGTTTATAATATGTTCTCCAGACCTATGTATATTTCTAAATTTAAATTTTGTAGAATTTCTATACTTCTAAGCCAATTATCATGAGGGAAAAATTCAATATACTAATATATACCGTTTAATTTTACATTCCCTGTATGGATAAGTGATGCTTTAAGTGATGTTAGAATTTTAGAACTAGAAAATGTTAAGAAGCTTGAAAAAATATTTTTGCAACAAAAGAAGCTTCTTCTGTAATCTTTCGGCCATAAAATTTGCCATCCATCATAGTATTTGTTTTCTCCATGAGTTCATAAAAGGTTTGTACTTGCTTGGCCATCTCCTACATAGTCAAAGAAAATAAATAAAATATGATGGTTATTTAAAAGATGCATTATATGGCCAGTGATGTCAGGGATGTGTACCTTGACATGATGCAATGACCCCATCTTTGCCATCCTCACCATCCAAATCCAGCTCGACATCATTGTACCATCGCTTATTGTTGATAAACGTGATGTGTGTTTCAATCCTTATTGGTGATAAACATACTCTCTTGTACGTAATGATAGCATGCTCTGTAGAGAACATTCATTATGTAGAAATAGACTTTGCCCGTCCCGATGCCGGTATCGGATGTCGGTATCGGGACGGATGTTGTATCAGATATCGGAAATGAAATTTCCGATATCCATTTTCTTTGATATCCGGATACTGGATATCGGTATCGGATATTGGTTGCTACAGTGCCGATATCTGATACCGATATCCGTCCCGATATCAGCATCCGTCTCCGCCTCAAAGGGACAGAAGACGGTACCGGATACAGTTGTGGATATCGGTTTTCGATATCCACATCGAAAGTATAGTTAAAAATATAATTAATTGATAATTATTCAGCAAAAGGTTGATTTATCATGGGCCAGAGCGTTAGGAGAGAACCTATTAAGAGTTAAGTCATCACATTTAATATATACAGCCACACATTTCTATTTTTTTCCAAATGGGATTACCGGATTCGAGGTGTTAAACTCCAAATCCCTTTATCCCATATGGAATAATATAGAAATGTTTACTTCTATTTATTAGACGCTGTGATAACTTATTAAATAATGACAAAATATAAGGGCCAATAAATATGTTGAATATTTATTATAATATAATTTTACCATTTAATATAATATCAGATTCATTTAATATATACAAATAAATATTTCTATATTCTTCCATGTGGGAACGGGATTCTGAATTTACATTAAACTTCGAATCCTGTTATCCCATGTGGAAGAAAATAAAAATTTTAAACTCTATATATTAACTGAGATTCAAATAGAATAAAACAATTCGATACCGGTTCCGATATCCGGATATCGAAAACTGATATCCGACATCCGGTATCCATCTCCGACATCTGGATATCGGAAAACCGATATCCGGTATCCGATACCCTATTCGTCCTCACCCCCCCCCCTGATATCTGATACTGATATCCGTCTAACCCCTTATAGACGGATATCGATCGATATTCGATATCCGATATCCAGCCCCGTCCCATTTTTTCCCGGATATCGGATATCGATTGTCCGATACCGGATATCGAACGGATGTCGGTTGGGCAAAGCCTATGTAGGAGCACTCATTGCACAAACAAACTATAGTTCTCTTGTAGTTGAGGAAAGTAAAGGGAAGCGTTTTGCCCTTGTGTTGGCCCACCAAGATAGTGGTGTAAAAACTCCCTCATCGGGCACGAATTTTGTCAAATATTGACTGAACTCATCTAAGGCTGACCTTGCTGACGCTGGTGTACGTTGGACTTTTTGCATAGTGCTCTGTAGCCAAGAGTCCAACTCTCTTCCTTCTGGGTGATCCATTTCAATGGGAATAACCTTTGCATGTGTTAGCAAGTCACACTGCAAGAGAGATTATATATAGACGATTGTTGACTTTTTGACACTCTCACCGAGTATGGATCCTTTGTGGAATGGGTCCATTAATGCCGCTGCAGTGACCTTTTAGTGACCTTTCAGACCGTAATGTAAATATTTTTTGCTGCATATATCCTTGTATGATAGGGACACCTTAACATGCTTTGTTCCTTTGTCCTTCTCAAGAACATGGAACACCTTCCAATTGCTCATACCAAATAAGGTGTCTTAGGATGTTACCTTCTAAAGGTTCATCTTTGACATTCTTAAGCAAGTTAAGTTTGAGTCATGAAGGAATCGAATGACGAGATCAACAATAAACTGAACAGAGAGCCATTCTCCTAGTAGATGTATGTCTCTTGCCATTTCAATCATCTTCAGCATATCCTCATATGCAGAAGATCCCTCGACCATGTGAGCCTTGAATTGACTCTTGGATTTCACATCCGCATGACTATCATATAGTGTCATATGGCCTTAGGTTCTTTGTATTCATGCTACATCAATAGCTAACAGCTCATTGACGGTGCGTTAACATTGAGCCATGTCATAGTGAACTCTTCACTTCAACGTTTTACTCGTATCCCTTCACTATCATCGACATTGTTTGTAAGGATATAAACTAACATTTTAGACATGAAGACTCTCATCAAGTCCATGAGCACATCATAATTATCGACTTGTCAATGAGTTGCATCATACATGCAATCTAATGGGCTACTTGACGACGAGTGTTTATCGGAGATTAGGTCTATGAAGGACCTAGAAAGTTTTAGCAGATGTTCTATTCATTAATAAAGGGCTCCCACTAAAATTTATCAATCCATACAACCCTCAAGTGTACGGAAGCGGAGAAACTGACTATCTCCTAGTGGGGATCGGAATTTCAATACATGTAATACGACCTGGAGTATGCTCCACCAATCATAATACACATTTTTGAACACCCATCTCATGGGACTTGCAACTCTTTGCAATATCCAATCATATTTCGGTCCCCAACGCTCATGCGGCTTGGAGTATGCTCCACCAACCACTAAGTTTGGTCTGAGCAATACCGTCGTTACATGTCGAAAATAGATTTGCGCATAATCCTGGAGTATGCTCCACCAAACTACAAGGTTCCTCTATCTTGACCTTGTGTCATACACTAGCTCTTAGTTCTTCCTCCCAAAGAAGTAGGCCTGGAGTATGCTCCACCAACCTAGCTTAGAAGGGACTTGGATCCTAAGGCTATAACGACGGAGGACCACGCTCAAGTTCGTCACTTTTGCGTTACGGCTCAAAGTTTAATTTTGAGGGATTTTAGGTTTGGTCTCAGCTGTCATGAGGAGCACAACATGACATGTCATATCACATGTCTTCATCTATCACATATGAATAATACATATGTGTAATGTATGGTGTAAGGGCGTGAATGTATGTTGACTATCAATCATTGCCAAAATTTTAATCCCAATATCACTCTATATTGGATAACCAAACTTAGGGATCCTACACTAGGTCCATCTAGAGTTTCTAGGTTCTCATTCCATGCACCATTCCATAATATAATAGTGTGCAAATAATAAATCAAATAAATAAATGCAATATTACAGCCAAATTTAATCACATTAAACTAAAGCAATATTTAATCACATTAAATTAAAGCAATATTTAATCATATTAAACCATTGCTAAATTTAAAACTCATGACATTCATGAAAAATAAATCAATAAACAACCATTTAAACAATTTAAAATGGTTATAGGAATTTTATTGAATTTAATAATTTAACTCTTAAATTATTTCATTCAAATATTCCAAATATATATGTATTCCCTAAGTTAAGGAATTTTATTCTCCTCAAATAAAGTAATTTTAATTTATTTTGATGAATAAAATCAAATACATATTATTCCTGATTTTTCTAAAATTTATTTGACATTAAATAATTTAACTTTTAAATTATTCAACTCAAATAAAGGGAAATCAACATTTCGAATTTATATTTATGATTTATTTGACATTAAAATTTAACATTTAAAATTTTTCGTGTCAAGAAATCAATAATATAGTTTTCCTGATTTTTCCAGAATTTTTTGGAATTATTTCATGCCTAAAATAATTATTCCTAATTATTTTCAGATAAAATAAATATCCCGCTTTTTTAGGGAATATATTTAATCAAAATTTAATTCATATCAAAGACACGTATGTGACCTGGTGGGAATGGGCCTCGCCCCACCGACTACCAGGTCGCGCGCTCAAAGCCCCTTGGTGCCAAATATACATCCAGGATGCGGACAGGACGAAGTTTTCATCCCGGGACGAAATTTTCATCCCGTCCAGCGGTCCGGACGAAATCCCGGTCGAAATTTCGTTTGGGGTATCCCGGACGAGATGATTTTTCGTCCCATAGGACGGAAAGTTCGTCCGTCCGGGGTGTTCGGACGGTGGACGACCGACCTGGACGATGATTTTTTTTTTAATTGTGAGAATGACTTTGAAATAATTCTGGAGATATGAACATAGATCGGTAGATATGTACATAGATAGGTAGGATATCAGATAGAAAGATCGCTACATAATCTGACAAAAAGATCGATAGATACGTACATACATAGATAGATAGATAGAAAATCAGATAGATAGATAGCTAGCTAGATAGATCGACTATTGCATAGATAGATAGCTACATAGATAGATAGATCAGTAGATATGTACATAGATAGGTAGGATATCAGATAGAAAGATTGCTAAATAATCTGACAGATAGATCGATAGATACGTACATACATAGATAGATAGATAGAAAATCAGATAGATGGATAGCTAGATAGATAGCTACCAAGATCGACTGTTACATAGATAGATAGCTAGATATATAGAAAGAAAGATCGACAGATAGATACATAGATAGATCGAATATTAGATAGATAGATCTATAGAAAATCCGGTAGAAATACCGATAGATACGTAGATACAAAGATAGATAGATAGATAGATAGGTAGATAGAAAGCTACATCGAAAGTTCGATAGATGGCTACATCGATAGATAGATAGATAGAAAGATCTTCAGATAGATACATAGATAGATAGAACATTAGATAGAAAGATCGATAGAAAAATCCGCCAGAAAGATCGACAGATACGTTCCTTGCCGGCGGCGCGCTTTCGCTTCTCTGTCACGAGCTCGCTCGAGGTTGAAGACGATGACACCAATTTGGAAGAAAGAAAGAAGACCAGGAGTCCAGCGTTCCGAAGTTCCGATGATACTCCAACTCTCCAAAGGAAGAATCGTGCTCCCGCCGATTCGCTTTCAAAGGACTAGGGCTGGCGCCGTGTTTCTCTCTTTAATTTCGTCCCTAGGGGACGAAATTTCATCCTAGCACCTTTGGACGGGCCGAAACTTCGTCCAGGATATGTAGGACGGGACGGCCCCGGACGACATATCGTCCTGGCCTTCGTCCCAGGGAAATTGATGGACGTTCGCCGGGACGAAGTTCGTCCCGTCTCGTCCAGCGTCCTCATCCGGGACGATCCGAATTCAGATTGAACGGGACCCCGTTCCGCCCAGCGGTGGCCCCGTTTTGCCAAACGGGCCCCCCCTGATCCTCCTGCGGTGGCCCCGTTCTGCTGAACGGGGCCCCGTTTCGACCTGTGGAGGCCCCGTTCAAGCAGAACGAGGCCCCGTTCCGCCATGGGGAGGCAACGGGTCCTGCTTAACGGGGACCCGTTGCACCCTGGACAGACCCTGTTCAGCTGCTGAACGGGGTCCGTTCAAGCACTAGAAAGCCCAGAACGGAACGGGAGGGACATCCGAATGGGATATAACCAAAACAATGCAAAAACAACTTTTTGCACTCCGTTTTGGACGATTTTGATGTCGTTCTTCATTCAAATCAAGGCAGAACCTGGCTCTGATACCACTGTTGGGTTCTAGTGGCCTAGATCTGGATGAATAATACAAAACGATGCGCAGCGGAAGTCTTTTGCGAATTGAACGGCATCAACAAAAAAAACATTGAAACGGCATACCTTGCACAAATCTCATTCGTGATTTCTTCAATCGCGGAGCGAGACGAGTCGAGCTGCTCAAGTGTGCAGCCTCTAGACATATCCACGCGGTCCTCGGCACGTCAGATCTCCTCCTCCTCGTTGACGAGCCCCGTTCTTTCTCCGTCGGCGTCGTTACGTCGTCCCGATCACATCAGGGATGGAGAGGGGGTGTGGGGAGAGTGGAAAAGAAGGGTAAAGGCCCCTGAACAATTCTGGCCTGGGTGAATTTTGTTCATGGCCTTCCCCTATTTATACTAAGTGGGTATTTTTCATAAAAACCCCCAAAACTTAAGTATATCTTCCAACGTCCAAAAGACCATTTGCGTGTGACCCTCTAAGCCCATGTATCAGTCTAGTTAACGACTCCAACGGCCCAATAACTTTTATTGGCCTTCCAAATTAATTAACTATATCATCATATAGATTAATTAACGTCGGATTGATTTAACCCAATCGATAGGTCGAGACTCCGACACGTGGGGTGCCAAGCTACACCTCGTGTCCTAGAAGATACAAAGGAGTGTTATCGACTCACTCATGGAACCTGTTCATCAACGGTTACCGTGTATGTATAATCTCTCATCCACTTGACGCTCCTTGGACGACTTAGGGTATGGTCAACTGTCAAACCCTAATCGGTCATCCGAGTTAGTACTGATGCATTAAAAAATCATCGGAGAACTCTTCTCCGATATTTCACTGCCTTGGCCAAGGACTTCATCGCATCATCTTCCTTGAGCTGTCACCTCTTATACCGAGGGTGGACGATCCCATCTTGACCACTCAATTGCCTTCGTGTACTTCTTGATGCACCCGAACTAAGACCGTTTAGAATCCCATGATTAGAGACTCGTTGGCCATAGCCAAAGTGCAACCGTCCGTCCACAAGACGTCTTTGGTGTCTCAGGTCTAAGGACCACTTACACAACCGTGACGTGAATCAACCTGATTGACAGTTTGGTATAATACCATTCAGGGATTCGTACGGATCAATTCAGTGAACTCTTTCCACTAAAGAGCACCCACTATCTATCCTTAGTGTCACCACACTAACGGCTACGGGACCGGCCATACTCATCATATGAGTGAGGCTAGATAGTGCTATTCTATCCGGATACTTCGATGTCCTTCTCGTGTATCCTTCAAATAGGAATGTTTAGAACACATGCTTAAAGACAAGTGATCTCCGCATTACGATCTCATCATAATTCACTAGGTCCGATCATGTATTCATGGACTTCATTATACGCATCACACGTGCACTATAATGAATATGTTCTATTAATGAACATGGAACGAGATGTGGAATGTGTGATTGGCTTGCCGGCCACATATATTTCCATCAATCACTTCATTCGCCCACAGGAGTTCTGCGTATTGCGCTAACTTGCATTGCATCGCCTTACACGCTTTGGCCATGTTAGAGTGATCTCCTTCATGCAAGCGTCATACACATGAGAAGAATGTTCCCTCTTCAATTTTGTGGACTACATCATCAATATATCATAAGAGACCTTCGATGATGAACAACACATCACATATGGCCGGCGTCTCTATCTGGATAACATGATCAGTAGAGACATAAAACCGCCCAAGAATGCTACAGAATTTTTTCACCAACTTCCACTCATCCTTCAACATCTTTGTCGACTTCTCTTTTGTACTTAAACTCTTTGACACTTCATTAATCACATCACGTTTCTTCACAGCAATGGATAACATAGTATATATGATGTTCCAACAGGCCGGATAGTCCAATGTGACCATGTTACTATCTTCAACATCAGGATCTTCTTCACACACTTTGGCATACTCCTCTACGCAGAGCTTCGAATGCCACGTACTAGCATCTGCACCTTCGCTACTACATCTCCCAAATATAGCAAACGACATGCTCCATCATTGTCATCAGCCACTTGAAATATATCTCCATGCAAGTTGTCCTCATCGCTATCAAACTTATCAGTGGTTCTCCCCACATTGCCTTCTTCGGGCACTACTGCATGCGCCGAATGAATGCCAAAGCTTTTAATTGTCGCTTGGACAAAAATGTTCAATATGTGTGCGATACATAGAATGTGTCGCTTGTTGCTAAACATCAGGTTGAAGCTCTTTATCTTCTTCTCAATCATTGCTAACATCCTCTTATTAGCGAAGGCGTTATCAGTAGTCACAACGTAAACCTGCATAAATATATGTTATGTATAAAATAACGTGTCCAACTAAAAAGAGGGGTTTGTTTTTGAATGATGACCTTTGGACGTAGGAAAAATTATTCTAGGATCTGGACAATGATGGATGACATATTCTCCCCATTGTGCTTGCCGAGAATCTCTGGCCAAGTGCTCGCTCCCAGTACACCCACTTCTCATCCACCCAATGAATTGTGATGTCTAGAAGACCAGTACCATTATTGTTTTCCATGCGTCTATAGTGAGAGACACTCAATCGACACTATCCCATAGCTTCGTCAACCCTTCTTACGGCCATGCATTTGGATCGTCCAGTGCTTCATCACCTTTTTACTTGGGGGGTCTAAGTCCACCTGTGTTGCGTAGCACCACAACCCTTTGAATGCGACATTCTGAACAATGTTCCAATGGGAATCTGTTAAGAAAATGAAACGCGCAATGACATCCTTTGTCTCTTCAGGGGTATGCCCTTTTAAAGGTCCTCGTCGGATCATCGTTCCATGTGGTTGGTCATTTATAGCAAGGGTTATTAATGGCTTCTTATTGTCAACAATGCTCTTTAGCTCCACATGACGTGAAGGATGACAAGATATAAAATGTCTCCAAAATACATTAGTGCTCATGTCATGTTGTCGCTTGATCGCTGTCTTCTTACTGTGAGGGTTCTTCTCACGACATAGTAAGCATGCATTAGTACCCATCACCAATAGGTATGAAGTAGTGTATGATGACTGATCCGTTTGATCGTGGATGACTCTATGCACCACGAGATGTTCCAACGTCGGTATCCTGATGATCTTGGGTCCCTTCTCCAGAGGTGACTTGGGGCAGGATACTACTTCAAGATGCATTCATACTTCTGATAACCATAAGTGAGTTATCAGCATTTGTTTCTACTAGAATACATGAACGTGTTATGATATGGTATGCCAAGAACTCTAAACGACCAAGATAATGTTGAAAACTTGAATGCAGCCTAACATAGAATAAATTCCAAGAGTAATCTGATAATGATAAAAAAGACTAACATGAAGGATAAGACAAAAAGAAACCACACAATAAGAACACAAGAAAGAGAAGAGGGAAGGATGAGGAAGGAGATGGCAGAGGAAAGAATAGAACTAGAGGAAGGAGAGGAAGAAGAGGGAAGGAGGAGGAGAAGAGAGGGAAGAGAAAGGAGAGGTAGAGGAAGGAGAAGAAATAAAGAAGAGGAAGAGGAAGAGGAAGAAGAAGAATAAGAATAAGAAAAAGAAGAGAAGAAAGAGAAAAGGGAAGAGGAAGAAGAAGAATAAGAATAAGAAAAAGAAGAGAAGAAAGAGAAAAGGGAAGAGGAAGAAGAGGAAGAAGAAACCAAGAATAAGAAGAAGAAGGAGGAGGAGGAGGAGGAGGAAGAAGAAGAAGAAGAACAAGAATAAGAAGAAGAGGAAGAAAAAGAAGAAGATGATGATGAAGAAGAAGAAGAGAAAGAAAAGGAAGAAGAACAAGAAGCAAAGGAAGAAGAAGAAGAAGAAGAAGAAGAAGAAGAAGAAGAAGAATAAGAGGAGGAGGAGGAGGAGGAGGAGGAGGAAGAAGAAGAAGAAGAAGAAGAAGAAGAAGAAGAAGAAAAAGAAGTGAAGAAGAAGAAGAGGAGGAGGAGGAGGAGGTGGAGGTGGAGGAGGAGGAGGAAGAAGAAGAAGAAGAAAAAGAAGCAGTGAAGAAGAAGAAGTAGAAGTAGAAGAAGAGAAAATAAGAGAATTATTGGAAGAAAAGGAAGAAGGGGAAGAAGAAGAAGAGAAAATAAGAGAATTAGCTGAAGAAGAGGAAGAAGAGGAGGAAGAAGAAGAAGAAGAAGAATAGAGGGAAGAGAAAGGAGAGGAGGAAGGAGGAAGAGAGAAGGAGGCACGAAGAAGAAGAGGAGGCAGAAGAGAGAATGAGGGAGGAAGAGGATGTGATTATGAAAGAAGAAGAAGAAGAGGAGGGAAGGAGACGACAGAAAGAAAAGAAGCGGGAGGAAGAAGAATAATAAAAAGAAGAAGAGGAAGACGGGAAACACTGACCTGTTCATGTCGTTGCCTCACTGCTACTGGTGCCGTTGATGCCGCCGTCCGCCGATGCCACTGTCCGCCCGCCGTTCACCGATACCAAAAGTCAGGTATTCATTTCAAAAAATTGAAACTTAGGTATTCCATGTTGGATATCCTACTCCGATATCCGATATCGTCATCCATTCCAAGCGACGGAGGCAGATGATGACATTGAAATGGATAACAGTATCAGATATCGTTACTGTACCAACCGATATCCGAATATCGGTAAAAATGAATATCGGAATAGTGTTTTCCGATATCCAATTCAGCATCAGTCCAGAGACCAGCATTCGATTCTCGGTACAGGACAGGCTATCACTAATCCCAAGTGATAACACAAAAATTATTAGGTTAATTAAAATAATTTAAGAGTAGGAATGCAATTTAGGATTTTTTTAACTTTATAATCTGGAATATATTATTTTTATAAGTAAAAACTGATATTTTATGTATTTATGACATATTTATTTGTTAGAATTTATTTAGTAGCTGTTGGTCTTAAATTTATGCCTTGTCATGTGTCATCCTTCAATTAGATCAAATGATGGCAAGAGATAGTTTTGGCAATTATTAGATCAAAATGATGACCGAAGACTTCACCTGGTTCGGTATCAAAGCCTTGTACAAATTAATGAGCACATTGTCTAATGATCCACATTTAACATCCACCAAACCACACAACAAGTTATGCTCAGTATCAGCAAATACTTCTCAAGTATTCTTCTTGAACTTCGGTCAGGATGATGATAAATAAGTAATATTTTTTCACAGATATATATCAATTAAACTATGAAATATTTTTATCAGATGGTTTGTATGATTATGAAACTTTGACTCCAGATAACAGATATAAAATTTTGAATTCCCTTAAGTTACCTCCCCTTTCTGTTTTCTTTCTTCCTTCTGACTCTCTTTTTTCTCTACAATTTTTTTGCACGGTAGATTTATTAATGTCTTTAACCTTCTAGAACTTGAAACATAATATCTTCTCAACTTCTGCACCCAAAAATAAAAATTCCAAAACTTATGGATCATATAGAACTTTGAAAAAAAATTAACCGATAATCTAATCTAATCTAAAAATCTCTTCAAGCTAATCTTATCACATGTACTGGTCATGCAGTTCCTTTACGGCTGTCTGAGTGGCACTGTAAAATATTATTTCCTGCATCAAATTGATTGAATAAAAACTATATGTATTTTATTGGATTTATAAAAAATTTATGTTCAATAAAATATCAAAATAATATTCTGAATAATTCCAGAAAAAGTCTTACAAAGTCTCTAATGGTGTGAATTCAAACTATACATCAGTTTCTCCTTGTAACATTATCAGTTTTGCATCCAAAGTGGCATTTCCAAGTCTTATGGATGTGTGGTGAAATTAATGTTCAATAAAAATTCAAAATTTATTAATAAATAACTTGAAGAGATAATCCATTCATGATGGTCACTGTTGGTTCCTACCAACGGATAATCTGTAGAAGGCAACCTTGTCCCCCATGCATATTCTCAAAAACTGCACGAAAAAAGAAATATTCAGGAACCTATGGTTTTTTGTTGATATTATAATAAAATGAGTAGAAAAAAACTCAAAATGGATTCCCATGTTGATTCAAGAAGGTATCGCTATTGCTGCTCGTATACAATCTTTAAAGAGATAAAAAGAAGGGCGAGCCTCAAATTAGGGCTAAGCACATTATATGTGGACTTCCAA
Organism: Wolffia australiana; assembly: GCF_029677425.1. Classification (NCBI taxonomy): domain Eukaryota; kingdom Viridiplantae; phylum Streptophyta; class Magnoliopsida; order Alismatales; family Araceae; genus Wolffia; species Wolffia australiana. The sequence continues at coordinate 3,200,055 of NC_135840.1, forward strand.
ATCGGAGGGGCTAGTCCATAATTTTTAAAGATAGCAAACAATTTGATGTATTTATTTGAAAGAAAAACACAATTATAATTTTGTCTTAATCTCATGAAACATAAAAGCTAAAGTTAGTCATTGCTGTTTCACCATGAATTCAAGTTAAAAAAATCATTGAAAAATCTGATAGATATTTGACATCATTTTCTTCAACGTATAAATTTAAGCTCTATTAAAAGAATTCATTAAATGAGTTATAAAATCTAAAGAGGGTGGAGATAAGTCCTTGACATTCATCATGTTTTACTGATCAACTGATGAATGCTTTAAATAAAATGGGGTAATAAAAGTGTAAAAATATTGAGTTCTAAATCAATGATTTGTCACATATACATATGAAAACAGATGGTTGTAGCACAAAGTGCTCTTATGCACCTACGTCACTTGGTTAATGAGCAACCCCACCACTTAATAAAAAATTGAGCTTATTGCTGGGATACTTAGAGTAAGCAATTGGCTGCCGAATTGGAGGTCATCATGGTGTGGCTGAATGTAGAGCACACTGCGACGCAAGTATTTGATCATTATTTATAATTTTGGAAGATGTTAAAGGTAGCTTGCTTCCAAGCCACAACACTAGATGCACATGTAGTCGTAGTCGTCCCCCCAGAATGATGGTCAAAGATAATATATCTTCAAAAATATATGAATTGAGTCATACAATGAGTGGGAATTTCGCAGTCTGAATCATCCGAAATCGGTAGAAATTGGTGCTCTTCGTATGCAGGGATGATGCTATGAATAATTATGAATTATCTGATATCAAAACCATTTACTGAGGGTTAACTTGGCACAATCTATTTCTAGCATTCATCAAAACACATACCTTGGCGTTCTAACATAAATGTGCTAAGCCATAAATATTCAATCGCACCTTTTATGAGTTTGAAATTTTACTAATGGATACATTTATTCCCTTTTTTAAAAATGATTAAAAGATAAATCTGGATCCTCCTAGTTATGAACTCCCCCTTGAAAGGTGATCCTCATTAATGCACGACTAAAATTACATGAATTTAGATACTTGGGAGAGGAGGAACACATAATATTTAAAACCCATAGGATGAGATGACCCAAGTAATCATGAACAAACTATTGTGGTGTAAAGAGATAGAAATAATCAATAAAACTTTCATATTTCAACATTAATGTATGCATAAACTCTGGTCCTAACTGATCAATATAAGTATTTGTAACACAGGGAAAAAGCAAAACAGACAACTTCCCTCTCTTTTCCTATCTTTTAAATGAGAAGGTAATAACAGCCACAACTCTTAAAATAATTTTTTCTTTAAGTTGATAAGTATATGAATGAGTTTATCAATTTACATTAAATTCAAAATTATCGCTTAATCTTCATAAAATTTTTGAAGGTATCATTTCAATGATTCATTTTTTGCATGTAAAACAGAGAAAATTATGAATTGTGTTGTTATTCTTTTATGTGGTTTCTCAAGAAGTAAGAGAAAATTTGAATTTTCTTCTAATTTTTTTACAATAAAAGGGTTGCATACATGTAAAAAGTTTTGATGGTAATTTAGGTTCCATAGAATACATATTGGATTACTTCATATTATTCCAATATGAATAATATAATTGAGTTTATACTATTTGATATCAACATCAAATTGTTTTTTCAATGAGAAATATAATATTATATGAATTGATCCCAACTTTTGTTCAACAAAAAATAATAAGTATATTTAACCAATTTTCATACCAGAATTGACTCTCTGTCTTTTTTACATATCTTTCACATCCATAGCCACCTCTTTATTATTCATATTTTCTGTGTACACCTGTGCACAAATCAAAGAACTTCCTTTCCCGTCCATAAGTTATAGATGTTATAAACAAACCTTATTCTAGATGAAATTCTTAGAATGCATATGTATTAAAGAGAAGTTAGAAGATGTGGATGAGTTTATATGAAAATTAATTGATAACAGATGAGGTCGTCCATTCACCACAAGGAAAATTTTAATGGGACGAGATAACCCCCAAGTCTATGCATGGTCCAGAACCTTATAACACGAATCTTATTCCATAACTTAAAGTTTCAAAGACATAAATAGGTGGTGTGCAATCATAACATCGTATAGTATCCTTTCATCAAGAGACTAGATGAAATAATTAGCATGTGTAACCACCTGTAGAATGAGAACATGAGTGTAATCTTGAAGAGACTTTGAAATCAAGTTATTATAAAATGATCTCACAGATTACTTTCAAACTTCACATAGGCAATTATTTTAAATTTCTACGTACAAATTCAATGAAGGTTTGGAGACTTCTACAGATTAAGTTCAGGCAAAAGTCGTGACAATCAAAATCAATATAGCATTACTAGTGATAAAACTCTGACAGACAGTCATTCACAGATGCATTTTTTACCTTGATGATGGGCCTACTAATGAGACATTGAAAAAGATGATGATTTATGAAGTTAAAAGATTATGTAAACTTATGAATCAACCACAGTCAGAACTATTAAAGTCATTCTTTCTGTTTCATGTTTTCTTTCTTACAATCCAAGATATGATTTATTTATTTCAACAAGTTTATATGTAAAGAAGAAAAGGCTGTTCAATTCTTTCTGTTTCATGTTTTCTCCCTTACAATCCAAGATATGATTTATTTATTTCAAAAAGTTTATATGTAAATTAGAAATTTGACATCAATTTTATGCTATTCAAACAGAAGTGAAGACAAAATGAGCTTTATTTCAGATTAAGAGATCTGAAAACACAATAATTCAGCTTGTGCACCAAATCTACTCAACGCAAGTATCTAGGCACGTACGGATCTGAAAATTCAAACTATTCATCAAGAATATACAATTAATTTTACTTTTGGTGATGATCTAACCTAATTTACGTGAGTGAAATGGATCATGGCTCGATCAGTCTATATTCACGTGTGTATGATGTTGTATTTCTCGACTGGTGTGTATATGTTCATCCATATCTAGCAAGACTCACCCCCGCATACTGACGTTGTATGATATTTCCATAACTGTGGATTTCTTCTTGATTCCATTTTTCCGAATGGAATGTGGTTTTTTTCTTTCTAGAAAACAAAAATCTCAAAGATGATATATTTAGTGGTTTTTTACTCCCTCAAGAGTTATTTATTATCCTAAAAATATCCTGGTTCAGTTTACTTGCCCTCACTCCATTGATCATATCCTAACCCCTCCTAACATCATGTTGAGGATATTTGAGTTGAAAACATAGTTCTCAACGTTCACCCTATTTTATCTCTATCAGTTATTACTGTTATTCATTCAACCTAATAATCCCCTCACTAAAGGAACCTGCTATCGATTTTAGATTTTTGTTTTCCTTTAGTATTCTGTGTTATCAAGCACTAGTTAATTAATTATATGTTCTCAGCCTTGTTTATACTTAGTACTCTTGGAGATCTATGATGTATCAAGTTATTCCTGTAAACTAGGATTTTCCTTTTATAAACTATCTACTTCAGTAGTAAATGATTCAATTTATATCTAACACACCATCCATAAATGACTTTAGATCTTCATCATCCATCAAATCCAACTCAAAAAAAAAAAATCATAGTTAGAGTCACCAATGGCTGATTTCACCGCGTAAAAAATATCAGCATGTTCTTCCCTATATTCTTCTTCCCCACTTGTTACCGCTTCACCTTCTTCACAATTAATAGCCTTCAAGGGCTTCCTCTGAAATTTAACTGTTTTTCTTTGGCAGATATCTTTCCTTTCATCTTTGATTTTCTTCTTGTCACCCTTTTTTATCTCGGGGCATTCTGAGATGAAGTGAAATTTCTTCCTGCAATGAAATCATCTCTTTATTTTCTAAATCTTTATCTCTTGCCATACTTTCTTAGAAGATGGTTTAGAAGCCAAATAATGTGTTTTTCTTTTCCTAATCCGTGGAATGCTCATATGTTTTAGTGCTATATCATTTGTCTTCTCCTCCATTATCCTTCACTTCTCTTCTCCTCTGTTTTTTCATCTCATGAGTGATGATCACCACTCCATTTTTCACGCATCTCATGGGTAGTTCCATAATGGAACATTGCGGGACAGAAGAAAACATCCTTTTGGGGGTAAACTAGACTAAATAAGCCAAACCTCTAAAAAACCCTTGATGTAAAATCCCTTTTGATCTATTCGACATGGATTACATAAAGTAAATAGGTCGAGAGGATTAAAAGAGTCCAAATCTGAGATAAGCTAATTAATATCTCCTTTTATGAATATATAAAACCCACTAGTAATATGGGAAATAGTATACTAGTATGAATATCATGCATCAGTTTTGGGGGACCTTTACCGGTTAAAAAAATGTCTTGTCACATACTAAATATCGTTCCCAAGCAACCCTCCCCACAATCGAAACCATTTTAGAAATAAAGAAGTAAAACCCACCATGCGCTTTAAGACAAAAAATAGAGACAACTCTCTTATGACCCCTCTTCTCTTACCTAGATTTTCCACCATGAAATTTATCATACATTAATTTTACCAAATCCATGTAAACAAGTAAAACGAGTTTCCAATAGTTTTCTTGCCCCAAACGATCAATACTATTGACCAAAGTCACTCGAGCAAAAAAATGAATAAAAAGGGCCAGCATAAAAAAGTGGAAAATTAGTTATATCATGATCCTAGAACTTCAGAAAATATCTTTCCCAAAATTTATTTTTTTTACTTGTATCAACCGGGGTTAAAATTTTTAGCTGACAGTAAGAGAGGGGGAATGCACTGCACCCTGCCCACTCTGCCTTCTGCCCATCTGCAACTTTGACACTCAGAGAGGTCCCCATTCAGTTCACGGGCTTCCCTACCATCATCCTTCCAGCTCATCCATCTCTATTCCTCCTTCATTTAATGCAAATAAGATGGATGGGAAGGGAGGCAAACAAACCAAATTATATTACATAGAAGAAGAAGAAAAAGAAGAAGAAGAAGAAGAAGAAGAAAGACTCAGAATCAAAGGACCCACCTTTTAATTCATTAAACACAGGCGCTGGGTGAAGTGAGTTTCATGGCACCCCTCATCAAGGACTTCTGGCACTGCTCTGTAATGGGTCCCCCTCCCATTAACAGGCTAATATGACAGGTGAGGCCCAGATAATGACATCTTACCAAACTTTCCAACGCTCTAAGCTGAGGCTTTCTGGGGAGCCTGGCTGGGCCAGAGCTCTGCCTTCTTCACCTTGGATACACTCTCCAGCACTCTCTCAGGAGACACATGCCCCTTCACCGTCACCCTCTTGGCCTCTAGGTCAACGCTGAATGATGTCACCCCTGCGCCCACACAAGAACAATTAGGGTTTTGAATGGCTCCAAATTTTTTAGTGTAGTTTGATCTATAAAGTCACTGAAAAAGTAGGTGAAAGGGGTTGTTGTGGTCTCAGTAGTCGAGTCTCTGGCAGGGAAGAATACTTAGGGTTTTATGGCTCTAGGGTTTTTCTTAGAAATCTGTTTTGTGTTGGAGAAAGTAGGTTTTCTAGTCTCAGAAGTGCGAGTTAAGGTCATTGAAGAATAATTAGGGTTTCATTTCTAATGAATGTATAAGCGTTACGGGAAGCAGTACTTATAGTCTCAGGAGTGGAGCAAACTAGGGTTTTGTGGCTCCCGAGTTTGTTTTAATTTTATTTCTAAAGAAAGTATGAGCGTCGTTGAAAATGGGTTTACGTCAGTTATGGCTCCTGCGTTTGTTTATAATTATTTATTTTCGATGAAAGTAGTAACTCTAGTACCAATGAAGAATTATTAGGGTTTTATGGCGCCTGTGTTAATGATTATTTTTAATAAATGAAGTTATGACAGTGTCATAACTAGGGTGAATCTCAGTGATTTTAATCTAAAAGGAAATTTAATGATTTAAGTGTAAATTAAAAAACGTACCTTCCATCTTGGAGATGTGTTTCTTCACTTTCCCAGCGCACCCTTGGCAGTGGAGCGAGACTCTCAAAACTACAACCTGACCAAAATAGGTAGAGAGAGAATGGGAGACGTTAGAGGGATAGAGAGAGAGAGAGAGAGAGATGAAGATAATGAATATATCATGATGATAACGATGATGATGATGATGATGGGAATGGTGCCTGCGCATTGGATGAATGGGATATCGGAGAGACAGGTCTTGCAGCAGGAAGGGTCACGTGGACTGACGGATGTAAAGAACAGTCCAGAGCGTGCAGAGGAACAGCGTGAGAGAGAGAGAGAGAGAGAAAGCTAGAGAGAGAGAGAGATAGGGAGAGAAACAGAAAGAGATATATATATAGAGAGAGAGAGAGAGATAAAGGAAGAGAGAGAGAGAGATTGACAGAGAGAGGGATAGATAGATAAAAAGAGAGAGAGAGAGAGAGAAAGAGAGAAAAAGAGGGGGATAGATAGAGAGAGAGAGATAGATAGCCAGATAGATAGAAAGAGCGAGATAGAGATAGAGAAAGAGAGACGGATAGATAGATAGAAAGAGCGAGAGAGAGATAGAGAAAGAGAGACGGATAGATAGATAGAAAGAAAGAGCGAGAGAGATAGATAGGGAAAGAGAGACGGATAGATAGATAGCCAGATTGATGAAAGAGCGAGCGAGAGAGAGAGAGAGTTATAGAAAGGAAGAGAAAGAGAGAGCGATAGAGAAAGAAAGAGAAAGAGAGAGAGCGAGAGAGAAAGAGAGAGAGATTAAAATCAACCAACCTACGTACATAAAACTGTGGGAACTAGGCTGGCCACATCGAAGCAAAGTTTCGTACTAGTAGAACACGGCGAGAAACCGCTTGCCACAGCAAAAAGAGACAGAAAAAGAATCAGAGATGAAGGCTTTTTCGTTTGTCCTGCATGGATAGAGCTGTTCACCGCAAAAGATGGCTTTTGATTTTCCTTTTTCCCCAGATAAAATATTCCACAGAGAAGGAAAGAATGCAATAACAGTCGTCTCGGGAGAGGAAAAAATTGGTCCTTCAATGAAATGCAATTTTCCAAAGAAGGTAAACCTGGTTCTTTTCTCGAGATAAAAGATTTCAAAAAGAAAGAAATCGAGCGATAACTCTTCTGGGTATGATCAAGAATGATATCTAGTGAGAGGAAAAAGAGGATCCAAAACCCCTTTTCAGTGGAGAGCAGTTCGTGAACGAAATGCGCAAAAAAGGTAACTTTGATTTATTTTCTCAAGAAAAAGTTCCGAGAGAGAATGAAAGCGAGCGAAAGCAGCGGTGGGAATGATCGAGACTGATACTTTTGGAAGAGGAAAAACGGGTTTAAAACCCAATCACAATAGAGAGCAGATCAAAGAAGGTAAATTTAGTTCCTTTCCACGAACTTAAAGATCAGAGAAAGAAAGAAAGAAAAACAGAAAGAAAGAAGGTAAATTCGGATCTTTTTTTCTCAAGATCAAAGTTTTGAAAGAGAAACAAAGCAATAACAATCATGGGTACGATCGAAAACGATAAACTGGGAGAGAAAAAACGGGAATTTGCCTGGATTACTCGGTCTTCGGCAGGACGCGGAGGAGGGGGCAGGTCAGCGATCTTCTCCTTCTCCGGAGGAGGCGGCAAGGCCAAGATTTCAAGCTTCTTCTCATTGGCGTCGGCCACGGGAAGTATCAGTTTGAGGAGCTTCTCCGCCTTTGAAGGAGGGAGCTTGTCTGGTCTTGACGGCGGCGCGAGCGGCGGAAGCGGCGGAGTTCGAGCCAGCTTGGAGTAGGGGAGATCGGAGACGGTGGCGTGGTCGACGAGGGTTCGGTCTGGCCTTCTGGGGACGACGACAGAGTGGGTGTCGACGGGAATGCAGACCGCCGTCGACGCGCTTGGCTGGCACATGAACCCCCTCATTCTCTCTCCCTTCATGGCCCAGCTAGAGAGAGAGACTCGAGTTAGGGAGAGGAAGGACGCGAGAACGAGAGAGATAGAGAGATAGAGGATGGAGCGAGAACGAGAGAGATAGAGAGAGGAAGGACGCGAGAACGAGAGTGACAGAGAGATCGAGGGAGGAAGACGCGAGAACGAGAGAGAGAGAGAGAGAGGAAGGATGCGAGAACGTGAGAGATAGAGAGATAGAGAGAGGAAGGACGCGAGAACGAGAGAGATAGAGAGAGGAAGTACGCGAGAGAGATGAGGTTGGAGGAAGGATGAGAGAGAGAGAAAGTGAGCTGAGTTAGAGGGAGAAAGGAATCGAGAGAGAGGGAGAGAAAGTGAGCTGAGTTAAGAGGAAGAAAGGGAGAGAAAGAGAGAGAGGGGGAGCTGAGTTAGAGAGAGGAAGAAAGGGAGAGAAAGAGAGAGAGGGGGAGCTGAGTTGATGGAGAAACGGAGCTGAGTTAGAGGGAGAAAGGGAGCTGAGTAAGATAGGATGGAAGCGAGAGAGAGTGAGAAAGAGAGCTGAGTTAGGGGAGGAAAGATGCGAGAGAGAGAGAGGGTATGGGTCCTACGATGTGGGGGAGGCAGGAGAAAGAGAGTTATAGATGAGAGAGAGAGAGAGAGAGAGAGAGCTGAGTTAGGGGAGGAAAGATGCGAGAGAGAGAGAGGGTATGGGTCCTACGATGTGGGGGAGGCAGGAGAAAGAGAGTTATAGATGAGAGAGAGAGAGAGAGAGAAATATCAGGTTGAAGGGGAAGAGAAAGAAGGAGGCAGGAGAGAGAGAGGAAATTGGTCGAACGGATGAAAGAGGAAGTAGAGGAGGAGAGAGAGAGAAAGAGAAATAGAGAGTGAGAAGAAAGGGGAATGGGTCTGAAGGTTTTAAGGAGGCTGGGGTTGTGGAGAGAGAGAGGCAGAGATATAAAGGAAGAGAAATAAGGCGACAGTGAGAAAAAGATGGGATGGGTCTTACTATGTGCAGGAGACAAGAGGGATTAGTATAGAGAGGGAGTGACCGGCAAGAGGTTGAGTTTGCTGGAGGAAGAGGGGATGGTTTGATCAATGAGAAGAAGGAAAGGAATCAGGGGAACAAGATCAGTACAAGGGAAGGTGGGTCAAATGAGGAGATTATAAGAAGCCAAAGAGCAAAACGAAGGATAGAGAGAGAGAGAGAGAGAAAGAAAGAGATAAGGAGAGATAGGGAGAGAGAGAGAGAGAGCCCGGGAGAGAAAGGGAACAAGAGAGAGCGAGAGAAAGAGACAGAAAGAGAAGAAGAGAGCGATAGATAGGGAAAGAGTGAGAGGGAGAGAGAGTCAAATAGTGCGTGAGAAAGAGAGTGAAAGAGTGAGAGAGACATAGCGAAAGAGTGAGAGAGAGAGCAAGCTCACCACCATTACTTTCTTACCCTCAGTCTGTTTGTCCGTCTGACGTTTCTCTTGTCCTCATGCGACCGAGAGAGAGACGAAGAGAGCGAGAGAGAGAAACGGAGAAAGAGAGGGGGAGAGAGAGAGAGAGAGACTGCGGTGATGGACCGGCAAACGCACGAGGGAGGCGTGTAGTTAATGGGGGAATCAGCTTGGCGGCGGTTTCGCGAAGGACGCCGCACGCGGCGGCGGAGTGGCGGAGGAAACGGAAACGCATTAATGGGGCAGCGGCGTTCAAAGCTCCCACTCCGGCAAGAAATGGGATGGATCTCCATGCCTTCCCTCTCCCCACTTCTGGGTCCAGTAATTTATTCCTCTCTCTCTCTATTTATCTATCTATCTGTCTATCTATCTATCTCTGTTGCTCTCTAACTATCAATCTCTATCTCTCTCAGTGTGTATCTCTTTCTCTCGCTCTTTATCTCTTTCTCTATCTATCTCTCTCTGTGTGTATCTCTTTCTCTCGCTCCTTATCTCTATCTCGCTATCTCTTTCTCTCTGTCCCTCTTTCTCTATCTATCTCTCTCTGTGTGTATCTCTTTCTCTCGCTCTTTATCTCTATCTCGCTATCTCTTTCTCTCGCTCTTTATCTCTATCTCGCTATCTCTTTCTCTCTGTCCCTCTTTCTTTATCTA